>NC_139395.1:121162500-121762500 GCF_054392235.1 Sus scrofa | reverse complement strand
TTGCTGAGTCCAGAGGGAGAAATGTCAGAGAAGAAAAGACACCCTAAAAACAAACATGTTAATTAAAAACATGAGATAAACACCAGCATCTTCCACCTCTACCCGCTACCCCTGGGAGGCCAGGGAAAACAGTCTTCCTTCTTAAAACTTTTAAAAGACCAAATTAGTATAAATTCTCTAGAAACAGTTAACATTGGCTCCACACAGTCATTACCTCCCTGAAAGGCAGCTCCAAAAATGAGAACTGAAAAGCAAAAGTAGAAATTTCCAGTTGCTCAGATTTAAAATATCTGAGACTGAAGGAGTATCACTTCCAAAGAAGCACTAGAAAGTCCCTTGGCTACTTCCAGTGGTAGACTGGTCAGAGAAAGAATAAACTAAGAGAGGTGGGAGCATCCAAGAGGAAATAACTAAGGTTGGGAGAAGACCAGTCAGGAACAGGGGTGGAGACTGGGTGAGGCAGTGATTCATTTATCCACCAAAACATGGTCTTAGTAGAAATACGATTCTTGCTGGTTGAATATTGAAAGTGATGAGGTGGAGGACACATGCCCCAAAATAGAACATCTTGGAATATTGAAGATTTTAAGCTAGATTGAGAAAACAGCAGAAGCAAGAAGATCTCTCTGACCTTACCCTTCCCCACCTTCCCTTTTCTGAATCAAGTCAGAGGTCTCTCCCATGAGACGTACCCTCCCCTCTACCTGGAGGAAAAAGGAACATCCAAGATGCTAAAATTCCACGTTGGAGAGACTCTTGAGAAACATTTGAAGGAGTCAACCTCAGCTTCCACAGTTTACTACATTTGCCTCCTACTCTTTGTCCTATCATTTCTTTCTACAACTGTCCATTCTTCATCAAACTTAGCATAAAAACACTCAGGTTTACCATTTCCTTGAGTCTTCATTTCCCTATGAAGGTTCCTGTGTCACATAAAGCTGACATTAAGTAAGTGTGTAGGCTTTAGTCCTGTTAATCTTTGTTGGTCTCATTTTCAGACCCAGCCAAGGACCCTAAGGGAATCAAGGAAAATTTTTTCCACTTCTACAAAAGAATGGGGAAGGAGAAAATCATAGGAAAGGAAAGGGAAGAATGAATGAAGTATAGGGAAAAATGAAAATGGAAGAAAATTAAAGCTGAATAACATAAGTCAAAGAAAAAAAGGTTTATGGTACTATTCTGGATTTCTCGTTTATTTTCCTTATAATAGCTGTGTGTACATTAAGTGTTGAAGAAATTATTTTGTAGTTTTGGGGGGTTTTTAAATTTATTTATAATAGTTTTTATTTTTTCCATTATAGCTGGTTTACAGAGCTCGCATGACTTGTGATTAGCAGCTCTGCATAATCAGCACTTGCAAGTTTACTTTAATGTTAAGGTATGGTCTTAGGAGGCAGAAAATCCTGAGATCAGATCCAGCCTCTATAACTGTATAGCTGTGTGAACTTAACAAGTTACTTAAAAGCACTAATCTGCAAAAAAAATATTTATAATAAGAATAATTAAATGACTATTTTCTATAAATTTATTTTCATATACATATTTGTGAAAAAATAGGAGTAAGTTATCTATAATTTTATCTGTGTAGGAATAATTTTTCACCTAACAGAGCAATTTCTATGTTGCTAGGACCTCATAAACATCAATTTCAATGCCTCCCAAACTTTACCAAGTGTACACATCACATCCTATAGGTTTCTTTCAGCTTCTCCTTTCTTTAAACAGTTATGAACTTCTTCACACTGATGTTGTTTCTTCATAGTTTGGGTTATTCCTTTAGATGAGAAGAGCTTCCTTATAAAACTGTACTGACTCAACAGAGGGTCTGAACAACAAGAAAAGGAAGTAGAGACTTAGTTCTACCCTTGCTCATTTTGAGTGTCCGATTACATCAATATTACTAATCATCATGATCTCTAACCAGTTCCAACTTGCGTCATTTTGTCATCCTTGCAGAGGCTCCTGTGCTCTCCAAAATTATCTTGTGTGAATTCCAGACTCCAGATCAATAGTCAATTCATGAACTTTCCCAACATTTTCACCCTAGCTTCACAGATAAACATCCTAGCACATACACAGTACCGGATGGAGTTTCTCTAGAAAGCTATTTCAACCCCTATCTGCAATCACGGGGCTCTCCAATCAATATGAAGTGAAAAATTGCAGCTTAGTGTATTCAGCCAAAATTCAGCTATGAGATGTTTGTCCACGGCAGCTTGTATATTATTTAACCGAGACCTTTATGACAACTTTTTCCATTGTGGTTTGTGATAGATGCAATCAATTGGCATATACACACAGATCGATCATCTAACCACTTTGAATTGTCTGGAAACTTGGTTGAAGTGCAAAGAACAATAAGAACTATAATCAATGTAATTGGTAATGCTGGAGGGAAATCAGACTTGGATATTTTAAGTACACAAGTGTGCAACACGACTCCTCATTTATTCTTTGTTGTCCCTGCAGGCATTTAAGTCGAAGGTTCACTTAGTATTTTTAAGCTGTCACTTTTCATATTAATATCTGCTCCTTCATACTACTAGTACTTATATGCAAAGATTACATCTACCTCCTGCCACATATAAATCTCACACTAATAACTTCTTGGGCAAATAACATTGGGAGTGTGTTACTCCGGGTTTAACCACAAACCTTTGAAAGGTCATGACATGAAAGACATAAATTTTAAAAAGAACATAAAATCAATTTCTAAATTTATGAAAGAGTTGTGCCCATCTGGATTTTGCCTAAGATTATCACTTCTAAAGCACTTCAAGCTAAACAGTAAGATAGAGAAGTATAATCCCATTTTACAGACGAAAGGAAAGTAAAATATAAAATATGACAACATGCACTTGAGTCTTAGTAAACCATATGTGATAGCATTTTAGAATAGAGGGAAAAAAACTATGAACTGAATAGTATATAACTCATTTTTAAAGAGACCATGAATGGAGAACAGAAGTCAGAGTCTTACATATTCTTATTGACACAAAAGTCTCCTCTTCTGGAAAGAACATGGTATAGCAGAAGATGTCCTGGATTTGGAATCAAAAGTATCTATGTGGACTCCATAATTTATCTGTGTGACTTGGTCAAGTTCACAATTCTCCTAACCTCTCTGAAGATTCCTTGTCTATAAAGTGGGATTACATCTCTCTATCTCACTGAACAGTGTTTTGTGATCATTAATAATATCTGTGAAAGCACTTGGTCAATTATAAAGAAAAGCATGAAATGTAATTATGAACCTGTTCCTTTGACTTTCTCCAAATGACATTATCATTTCTACTTTAGGAATCAATGTTTCCTATGTCTTATCACTGTTCAGTTCTGCATGGATGGTTCACAGATATCACACAATTTCCCTTTGTTCCCAACTCCTGCTGTATTAGATGAAGATTAAGAGACACTAGTTCCATCCATGCAGTGGACGCTTTCTATAGATTTATGGGTTGAATTGTGGACTCTTTCCATGGACTTATTTTCCTCAAACATTTTCAAAGGCACTAGGCATAAGAGATAAGATAAAAATTCTACCTTTAAGGCATTCCCCCATCTGATGAAAGAGATATCTAAATAAACATATATTGAACCTAAAGTCTGATAATGAATAAATATGCAAGTGAATACCATGGTTGCATAGAAAATAAAGAATTTGAACTTTGCCTCAAGGTCTCAGAGGCTTCACAAAGAAGACCCTTAAAGGATGAGTCCCAAATGTCCCCATTCATGATGGCCTTGTCACACCTTTCAGAACATTTAATGATTAGAAATAATTATGTGGATTTAAACAATCTCTTCCTTCATAAACGCTAAAGGCCTTTAAGTCACCTAAAAGCACACATTGCCACCTGCACCTAGGACTACCAGGAAAGAGGCAGTAGGCATTGGCACAGAGTTAAACATCCCTCTCCCAAAGGAGGCAAAGTGACATCTGGGCTTAAAGACTTGGGCTTTAAGACTAGACAGAGTCACTTCTCCACTCTCCCTCTCTTCATAGGTTTTAAATTTTGACCTCAGATTTTCAAGTGTCACCTTTTCTCAAACAGTCAAACCTCACGCTTACATTCCTCCCTCTTCTCCAAGGCAAAACAGTGAGACGTGAGGTGGCGTGTCATTATGTGATAAACAATTACACACAGAGAAAAGGGAGGGCAAAATATATGCACAGCTGAACAAATCATCACAAACTAAACCTGTGTACTCACCACCCAGGTCACTGACACCACTCCAGAACCACCCCCCAATCCCCTTTCATAAGCCTTCCTCTACCCCATAGAGCAACAGCTATCCTGACCTTTTGCTAATTACTTCCTTGTATATCTTTAGCATTCCATCATCCCAGTGATTGTTATGCATGCCTAAATCTAATAGTTCAGTTTTGCTTGTTTTTGAACTTTCTAAATGTAAATTGGGAGAAAAACGAACAGACCAGAACAGGTAAGTTCCATAATGAGATGCTTTCGCAATGCTATAAAGTGAGAGTTTCATTCTATCTCACCCTATCATATTCTCCAAGCAGACCAATATCAGAACTTATTTAGGGGAGTTCAGCATATAAACAGCTTGTAGAGTTTTAAAGAGGATAATTTTAGGAGGAAAAAAAAATTAGACAGAGCTAGGTCTTAACTTCTGACAGGTTGTATAACTTTGGGAAATTTATTTTACCTCACTGAAGCAGAGTTTCATCATCAGAAAAACAGGAGTATAATGGTGAGGGACTAGCAAGGTGCCTGGCATATCAGATTCTGGCTAAACGTGCACCTTTCCACCAAAGCCACCAGAGCTTGCCTCTACCACAACACTTAGCACCATGTACTGTAACTACTTGAATTTTTCCTCAGCTGCAAATTCCCTGTGGGCAGCACTTGCTTCCTACTCATCTTTGATTTCTCCTGGCTGGTGTTAGAGGTGATGCCATACTGTTTGGAGATTAATATGTTATCAACACTTTAATAGAGACAGAACAGCTATTTCCAAAAAAAAAAAGAAATAAACACTATTGTGGAGAACACACAAATATAGCCATGTCAAGAATATTAATATGAAAAGATTAATTTTTCATTTGTTCAACAAGTATTTACTAGCCACTATTATAGGCTAGGTACTTTTCCAAATACTGGGATATAGCAGTAAATAAACTGGACAGAATATTCTGCCCTCATGAAGCTTATATACTAATGCAGGAATTGGACAGTAAATAAATAAGCAAAATATAGAGCGCATGAGATTGTTGCAAGTGCGATGAAAAAGGAATGAGGAAAGAAGGGAGAGAGGGTCAAGATCTTAGGGAATTGGAAGCTTTACTGAGAAAGTGACATTTGAGCCAAAATCTGAACAAGCTGAGGAAGTGAGCCATGTATATCTATATCTAGGGGGAAAGCATTTCAAGCAGAACAAAAAACAAATGCCAAATCGTGAGGGAGAAGTCCTGGCAAGGAGATGAGTGTGCATAGAGTCAGGTGAACATAAAAGAGCTGAGTTCAGAAAGATGGGCTCTAGGAAGCAGGCTGGATCACACCCAGAGATGTGCACCACAGGGAGGTACTGGCTCTACTCTCAGAGTGGTGGAGCCAATGGAGGGTTTGAGTAGAGAATTGACATGATCTGACTTATATTTTAAAAGAATCTCTCCCCAGACAGGGAGAAGAGGGGCAAGGACATAAACGAGGAGGCAGCTGGGAGGCTAATCAGTAATCTAGCAAGGATTTGATGATGGCTTAGACCAGGGTGACTACAGTGACGAAGGGTGGCAAAGCAGTGGTCAAAGTATGGAAGTATTTTGAGGGTAAACCTCACAGATTTGGGTATGGGGTGCAAAAGAGGCAAGACTAAAGCCTAAGTACTTTGAAAGACAAAGAACTAACAATGAAACATGAGTTATCCGAGGTTCTAAAAACTAAAATATAGGTGGCAACTTCTGAAGAATAAAGGATTAGCTAAGATCTAAAGGGGCAAAACAGCAGCAATCCCGATGGAGAAATATCCCTTTGACCACATCCTAAAAAGCACAAATGTTGCAAGATGGAGTGTGTAATTCAATAGAGTTTGGCGCCTTAGAAAAGATGCAGGAAGATATTCATGCTCAGCTGAGGACCAGTATCAAGTGTGGCAGGAAGGGCAATACAAGGAGCTAAGGGGTGAAGGGGACAACTGGAAGGAGGAGCACTCCCAGTCAAAGAAACGGAAGCCCAGAGTCCCTGAGGTTGCGGAATACAGGGTCCCTTGATAGTAAGAGAAAAAAGAAGCAATAAGGGAATGCAAAATATCCTCATTCCTGGAAAGGTGACCAACGGCTCTGAATTTTGGAACCAGAAAGGATTTTAAATTGCTTTTAGGAGAATCTCAGAGAAGCTGGAATCCCCCTCAACTCCCAAAATCTCATATGCCAGCATAGGACACTCCAGAAGTGAAGAAAGTAAAACTGGATATAATCAAATCATCAAGAGTCCCCGAAAACTGTGTTGTGTATACAGGTATGCGTGTGTGTGTGTGTATGTGTGTGTATACATACATATATATAATTTTCCATTAAAAGTGGTGGTTCAGTGGGTTCAATGGGTTAAGAACCGACACGATGTCTGTGAGGATGTGGGTTCTATCCATAGCCTCATTCAGTAGATTAAGGATCTGCCACTGCTGCAAGCTGTGGTGTAAATCACAGATGTGAACCCACATCCTGTGTTGCTGTGGCTGCGGTGTAGGCCAGCAGCTGCAGCTCCAATTCAACCCCTAGGCTGGGAACTTCCATATGCTGCAGGTGCAGCCTTAAAAAGAAAAAAAAAATAAGAAAAATTTTAAAAAAAGAGGTAAAAAATGAAACTTTGAAAAGAGCTGTTAATCACATCAAAGTAACCTCCCCCTCCCTCAGCATTTTAATTCCTTTGTCCCTATGGGAATGAGATAGTAAAGACACACAGTAAATGTGAATGAGTGAGTGAATTAAATTTACACCACACACCCTACAAATCACCTCACAAAGGTCTGTACATGTCACTTTATTTAATAACAATAGATGAAAAAGATTCTATTCCTTCCTTCCACAAAAGGAAGGAACACGCATGCACGCACGCATGCACACACACACACAAAATGTTGCTGTGTCTAGGGACCTGAAATAAACTAATTTTCAAATTTTGATAATCCAGTTCCCATAGCAACTGTAAATCACCCTTTGAAGGACACATACAAAGGATGTTCTGGCTGGAAACAACACTCTTTGACCACTGAGAAAAATGAAATGAAACCAAAGCCAAATTATAACCACCAACGATGGCATTGTTTTACAGGTCCCTAGTTTCTTCTCTTTGACAGTGTTAATGCTGAAGCAGGCAGGCGTCTGACCACTGCTAAGGAAACCTTGACTTCCAAGGAGTGCTAAGTGATGTCACCTGGCCAGCTGCCACGGAGCCTCCCGTGGCACCATGATTGCTTAGAGACCCACACACGCTTGCCTCCTGTCCATGTTAGGTAGGTCAACAGTGATTTTGTACTAGACATTGGCCATACTCTTCGGGGCAATCCCATTTCCTAACAAATGTAGCACGGTGCATTTTTACAACATCCTTCATCTCTTTCAGAATTCAAACACACATCAATAGAGCTTTACTTTGAGACAAAGACAAATACCATATGATATCACTTCTATCTGGAATCTAGTTTACGGCACAAACGAACCTTTCCACAGAAAAGAAAATCATAGACATGGAGAATAGACTTGGGGTTGCCAAGGGGGGAGGGAGTGGGATGGATTGGGAATTTGGGGTTAATAGATGCAAACTATTGCCTTTGGAATGGATAAGCAATGAGATTCTGCTGTGTAGCACTGGGAACTATATCTAGCCACTTATGATGGAGCATGATAATGTGAGAAAAAAGAATGTATACATGTATGTGTGACTGGGTCACCTTGCTGTACATTAGAAAATTGACAGAATACTGTAAACCAGCTACAATGGAAAACACACACACACACACACACACACACACACACACACACACTATAAAATTTAAAAAAAAAAAAAAAGAGTGCTTTACTTCCACACACTCCACTGCAAATAATTGCTGGAAAACCTGAGCACAAGAGTCGAGTCTCTCTGGATTTGCTCAGGAACAGCTCTAAGGAATGTGAGTGTCTCCTGCTATTTTATCTCAAAGAGAATGTTGGAAACTTCAAACATTTGCTAGTATTCATTGAATGGAAATAAAAAATCAAATAGGCAAAATCAGTGCTCAAGCTGCTGGAAGAACAGCATCTAGGACTTACCTGGTTTGTTTTGGCCAGTCAAAAACAAGACACTGGAGCTCATTATTGTTAAGCCTAGAATTAACCCAATTAACTGGGTTCAAAGGAGCACTCATCAAGGGAAGTTGGTATTCAATCTAATTTTTTTAAACACTCGCTTCTAAAATTCCTTGACACAAATGCTTGGAGTTCTCTCAGTACTGTATCTGTTGCATCTCTTCACTGCCTTTCCAGCTGCTGTCCCCTGCTCTGTCCTCTGAAGCCTATCCCTTTGAAAATTTAGTTCATTTCCTTTAGACTATGATGGTCCTTCTCAAATGAGCCTCCTTCCAGGAATTTCCAAGAAATTGTTCAGTCCATCATCTGCTTCAGTTTAGCAAATTAGTTTCTTCTTCCAATGCATTCCATTCTCCAGGGACATTTCCCATGCAGTGGTCTCCAGGCTTCCCCAAAGCCCTGATTCTAGCTTCTCCCTTGCCCTGCCTGCACCTTGATCCACCGTACTTCCTGTCCTTAGACTCCTTTCCAGCAAATCTGCATTCTGAGAACAGCAGCCTCCCAGGACATCCTTCTCCCTCTTCTGCCTTTAGACAGCAGGAGAGAGAATAGCAACAGCACTGTTGCCCAGTATCACTTAACTAGTCAGAGGGAGGGTACCTTTCACATACCCGCCTAACCAAACTTCTCTCACGTTCTGAAAAGTTTCGTAACTCCAGTCTCCACGCATGCTGATTCCTCTACTTACAAAATTCTTTCTCCTGTTCCCTGCACCTGGCTAATCCCAAACTACCTGCCAGCTCACTCTTGCCATCACTTCCTGGGGAAGATGCCCTGACTTCTCTGCACAGAACTGTGGGTCTTCACTCTCCTGGCAGGAGCATGATGGTTTGTTTCATTGCTGCTCTCCCTCACTGGAATGTAAGCTCTTTGGCACCTCTCCCGATGCCACTGTAATTCCGGCCCATTGCATACTGTGTGGCACAGAGTGTTCAATGAATAGTTTTGTTTCTTCTTTTTACTTTTTATAATGATTTCTATTTTTTCCATTATAGTTGGTTTACCATGTTCTGTCAATTTTCTACTAGATCGCAAAGTGACCATCGAAGTCACACAAACACACACACACACACACATACACACACATATACATTCTTTTTCTCACATTATCCTCCATCACGGTCCATTTCAAGTGACTAGATATAGTTCCCTGTGCTATACAGCAGGATCTCAATGAATAGTTTTGAATGAATGGATAAATGAATGAAATAAGCTTTATGTTATCTAGCTTCATGTTCTTTCCAAGACACTGCTGTGCCTTTGAAAGAGAAAGAATTCAAGTGAAAGGTGTTAACAATGGTCACACAGGGCACAGCTTCGTTAGCACGACTGCAGAGTAGCCAAGCATTGGGGGCGGTCCCCCATTGGGGAGGCTCCCTACATGGTGGTCTGATTTGCTGGAGGAGCTACTGAGATGACCTCATATACTTCAGGTCAACACCATGCCTTGCCACTCACCCAGGAGTCCTACTACCCTCAACCTAGATCAATACTCCTAGGAAAGGGTTTCAGCCATGAGGAGACATAGTCCCTCCCACGCCTAACTTCAACATCAGGGTATTAGAGGTCTGGCCACGTCCCTGCATATACAGCCTCTGACCATAGTTCCCAGAGGGTTGACTCAGCTTTCTGCCTGCTGCCAGACACAAAAAATACTGGGGAGAAATCCTATGAATAAATGAGTGGTTCTTTTAATTCAATGTTTGGTTTTCTCCCCATCCTAGTTCTTTCCTAAATAATATGAAATGCTTTGAATTCACCTATATATACATTCACTCAATTCTGTATCTCCCCCTGAACACCATGCTAATTCTTTGACTTCAGTTAAGCCCCTTGGAAAAGTGGTCTCCACTTGCTCACTCCATTCTTAGCTTCTGTTCATTTCTCAAACCAAGATGGGGATCTGGGCTCCAACCCACCAAAACCACAAGCAGACTTCTGTAACAAAAAACAGGACATATTCTAGCTCTTACGTGGTTATTTTTCCCGTAACACTAATACAATCTTATTTTCCTTCTGGTCCACCTTACTTCTTACGACCCTCCGCCCCCGTCACAGATGTTCCCCTCTACACTTTTGACAACACCTATTCTGTATTTTCACTGATTCTCTTTGTTTTGGCCAGGTTTCCCTTAACCATTATAACGTTATAGTAAACTTTTATCTATTGAATTTTTACTACAAGCCAATACTATTACATATACTTTAATGTACCAACTTATTTTATGGTTCACAGCTATCCTATGACTGAAATGTGTGTCATCTCCATATCATGGATAAGGAAACTGATGGATAAAGAGAGTAGGGAACTTGTCCTAGTAACTTGTAGAACTAGGATTTGAGGAGTTCCTGTCGTGGTGCAGTGGTTAACGAATCCGACTAGGAACCATGAGGTTGCGGGTTCGGTCCCTGCCCTTGCTCAGTGGGTTAATGATCCAGCGTTGCTGTGAGTTGTGGTGTAGGTCGCAGACACGGCTCAGATCCTGCTTTGCTGTGGCTCTGGTGTAGGCTGGCGGCTACAGCTCCAATTAGACCCCTAGCCTGGGAACTTCCATATGCTGCAGGAGCGGCCCAAGAAATCGCAAAAAAAAAAAAAAAAAAAAAAAAAAAAAAAGTAAAAAAGAAATAAAAAATTAGAATGGGGAAATAACATTTAAAAAAAAAAAAGTAACTAGGATTCGAGTCCATCTAGCACAGCCCATATCCTTAATCAGATCCTTTAATGATAATCACAAATACTGCCTGAGTGATCCTACCCCCTTCCCTTGTATCATATTTGTATTCCGAGACAACCCCAATTTTATTGTTCTAGTCCACTGCTTTCTCTCACCTCAAGAGCCACACATTCAGCTGCCTGCTGAACACATCCAAAACAAACTCATCATCTCTGACCTGTCTTCTCCTTGGGTGCATTCTTCACTTGCAGAAGACACCATGGTGTACCCAGTCACTTAACCTAGCGATGATGATGTCATCCTTTTCCCACCTACTCCCTTGCCTCCCACATCCAACAATCAGCAAGTTCATCAGTTCAACTACTTTCTCTCCAGCACCTTAATGCAGATCCTCATCATTTCTTATCACAGCTGAGAGCCTCTTTGTACAGCTGCCAGAGGGATTTCTCAAAACCATAGCTATTCTCCTTAAGGCTCCACTGATAATACTCCCAACGACTTCTCCTTCCTTCAGGATGAAGTTCCAGCTCCACAGCATAGCACACAATGTCCCCTTGATAGGGTATGGTCATTTCTCAAGCATTGTTCCACCTTATATCCTAATATCCATGACCCTAAAAACAGCATACTTTTTCTCTAGTACCCCAAACCTTTTAGACATGGGGTCCTTCTACTTAAAACATACCTCATCATCCTCCTTCCCCTCACCTCCCACCTACCTTCTCACTCTCAATCCACTTCTCCATGCAGGGACCTCTGTGCCTAAAGAACTTTCCCGTGTGCTCCTATCTCCCCCTAAGCTCACCCTTCTCCCTATACCTTCCCTCTGTGTTACTGAATTGTAATTACCTTTTCATTTGGGTTTTTTTTTTTTTTTCATTATTAGATTTCATGTCTCTGAGTACAGAGGGCACATTCTACACCTCTTTGCATTAAATAAACATCTCACCCAGGACCCACACAAAGTAGGTGTTCAATAAATCTTTGTCAAATGAAATAGCAAATGAAAACATAGCTTTTGGAAGCTGGCCCTGGCCCTCCCCCTGAATTAAGTAGGCTGATGGATACAAAGCTAACGGCATTTCAAGTAAAAGAAGCAGATGGCTTTAAATCACATCAGCTCCAGCCAGGGAATATGTACTCTTCCTTTCAAAACACTCTTAAATTATCACCCTCATTATTGATCCTTTTTTCTTTACAAAAAAAAAAAAAAAGAAGTTACTTTAAAAGGTTTAATCTAAATAGAGGAGAACAATGGGAGCTCTGTGGCATAAAGACAACTCAAGTACATCAGTGCCTCACTGATATGGCATAATTAAGAAATGAACTGATTCATATGGAATTCTTTTCTAGATTAATAAGCATCAAATAAATGTTTGAGTTGTATTCTTTCTGGAAGAAAATTATTCTCAAATATACACTTCTTTACTTTTATAATCAAATGACATTTTAAAATATGCTCATAAAACAGTATATGAAGACAATTTTAAAAAGTAAATCATGATCCCATTTTGTTAAAACATAAACATGCATATTTATATTTACATGTGTATTTATATTGTGTAGCTCTTCCAAAATGTTCACAGTGGATATCTCTGTTTGTGAGATTGAGAGATTTTTATTTTGTTACCTCATAAGTATATTCTAATATTTCCACAATAAAATGTAGAAATTATATAATAAAATTAGATATTTATAAAAGAAATTAGGACTATATTGAACCTAACATTTTCCTGAGAGGATAAATCTGCCATGATAAAGTTCCTTATTTACTCATTGATACACTTAATAAAGTGGACAAGATGCCTTACCTAAGCAATCCAGAATATAAACTTTCAGAAGTCTTGGGAATATATTCTAATGTTTTCAGCTCCTCTCACTTTCAGTCTATAGCCATATCTTCTGTTTTGCTATCAATTCCTGCTTCTAGAAGTCCTCTTTCCCTCTTATCAAATATATTGTCTATTTCCTAAAGTCATTTGAAAAACAGAATGATTCTTTCTTGGGAACTTGAAGTTTAAAATCCAGCATTTTCTGAGTAAAGATTTTTATGACATCTGTTTGCATTTTTTATTTACTGTAATAGTCAACCAAATGCTTGGACTTTGGAATGTAGTAAGCTTCTAGATCCAGAAACTAGTATGTGACCTTAAAGAAGCTACTCAACCATTCTGAGCCTCAGTTTTCTCGTCTATAAGTAGGAAGAGCAATACAACTACATACAATTATACAGAGCAATACAATTACATACAATTATACAAAGACTAAATGAGATAATGAGATAAAGCACTTTACAGAGTTTAAAAGAATAACAATGAGAGTTAGCTATTTCTATTTATGTTACTATTATTATTTACTTCCTGATTCTCAATTATTTTCTAGGTAGATAGGCTGCCAGAAAATCGAATTCTAGGTAAGCAAAATATTTCTAAATGTCATCAACTGGTTACAAAAGTAAGAATCACCTAAAAGCCAAGTCAAAGTATGCTCATCTTTTGGATTAGGGAAAAAGGTGATATATTTGTTCAAGTATTTAGCAATCTACAGCACCACTAATATCTAGTAAATTAAATGTAGGACTGTAATTCTGAGTCATTAACAATGGGTGTGAAGAAGCCATGTTTACGGCCCACTTGTTCCTGAATATGCTTATGTCAGTAAATTGGGAGCCAGATTACAAGTCAGTTGGTAAAGCTATCTCTTCCCTCTTGCTCTAGGATGCTTCCAGAACCTTTAAACAGAGGACAATGTTATCTTTTGGGGGGGGGGGGCATCACTAGAATAAATAATAGCAACCCAGATAAAGACTACATAACGGCATGTTTTTAATGAAATACAAATGAACCATAAAGGTTCTTTTCAAATAATCTGGTGGCACTGGTGTCCTCAACAGTAGTCTTACAAAGTTGCCTTCAAGTGACTGCTCAGTAACATATGTCAGGTCAGAAAACTATTTTAGAAGCAAATAGAATTTTTTTTAAAGTATTTTTCCTAATAAAAAAGTAATAGATATTCATTTTAGAAAAGTTGGCAAAAAATGACGACTGTAGATGAGGGGATTAAAATTATCCATAATTCACCACCAAGAGATAAACACAATTAAAACACTTTGAGGTATTCTCCTCCTTTCGTGCTTATTGTCCTTACATTTATACATTTATATATAAAATCATGCTGTTGCAGACATTTGCATCCTGCTTTTTTGATTTATTATAATATAAGCATTTTATAGAGCATTAAAATCCTTTGTAAACATCATTTTTAATAGCTACATAAATGTTCCATCGTAAGGATATACCATAATTTACCTTACTATTTCCTCACTGTTGGACATTTAGGTCATTTCCAATTTTTCTGCTAACACACAGAAATTTTAAAGATGATTTTCAAGAGAAAACAAATTTTATTTCGTAGGCAAATGAAGTACACAATGAAACAGACTGTGATGATATGTTCGTGTAATAGATTCGCTGCTAGCCTCAGGTTCAATCAGACTAGGCATTTATCTTTCCTTCAAGCAATAATTTATTTTAATTCAGACTTTCCATTTCTAGCTGCTTCCTCACAAATATGTTTTCCATCTCACACAACTGCAGAGACTCGGCCATAAGACTCACTTTTTTGACAGGTGGCATTTAATTTGTCTGTAGGTCAAAAGCCCTACAATCTCTTGTTGTCACACCGAACAGAGGCCGGAAGCCCCACTTACAAGCCTACCCATGTGTAACCCTCCTCCTTAGTGAGACCATTTACTTCTTCCTCATGTTCAATTCTTGGCCAGTGTGTCAGATATAAAAGTGCCTTCCCTGGGCTTCTTAGTTCCTTTAGAACTAACTTTTCTTCCAGGCCCTTAGGCTCTCTTGAAATGTCTGTTGCCCTTGGGGACCCAGAACTCCCCTACCCCACCTTAAGAGGACCCCTGTTTTCTTCGGCACAGGCCTCTTTCCTGCCATGCTAGAAAGTCATGGCAGAAACATAAATTCCCACCTATGCTACCAGATGAAGAGCTTAAACGCTGAGATAATTGAAGTAGTCACAGTAAGAAGAAAAGCCTTGGGGAGGCCATTAATAATGCAACATGTGGTCATGCAGATTCCATGTACAAAAAAGAATATCATAAGCATATTTAATATGAAATGCAAAGACTACAGCAAAGTGAGTTAGGCATTTTGGTTGACTCTCCTTGGAAACTAATAGCTTACTAGGGTCTAAACAGCTATAGATCTATCACAAATAAAAGCTAAAAAATATAATAGCTTGTTGGAGTCAAAATAAAGATTTCACAAAACAAAATAAAATTTATGAAGAAAGTGAAATAGGAAAGTTTATGAGGCAGAGGAGAGCAAAAGACTTCAAAGTCTACTTCTATTAACATTGAATCGAGTACTAGGGGGTCCAGCAGACTGATCCTAACCAGACAATCCTACCCTTCAATAGACCAGTTTACCTTCTGGAATTAAACATCATGAAAAGTAACTAAGAGTAGGATGAAATAAGTTTTGTTCTTCCTGCACAGAGAATGAAATTGGAATGAATAAAATATCTAAATTGTAGAAAATTTTTTGCCTTATTTGCTATCCCTAAATAATGATTTTTCAATATTGGAGGCATAGTACAATTGCACGATGTTTATAGTTCAGATAAAATAAAATGAAACAATATAGAAAGCCCTTGCCATACTGTCTGGCATGGAGATCCTGTTCCATGGATGTTATTGATTTTGCTTCTTTCATATAGATGTCATGGGCTTGACAGAATTACAACAGACTCATTTTCATACATTACCCTTAAGAGATTATCTAATCTCTATTTTCTAATTATTAAAGTGGAGATTTTTCCAGTGATAAAATCCACTAACTTTGTTTTTACCTTTGACAAAGCACGTTATAAAATTTTGGGATCTCAGATTTTAAAAAATCCGTTAATATAATGATAAAGCTTTTTCTTTAATTTTTTCTTTGTACAGCCCCACCAGCAGCATATAGAAGTTCCTAAACTAGGGATCAAATCAGAGCTGCAGCTGCAGGCCTGCACCACAACCATGGCAACATGGGATTTGAGCTGCATCACAGCTTGCAGCAATGCCAGATTCTTAACCCACTGAGCGAAGCCAGGGATCAAACGCACAGCCTCATGAACATTATCCTGGGTTTCATAACCTGCTGAGCCACAGCAGGAACTCCTTTTGAAGTTTTTTTTTTTTTTTTTTTTAAGGTGGGGGGGCACAAGAAGCTGAACTTTACCTGCTTTATACCAACCAACATCCAGAATTTAAACAAAAATAGGTGGTACACTTTACTTAAAATCAATTCCTCATTTTATATATAAAAAAGTGTCCAAATAAGAAAATTTTAAAGTTTAAATCACCTTTTGAAATCAGTATGTTCTTCAAATATCATATTTACAAACATAGGTTAGAAAAAGTATATGAGTTCCTTGGGGCAAACTGCTTTGGAATTCAGAATTGTTCAGATTTTAGAAAGCCAATATGGTGCATACATGCCCAGAAGTGTTGAGTCACACCCTAACCAAACCCATTAATATTTCTTTAAAGAAACTTAAGCATTTTCATATTGAATAGAGTCTATAATTAGATTCACATCAGCTCAGTGTAGGTTTTGCCACCAAATTAGTTTGTGACAGATGACAACAACAAAATACAACCAGCCAGTATTTAGAGCTTTTTGAATTTTAAAATTATGGATAAGGGATTGTGAAACTATTTTTAATTTGGAACACATACTGTCAGGTAAACCAGTCTACTGTATAAACTTAAGATGAGTAAATAATTTAAGGAATAAAGAGGGAAGCTTGTGTGCTGATATCATGTAGACAAAATGCCACTGGAAAGAGAAATAAATTTTATGAAAATTATAAGATAAAAAAGAGTTGGTGAAACTGACATATGTACCCCCTAAAACAAAAGGATTTCAGGAGCCTCTGGTGCAGATTTGGCCTGTAAAAAGCACCATGCTGGGAGTTCCCATCGTGGCTCAGTAGTTAACGAATCCAACTAGGAACCATGAGGTTGTGGGTTCAATCCCTGCCCTTGCTCAGTGGGTTAAGGAAACCGGCATTGCCATGAGCTGTGGTGTAGGTCACAAACGTGGCTCAGATCCCGCACTGCTATGGCTCTGGCTTAGGCCAGCAGCTATGGCTCCGATTCGACCCCTAGCCTGGGAACCTCCATATGCCACAGGAATGGCCCAAGAAATGGCAGAAAGACAAAAAAAAAAAAAAAAAAAAAAAAAAAAAAAAAGCACCATGCTGACATAAGATTCCTTAAAATCTACTCTGTTCATTATTTATTACTACAAACCAAAATCTTCTGTCAATGAGTGGAAAACCATTTTTCAAAGACAAAATAGAGTATGTGGAAACTGAACACACAATGTGGGCAAAGCCCATAGAAAGTACTTCCAGAAACACCACACAAACATAGTTCACCTCACTCTTCAGGTTTATAAACACACAAAAATCACATGGTAAAAAGGATAAGGGAATACATGCTCCCAGTTATTACTGTCTTTCTATAATCTGTATCCTAATATCACTGCCAAACCCAGGATTAAGACCTGATTCTCAGGACCCCAAATAACAATTCATAGTGAGATGATCTTGGAACTTCCTGGTTTTTAATGCACTTTGATGGTACAGGCTTCTGTACCATTTTGATATTAGTACTTACATACCTCTATCGTAGTTTTCCCTTAGGAAATCAAATATTTTATCTCCATAAGCAAATGAGGATGTTTCATTATTACCAACAAGAAACATTCTTTAGAGAAAAAGAACCCTTCAACAACATCTTCTGAGGGAAGGCAAACAGAAAAATAAAGTCTTAGGCAGACATTGCCCTACATTTAAGTAACCAGTGTTAAATAATTGCACATAACAAGTCACATTAGGGACAAATTTAAGGCTGGTTAATCCTTGAAGCATACGTATCTCTTGGAACATTTGTTTTAACAGACCAATGAGAAACTAGAAACCAGAGAGGTTACAGTCACACAGCTAATTTCTGGCACAGCCAGAACAAGAACTCCCAATGTTTATGAGAAGTTCCTGTTATGGTTCAGCAGATTAAGAACCAACATAGTGTCCTTGAGGATGTAGGTTCTGCAGGTTCAATCCCTGGCCTTGCTTAGTGGGTTAAGGATCTGACTTTTTCCACAAGATATGGTGTAGGTGGCAGAGGCAGCTCAGATCTGGTGTTATCATGGCTGTGGTGTTGGCCTGTAGCTGGAGCTCCAATTCAGCCCCTATCCTGGGAACTTACATGTGCTGCAGGTTTGACCCTGAAAAGGGGAGGAAGGAAAAAAAAAAAAAAAAACACCTCTCAATGCTTATAAATAAGTTTGGGGTACATTTTTATCTGGGAGGGGGCAATAGGGGAGCTGCAGAAACATGGGTTGAGGTAAATTATCAACTACCAGTTTAAATTCTATAATTATTGGGCTCATATTTTGCCTTCAATGAAATTAAAATCTCGGTGTAGAATTAATGTGGGAAACCATATAAAAGTTGGAGGAAAATATTCACCAGGACTATAGAAGGCCTTAGGATTCAGATGAGGGAGATGGGGAGAGAATTTTCCAGTGGGACTGAAATGGGGCAATACAACAACTTCCTGGGAGCACACTTAGCCATTACAAAGAATCCCTCAGTTGTTCAGTGAGCCAAACATATATGTAGACCCTTTGCAACCCTCACGAGGTCATCAGAATAGACTATGAAGTCCCCGGTCCCTTAAATTTTAATGAGCCTGAGCCCTTTTAAAGGTGGCACTGAGAGCAACTTTAGCTGTGAAACAATTAAAATGTTAATGGGGTTTCTACGGTAAATAGATTTATGAAATGAGAATGTTGACTGAGTTGTTTCCTGGCCTCAACTTGTTACTGTCAGTTGAATTTCAGCAAGATGTGCTTTATAAGAGATCTAAGGCACACCTTTTAATGGCTGCTGCCTATTGTGTTTCCTATGTCAAAATTCATTTCAGTAGTGCATATACCGTGCCTAAAGCCCAATACAAATACTATTCTGTTATCACATAATTGGCCAGTGTGTATTGCTGTGTCTTGAGTTTCAACTTGTTTTATTTTACATGTGCTATTTCAGTACATTGAAAGGAAACCCGTGTTCATTTTTGCTCATCCCGATACAGAGAGAGTTCAAAAGTTCAAAAGATAAGAAGTGGTTCTCAGCATGAGCAAACCGTGAAAGGCATTAGAAAATAAATTTTTGATGTCAAGATACATTCCCAGTTTATTCATGCTGAGAACAGTTTTCTTATCTCTGGGACTCTGTAAGCTGGGATAGCCAAAATTTCTTTAAACTCCACCATAAATAAAAAAGTGATACAATTTGACTATTATTCTATTATCACATAACGTTTGTCTATAAATCAAACCCTTTACAGTGTGACACAAAATCTAGAAGTACTGCAAATGAAGATTAGTGCTTTGAGGGAAAGAAAAAATAAATAAATTCAAAATTAGGTTGCCTTTCTCCTGATTCCGATCAGAATCCACTACACTGAACCATGAAAACAGTTTTCTTAATAATTCAGAGACACCGAACCTCCAGTCTCCTGGCATTGCCTCTTTCCTCAAGAGTAAAAGCCACTTTTAAAGCTCAGAATTACTGTCAATTCTTAATTAACCATATCAATGAAAAGGAACACTTAACACCACTGAAAACTGTCCACTGAAGAGTGACAGAAGAGGCTTCCCAGATCACGAGTTGACAAGCCACATAATTTGTAGACCAGGAGCTGACTTTTACCAGGAGTTGGCTGGAAAAGCCTTTACTTATTCCAAATATGTCCTTGTCATTATCACATTGTTATCAAACAGATTTCTTTAAAGAAACTGGAGATCTTCACATACCTATGACAAATGCAAATATCAATGCAGATTGCTAGGACGGAAAGACAGCCAATTAATCCAATCTGAGGGACCTGAAAGAATCTGTGAAACAGATGACTTTTGTGCTGGGTCTTAGACATTATAGACTGGAAGAGATGAAGGAGGCAGGAAGTTCACTGAGAATAAAGGAAAGTGTGGCTTGCACTGAGGGCCCCCAGGGTACCCTGGGGAGCACAGAGCTGCAAGGCAATGATGGCAACACCATTTAATAAGTATCCATACTCCCTAGAAAATATTCCCTCTTATGACAGCCTCTGAGGCCATGCCATGCTCTGCTCTCTTCCTGTAATGGATGCTCTTCTGCTCTGAATCCCACCTCCCCTTCAAAGGCCACCACTTCCATGAAGCTTTCCATCATGTCCTCTCATGAATCTGCTTTCTCCTTCCTTTTAAATTTCACTCATACTTTGGTCTAAGTCCTTCATGGTACTTGACTACCCTACCACAAAGAACATTTTTAGAAGTTCCTTGGGGACATAAACAAGCCCATCTTTATAATCTCCACAGAACCAAGGAAAATGCCTTGGTGAAGGTGATTGAGCTTAAGGTATGCCTCACCTGTCATTAATTCTGCTGGAGCAGGACAGCAGGAAGGCCTTTCTCCTGTCATGTCTGGCAATGGGAATCATGAGGCTGAGAATGATGGCAGACACGGAATAAATGTTTAGTCCGGCAAGACCGCAGACACACTCCATCATTCTCCAGGGGTTTCCACTTCCTTGTCACCATGACTGAAAGTGAGGGCAGCCAGAGTTAAGTTCTCAATCAAAACACGGTTCTTCCATCAGGTGTGTTTGGGTAACTAATTCAATTACTTTTCAGTAGAGACCCTTTCTACTTTCCATCTTCCTCTTTTACTTTACATTCTTGAGGCCTTCCATGGCATTTACACTCCCTCTTTCCTTCTTCTCAAATAGTTTCTTAATATCCTTGGGTCTTTTTTTATCTGTCCTCCTCTCACATATTAGAATCCCCAAGTTTCCTTCTTTAATAATCTCTTTTCCTCACTTTTATACCTACTTGTCTCCTGCCACTTCAACAGCAAACACAGTTCTAGCCAAGACCACTCTTCTGGCCTCAGGCCCTTCTGTGGAGCTTCTCTAGGATGTCTCCATGTGAGACACAACAGACACATATGTGGGCAGATGGCCACTGCTGAGCCTACCCTCTTCTCCCCTCAGGCTCCTCCAACTCCTGTGTTTCTGATTTTCTCTGTTACCCAGAGGCCAGCTCAACTCTTCTTTCTCTCTCACACACATTCATCAACTCCTCTTGGTAGTAATCTTTGGAATCCTCCTCTTCTTCCCTCCCACCCCTCTTCCTTTTACGACTCACACCACTTCTCTCTCTACTGCTGAAGGGAGCTCCTAGTTGGGCTCCCATCTCTCGTTTCCTCCCTCACCAGCCCATTCTTCAGTCAATAAACACAAATCAGATTAGGTTCCTCTTCTGCTTTCAGACAGTCACTTCCTGGGTCCTCATTATAAGTCCAAAGCTCTCAACTTGATATGCAAGACCCTTACTGAGTTATCCCCTCTTAGTTGCCCTAAACTCATCTTCTACTGGGGCTCCTTTTATATTCTTCCCTTCAGACATACCATTAAGAAAACGGTTTATGGAGTTCCCGTTGTGGCTCAATGGTAACGAACCTGACTAGTATCCATGAGGATTCAGGTTCCATCTCTGGCCTTGCTCAGGGTGTTAAGTATCCAGTGTTGCCTTGAACTGTGGTGTAGGTCTCAGAGGCAGCTTGGATCCTGAGTTGCTGTGGTTGTGTGGCATAGGCCAGCAAGTGCAGCTCCAATTTAACACCTCCTAGCCCAGAAACTTCCATATGCTGCACATACAGCCCTAAAAAGCAAAAAGAAAATAATTTACAGTTTTTCCTACATGGCAGATCTCACCTTTCTTTCCCAGCAGAACTCACTATACCCTTTACCATCCATCAAACCTTACTCAATGAATCAGCTTAAGAAAAATAAACTCTTGAAAACCTATGCTGAGGCCCTAGATTCTTTCTTTCCTCCAACTAGTTACATGTTCCATCTCTGCCAATTTTTTTTTTTTTTTTTGGATAGGTTCTGGTCTGTTCATTGATCTCCCCCACGTCTATGAGTTGCTCTAGGACAGAGGATCACCTTATCTTCTCTGTATCCCCAAAACCCAACAAAGCACTTGACACTGAATCAATATTTGTTAAATGGAAGTAACAAAAAATCAGCTACATATTAAGTAACTGGGTTAGTGATTTGATATCAGCTTCAGTGGAGCAAAGACAGATACTTGGGATTAGAACATAGCCCCTTGTGTTGACTGATTAAACCTCTGTGTTCATCTAGTTCCAGAGTCTTCCCACCTACTGAAAAAGAACTGGAAAGTTGAGTGCTAGATTTAACAGAAGAGAACAAAATGAGATTTAAGCTATAGCAAACCCCACACTGCTGAAATTGGGAAGGAAAATGTTAGGGGTTTGGGAGACAATTCTTTAAGGTCTTTTACATTTCTCCATACCTTGTAAAAGAAGCTCTGATGGCTTTTGTTCTAGAAGAATGTTTGTATAACAAACAACCTTGGAAGATTTAGAGAGAGTGTGTCCTATCAGGGCAGAAGGAAGAGCCATTCCTGAGCAGGATAATAAAGATGATGTCTCCCTCTAAGGGCAAAAGTTGGGCAAGGCTACTAATAGCCCACTTATAATACTAGATACTTTTTAAGGCCTGGGTTCCTCAACTGTGACATAAATCCACTGTGCAGCAGTATCCATTTGAGCCATTCCTCATTGCCCCATGGAATTTTTTTTCTTTTTTTCTCTTTTTTTTTTTTTTTTTTTTTTTTTTGTTGGGGGGCAGGGGGAAAGCCCAATGCACACATGAAGCTCACACTACCTGCTACAGCCTGACTCATAAGGTCCTTTGTCTGATCCAAGAGTCTCATGTTTTCTGTCAGCAGCTATGAACTGTGGCAGACTACCTTGCTACCTTGCAGGTAAAGTAAAATCTTACACACTTCATGGTGCTTGATGAGAAGAAGGAAACCGAGGGAATTTTTTTTAATTGCTCAATAAGTATTTATTAAATTGAATAACACCAGAAAGATAAAATCTTGAATGGAGTGTAATAGTTATGAGCACAGATGCTAGAGTCAAAGAGTCTGGCTTAATATCCTAGCTTTTTTTTTTTTTTTTTTTTTTTTTTTAGGGCCGCACCTGCGGCATATGGAGGTTCCCAGGCTAGGGGTCGAATGGGAACTGTAGCCGAATGTCCAATGGCTGGCCTATGCCACAGCCACAGTAATGCCAGATTCGAGCCACGTCTGTGACCTACACCACAGCTCACCACAACACCAGACCCTTAATCCACTGAGCAAGGCCAGGGGTCAAACCTGCATTCTCATGGATACTAGTCAGATTCGTTTCCACTGAGCCAAGACAGGAACTCCATATCCTAACTTTTAAAAATAATAACCACATAAACTCTCCTGAGTTTCATACGCTTTTGCGAAATTTCTTGGGAAAACCTTAACTTCCTTGGATTTCAATATCCTCATTATGAAATGTGGATACTAATATTACCTTCTGATAGAGTAGTTGTGAGGATTTGAGTTAAAAATATGGAAAGTACTTAAGTTGTTCCTAGCACCTAATAAGTGCTATTTAAGAATAATATTCTGATCTTTGAACTTTATTCCATGAACTTTACTTTATGGATATTTTTAAGAAAGGAAATGATGTCAGTAGGTCTTTGCTTTAGAAACCAACTTTGATGAAAATTAAATTGTAAATAAAGCAAAAATAAAGCAGATCAAGAGAATATGAAACAAAAGACCAACCAAGAGACAACCGGAACAGTCTAGGAGTAAAAATAGCATGGCTGGGCTTGAGTGTTGGCAACGGGAAAGAGAACTAATTCAAGAGATATATCATTGTTGGTATTTCTAGAATTTGGCATCTGATAGAAATATAAATATTAATTTCTAGTTGTCCACTTGTCATACACAAAGGCCTTTTCATGATCATCTCACCTAAAGGTCATAATATAACCACAAAGCAAACTCAGAGAAAAGTGACAGATATAAGATTTCAAATAGGAGGAGTTCCTGTCGTGGTGCAGTGGAAACAAATCCGACTAGGAACAATGAGATTGCGGGTTCGATCCCTGGCCTTGCTCCATGGGTTAAGGATCCAGTGTTGCCGTGAGCTGTGGTGTAGATCACAGACGCAGCTCGGATCCCACGTTGCTGTGGCTGTGGCCGGCAGCTGTAGCTCTGATTGGACCCCTAGCCTGGGAACCTCCATATGCCACGTGTGTGGCCCTAAAAAGCAAAAAAAAAAAAAAAAGATTTCAAATAGGAAATGAAGGGAAGATGAGTTAAGTACCTCAGAGGGAGAAAATGCTGAGGGAAACAGTGACAACTAGAGATATTTTATGAACATTCAGAGTCTGAACCCCATGGTGATGATAAATCTATCACTGAAAATGCAAGTCTGTAGCTCTGAAGAGAAGAGAGGTAGAAGTAGAGATCTAGGTCTCACCAGAATAGAACCAATGAAGGAAGCCAGCGGAAAGAGATAAATCGGGTAAAGTACAAAGACTAGGAAGAGGAATAAAGATAGAAGGTGACAGAAAGCAAGGGCCAGTGCAGAAGGAGAATTACAGATGATATTAAGTGTGCAAATATCATGTATATATATCATGACATATTTGCATGTCAACCTGAATTGGATACCTGCATTAGGGAATGGATGTGAGATGTCCTAAACAGTTTAGGAGACTGCTGAGTCACCAAGTGGCCATACCTTTTTAAAATCCCTCCCGAATGTCAGAGTATGCCAAGTTATCTCGAATCTTAGGAGCTTCAGCTACTGGATCTGCCTTTAAATACTTCTGCCTGCATGATTTAACTGAAATGTATCCATGTTTACTGCTTCCATCATGCTATATACAATAATTATGCAAGTGTTTACAAGAGAGCATCACAAAGGATAAATTTTAATAGAGTGTGTTACAGTCATTTTCCTTTGATGTCTCAAAGATCTGGAGAAGGGTTTATTTCCGTCTATTTAATCCCTTAGAAAACATTTGCAGAGACCATTAACATAAGTAAACTCTAATATCCCTTTATCAAAATGCCATCACCAGTTACAATTCCCCAATTCATAATGTACTCGCCAAGGATAGCTTTCTCCATTCCACAATTCCCAACTACAGCCTAGCCCATCATTGTAATACTTAAATACCTACAGCCATGAGAGAGCAGGAGAGTTTCTTATGAAGAGTCTCAACGAGGAGGAGAGAAATCAGATCTTTACTGTAAGGATGGATCTTAGCCACTGCAGGACAATTAGCACACAGACTGCCCTCCATACCCAGCACCAAATGCCAGTAGACCCCTATAGCTTTTACAACAGTCCAAAAAGCCCCTTAGCTTCTTCAATACCCACTAGATAGAAGGTACCATCTGCACTCCCATAGAGAACCCCAGGCAGTAATTACAGAGAACTTCTTAGAAATACAGACTAGACCTGGGTGTTCTGAAAGGGATATGTTGTTAAGAACTCCAGCACTAGAATTTAATCTACCTGGATCCAAATCTCATGAATTCCTGGAGTGTGAACTTACGTATTTCTTTCCTCATCATAAATGGAGATGATAATGGTGCCTATTTTGTAGGGCTATTTCCAGGATAAAATGAAATAATACATTTAGAATAGTTAGAAATTTGCCTAGGCATCAACTAAGAATTCAAAGAGGTTAAGTATTAATCACCTGTGATTTTTAATGTCACTTATATAGAAGGCACTCTTTGTAAATATTGATTTTTTAAATCCACCTAAACTTAGTTATACAAGGTTTCCTAAAAGTGATGAGACAAGGTCATCAGACAGAGCAATTATTAGAGTTGGAATACCCCTATGTCATATATCCTTTGCTTCGTTAATCAAATTCCCTTTGAAAATGAGCTCACTTGTGGAGGAATATACCATAATACAATGCACTGCATTTAGGATGACTGTTATTTAGCTGCACAGTCACTTCCTCTTTTCAGTTGTCGCCGAGGCTCCCAAATCTGCTCGAGTACAAATCAGCTACATAAAATTTTATCTGTTAATAACCTATAAGTGCCAGTCAGTAGGATGATGCCTTCTCATTAGTGGCCCTCACCTCATTAGAAGCCTGCTCTCAATGATAATGGACCTCAGAGGTCAATAAAAAAAAAAATCTCAGGAAGAATTCTCTTCAATTAATGGATGGACAGGTGTGTGGAAGCCAATATAACATGGTTATATTCCACATGCATACAACAATTGCAAAGGCATCTGCAGAAACTTAGCACTAAATCCCAACATGGTTCCTGCTGAAGAAACCATTAACTATAATACCAGGGAGGTCCAAACACAAATTTTATTGAATTTTTCCCATCCAGATTTCAGAAAGTACTAAGAGTCATCAGAGTAATCTCAGTAACTCCCAGAAAGAGCAAGTCTATTAAACACCCAAGAATTTATACTGTTTTAAATATCCAATCTCATCTCACCTGATAAATGAGCTGCAGCAGCAGTGTCCTTTAAAAAAATGCAATGTCATCCTTCCAGCCTTTTCAATAAAAGTATCAGTATTGAAATATGAGGTAAAATAGCTAAGCAATATAAAAAGTGATATGGTATTTCTGTTGTTTCTTAGTGCCCCCCAAAGGGATTATTCTGTCTCATGAGCATAGGTGGCTACCTAATAAGCAGCCAGGGTACACATTAATTATAACACTTGTAAAGATAAGAGCATGGCTAGCCAGCAAGCTTGCTATAAAAGGCAGTTTCTAAGAAGTGGAAGCTTATGGATCCACAAGCTATCCAAAGTAAGATGTGTTTTCTGAGATAAAGTGGGGAGGAAAAACCTAAATCAACCTTCTCTCCAGATAAACAAGACAAATCATCAATGTAAGAGAAATCACCTGCCCAGAAACTCTTTGCATTTCTGCCAAAAACATATTTACAAACTATGTAGGCAAGGACTTGTTCTGCCATGCCCCGGTACCCTGGCCATGTCTCAAGATTTATAGTTAGTGACATATGTAGTAACCAGGTAGCAAATTGAATCTCACATGAGAAGGCTGAAATATGGAAATGTAACATGAATCCAAAAATAGTATTTTTCTGACAAGGAAAAGTCAAGACCTGGAAAAGTATAGATGGCTTTGCGTACTCATCTAAGCCATTTTCCTATTATAAAGCAGTCACATTTCAGAAAATCAAAGATGAAGCAGAGAAGTAGCAAAGACGTTTAAATGTTCAAAATACTCCAGTGTCTATTCATAACAGCTCAAGAGCAGAAAGGAAAAGCAGAATTAGATTTGGCTTCTCTCTCAGACAGTTCGATGATGATCCCGGTGATGCTACACAATTCAGTGCAAACTTCTCCAGCCAGTAGAGACGACCCGACAATTGGTTAAAGACTAGGATTTCCCCAGCTTGACACAGTGACCAAGAACGAATAACTCCCAGCCTTCTCCACTTCTAATATGGAAATGAAACCATCCTCAGAGGATGCGTTTCAGTCATCTTCCTACTCTTTAGTTCTCTCCCAAGGGGGCTAGTATCTAAGTGTCCCCGCATTCAGCCCCTGACATCTCTCCCCAGCCCCTCACTTCAGCGAATAAGCCAAGGTTCGCCTTTCATCAAACCTGTGGAATAATCCACTCCTTCGGAATCGGAGATACTCCTCACGGGGGGAAAAAAAGAATATAATATATAACTTTTAGGTCTCTACAAAGAACATGTCAAGAAACGCGCTGTTCAACAAGATTTCATTCAAAACCCTTTCAAAGGCGCAACTTATTATGAGCCAATTACTCTTCCGGAACGGGAAATTCACACACACACACACACACACACACACACACACACACACACACACACACCCCCTCTGGGGGTAAATTCTGTCAGGTGGGAAGCACACATCCCCGTCCCGGTCTCTGCCCCGAGGACACGCTGGGGACAGTTTACGGACCCCGCCGGTGCCTGCCCACCACTCCGGTCCTCTACTCATTCCCGGAGGGAACCTCCTGGTTGCAGGAATCGCAGCGGGTCCGAGGTGGGCCGAGGAGCAAGGGGCCGGCTCCCCACTGGCGTCCGGGAGCGCGGGAGCCACTTACATGCCCGGCCGGAGCTGAAGGGCGCTGCCTGGCGGCCAGCCGGCGGCCACCCAGGAGCAGAAGCACCAGAGCCACAGTCGCCAGGTCATCGCTGCAGGGCAGAAAGGCTCCAGCCGCCACCCTAGCTGCGCGCCGCGCGCCACTCCGGCTCCGCCCAAGTCCGAGCCTGGCGCAGAAGTTGAGCTCGCCGGGCAGAAGTTGGTGTGCGGGGCTCGTGGGGCTAGTGAGGTGCGTCTCCCGGTGGAGGGCGCAGCACAGTTTGGCCACACTAGGGCATCCCCAGCTACGGGGAGAGGGCGGGCAGAGCGACGGGGAGAGCCTGGAGGCACCCGGGTCGCAGAGATGCGCGCCCCTGCTCCACCGGGAGAGACTGAAAACCTGCGAGCTGCGCGGCCCAGCAGCCCCCGCAGCCTCGGTGCCATGGAAACGCGCTCACCGCCCTCCGCGCCGGGCCCCTCTGGAGCGCTTAAAGAGACAGCCCCGCAGCCACCGCGGCTCGACTCGCTGCTTGGCGCCCCCCGCCCTCGCGCCCTCCTGGCACCCTCCTCTCCACCCCGCGCAGCTGGAAGGAGGCCGGCGGGGGCTGGACGCTGTCGGGATTGGGCTGGGGTTGCGGGGGCGGGGGGAACCGCAGCTGAGACGCGGTATGAGAGACTCAGCTCAATCTTTCCACCTAACCCCTCTCCCCACCCCTTCCTACCCACCCACTTACCCGACAGACAGACACACAGACACACACACACACACACACCACCACACCCAAACCCCGCCAAAGAGGCTAAGAGGCTCTGGCTTCCACTCACACACCAACCTTCTCTGAACCAAGCCAGCTGTGCATCTGCCACAGAGACCAAAGGAAGGTTGACTTTTGATTCTTTTCTGTTCCGCTCCCGCCCATCCCGAGTCTTGGGAGTCGGTCAGAACACAGGCTGGGGGTAGGTGTGTTTGAAGTGGGAATCAGCAGTTGATTCAGTCAAATCTCCTGCCAAATCGACAGTTGCAGGACACATCGTCGGCTCTTCCAAAAATCCTCGTTACTCCAAATGGGATCATCTCCATTTTATTTGGCCACCATCTATCTCACCCGCTTCAGGCACCAGAGTTATAAGGAGGAGCCAACCCTTTTCCAAAGCTACTCCCTCCTTTTCTTTAAACCAGGTCCTCTTCCCCAAATTTGCTGAGGAACAGTCAGTTGCGAGCCCCCAGAGTTCTTCCAGAAGGGAACAGCGTCTGCTCGGATGGGAAGGCTCCGGCTGCGGTGCTGGCTCGACTGCCTGGGACGCACAGCCAAGCGCCGCGCGGTCGCCAGTAGCTCCGGCCCGAAGCGATGCCTCTGCCCGGCGCCAGCTGCTGTCTGGAAGGCCGCAAACCTCTGGAGTCTGTTTCGTGAAAATAAAAATCTATGGTGCATTGTGTCCTCCAACAAGGACAGCCGGCTCCGAAGCCATAATCTCCAGTTCAGCCCGCCAGCAAATAGATCAATCTGCAGCGGGACAACTTTTTCTTTGATTCCTAAACTTAGAAAAGTGACTCTCCAAAGACTCGTTCATGGTCAAACATTTAAAGTGGTATACCACTTGATTTCCTCAGCCCTGGAGCCCTTAAATGATCCTTCCCTAATGGTCTGGTTTTTTTCGGCTTCCCTTTGCCCTTCATAGTTCAATTAACCATCTGGCTCTCGGGTTCAGTCTTCTGAGTCTTTGTTCCCCTTCTCTTCTTTCTGCATTTTCTGCAACTAAAGAAGCATTTGGGAACTTGCAGGAGAGACTGGGGAACAAACTTTCGAAGTTTCTATGAAAAGTAAAAAAAAAGATGATGGTGCCATAGAGTTGAAATTCTCACCACCCTGCAGTGTCTTCTATTTCATATATTATATATATAATTAAATATATATACACAGTTTTTACTTTTAATTGAAGTTTAACTTAAAGTGAAAGATCATAAATATATAACTAGATATCTTTTGACAGATTTAACAGAATTTTGAAGCAGTTTGCATAATAAAAATCGTTATTTGAACCTCTTTATTTGATAAAACAGTGCTTCATTCTTTCTGTTTTTCCTAAATACTGGTTATACATGAACCAGACCTTCTCCAATTGCAGAGTGGATTGGGGACAGTGTTGACAACTGTCCTAGAGATGCATTGTCACTTGGCTAACTCAATTAATTCTGATAATGGGATACCCAGCATGGGTCACTGAAATACATTGACAATTTTAACATCTATTTTAACTCTTAGTTTTAACTTTTCCAGAACCTCTCTGTCACCTTTGTTACCAAGTAACAAAATTGAATGCTGAATTTCACCTCCTCTTCTTTTTCCCCCTCCCTCTTCTAGTGAGGTGCTAATGAACAGTGAAATGACCAAAGGCTGGAAGGGCATGTTGGGGGTGGAAAGGAAGAAAAGAAAACTTGTAATTCAGAGGAATGGTGACTCCTGAACTTTGTGTACTGGCTACATAAGGTGAGGTTGTTTTTCTTTCCTGCTGGATGTAAATCAAGGTGAAAAGATTAATTCTTTCCATTCATTCCATTTCTAGTTTGTCTTTTTGATGGAACCTAAAGATTGCAGGTTATTTCACTACAATTTGATCTTGTTTTAAGGAAATGTATAGTACACCTAAAGATGACATTACAGGTTAACAGTACCCTGAAATTCCTGTGATTTGCTAAGCCTTTCTTTGCTTTTGGACTAGTTCTAACTCTGCAGGGCTCTATCTTCAACTAATCTCATTCCCTCCTGGAGTGTAAAAAGTTTCTAATCATCTTCTTTCTTTATGTTACAGAAAGCCTTGCATAAATAATAGACTTCCTTTATTACAAGGCTAAATTTTATGTAAGTCACAGCTGAAACTCAGAACTATTTTAAGAGCTGAAGAATAATGGGGAAATATGGGAATATATGTAAATTATCTGATTGCATGGTTGTTTAGTAAAGGACATGTTTCCTTTGGGTTACCAGGGAAGTGAATCAGTAAATTGAAAACCTCAAATTAGAAAATTTTCCTTTCATGTACATTAGTGTAAAAATATGTTTATTATAGATGAACATTTACAACATTCTGGATGTGACAGGCTAAATATGTACAATTCGTGTATATTTCATAAAGTGAGATTGATTTCAAATTATAGCATGGATAATAATATAAACACAATTCCATCTACACAATTATCATTAAATGAAACTTACTCTTCCAGCATAAGAATTTAAAATTTTCCATGAACTGGGAAACCTTAATCTGAACTCAACTCTCCTTTTTGCAGTGTATTCATACAATTTAAAAATAATTAGTGATCTGGCTTGATTGTTTGGTTATGCTATTCTCTAAAAAAAAGGATGCAATATGAAACCTGTTAATTACAGTCTTACATATTAAAAAGAACAATACAGTTTGTTGGTTCAGGGATCCTATGAACACACGAAATGAAGCCAGATACAGACAAAGCAATTAATTCAGCATTTATTGCCCAAAATGAAAGAAATTTTAAAATTAACAAAGCAAAGGAATGAGTCACATATGCAAAGAATCAATTTTTAAAATTAAGAAACAGAGAAGTTTTGTGTTGAGGGCATCTCTTTCTCAAAATAAATTTCGTGTAGGAAAAATTAGAAACATCCTGAATTGGGTTTTATTTTTGTGAATGATCTTTTACACTGCCATCCTGAACAGGTTCTTAAAAATGGATTTGATATAGCGGACAAATGTTCTTATTGATAGGACTCCAAAGGACTAGGGGGGACTTCCAGTGGGAATGCCACATGCTACCCCAATCTCTCCAGACCTGCATCAAAGAAATAATAAATCTAACTAGTTTCTCCCTTATTAGGAGAAGGCGGGATAAGCCAATTTCATGCTTTATGTATGCTGGTTGTAAAAAGGAATGCTTACCTAAAAAGAAATCGATTCCGACCAGATGTTCCAAAATCTTCCTCAGCTGCTGCTTGAAGCTTTACAGTCACCGCATGCTTTATCTTCTCGTCTATCTTCTTCTAATTGAGAAATTGTTGATCCATGCAGTTCGACAGGCAGGCTGCTGCAAAGACCTTCCTGCCAAAGCTTTTCAGTCCTGCTCTCCTGCACACAAAAACTTCCAGAGTCTGTATGGGAACAGGGAACGAGAGCAGACCACTTGATTTGGCAGGTGTTGCGGGTTGAAAGAGTCAGAAAACAGTTCTTCAAAGGACAGATTCTGTCACGTGAAATGTAATAAATTGCCATTATAGAAATGCCTACAAGCACTAATGAGCCATGTATGTTGGGATCTTGATGTCAGGCAAAATAGAATGAAATTCACCCAGGAACCAACTGGGATTGTCACACCAAAATGTGAATAATCATTCTTGTTTTGGTTTCATCTGCCACTATATTTTGTCCCTACAAACCAATAGCTCTCTTTTTAAGGAAAATTATAAATTTGGCATAAAACTCCTAAGATATCTGCCTAGTGATTAATGTAGAATTTGTCAGTACTGTGCTACTCATTGGCCATAAAGTCTTGACCAATCAGGAGTTTCCTTGTGACACAGGGGGTTAAAGACTCGGCATTGTCACTGCTGTGGCTCTGTTCACTTGCTGTGGCACAGGTTCAGTTCCTGGACCACTAACTTCCACACACCACAAGCACAGCCAAAAAATAAAAAAATAAAAAAAAAGACTTGGTAATCATATGTGAGTTAGAATTTCCAACTCCAGAACTAATTATATTTATTAGGACATAATTAGAAGATTAGCCCAGATACACATTCAACTTGTACTTTTTTGGAAACAATACTTTGCACAGCTAATTCTTGCATGTGTACGTGTGTGTTAAAAAACATGTACCATCAAGTTTACTGTCTTAACCATTTTTAAATATACAGTTCAATAATGTTAAGTATATTGACATCGTGGTACAATAGATCTCTAGAACTTTTTCATCTTGCAAAACTGAAACTATTCACATTAAACACTAATTCCCCCTTTCCCTCTCTGCTTAACCCTTGGCAAACAACTTTCTACTTTTTTTCTATGATTTTGACTAATTTAAACATTTCATGAGTAGAATCATATAGTATTTGTTCTTTTGTGACTGGCTTATTTCATTGAGCATAATATCCATGCTGTGACATGTGACAGACTTCCTTCTTCTTTAAAGGCTACATAATAGTGCATTGTATGTATATACCTCATTTTGTTTATCCATTCACCTGACATTGACATTTAGGTTGCTTCCACCTCTTAGCTATTGTGAATAATGTTGCAATGAACATGACTGCGCAAATATCTCTATAAGACCCTGTCTTAAATTCTTCCAGATATATACTCAGAGGTGAGTTTGCTAGATCATATGGCAATTTCATTTTTGATTTTGGGGAAACCTAGTAGCCATAATAGCTACACCTTTTGTACTTCCTTCACCAACAGTACTCAAGGATTACAGTTTCTCTATATCCTCACCAACATTTGTTACTTTCTATTCTTTTGATGGTCACCATCCTAATGGGTGTGAGATTATAATTTTAATTGCATTTCTAATTGTAATGTTCATGGCATTTTTCTTACAATTAGTGATGTTAAGCATCTTTTCATGTATTTGTTGGCTATTTGCATATCTTCTTTAAAGAACTGTCTGTAAAATCATGTGCCCATTTTCTGATCAAGTAATTTGTTGTTGAATTGTGTAAGTTTCTTAGATATTCTAGATATTAACCCTTTGCCAGATATATGACTTGCAAAGGTTCCTCTCATTCCATAGGTTACCTTTCATTCTGTTGTTTCCTTTGATACACAGAAGTTCTTAAGCTTGATGTAGTTCCCTTTGTCTATTTTTATTTTTGTTGCCCATGCGTTTGGTGTCATGCTCAGGATATCACTGCCAAATCTAATGTCCTAAGCCTTTCCCCTTTTGTTTTTTTCTAGGATAATTTTGGTCTTATATTTAGGTCTTTTAACCATCTTGAGTCAATTTTTGTACATGGTGTAAGATAAGGGTCTAATAAAGGTTTAACTTCAGTCTTTTGCATGTGGGATATTCAGTTTTCCTAGCAGCATTTGTTGAAGAGACTTCTCTTTCCCTGTTGTGTAGTTGCGGCATCCTCGTCACATTTTTTCTTCAAGGGTTTACATCTGGGTTCTCTATTCTATTCCATTGGTCTATATATGTCTTTTTGCAATACCTACCATCCTCATTACTGTTGCTTTGTAGTATGTCCAGGAGTCAGTAAATGTGAGGCCTCCAACCTTGTTCTTTTTCAAGATTGCTTTGGCTATTTGGGGTGACTTAATGTTAATTATTATAGTTAAAGAGGTTCCTTACTATTATTTGCATAAGGCCCACTTTTCCTCACTTTGTTTTTTTCTGTCAAAGAGGAAAAATTGAACACCAAAATCCCCTCCCTGGGAACTTTTATTCTGAATTCCTACTTTTTATATCTGAATGCCCTGGATAACAGATCACATCCCAAGAGCCACTATCAATGTCTCTACAACTAACTAGGCTAAGATTGTTGAACAGATCTGATCCTAAAGAAGCACAGATGGAGCAACACAGCCTGATGTGTGTGTGCCTCAAAGTGGGACCAGTTATTTAGGCCATTGCTGCAATTAGCTACTCTACTACACCATTAGCTGATCTTTTATAAACTAAGCATTCATATCTGGAAAGATCAAAAACAATCATTGATAGTATAAAATTTTCCATTCCTTTCCAATTCAATATGGATAAATCTGAAGAGGATTTCACAAGAGTGAATAAACGAGCAAAGTAGTGAGCCTCAGAGTAATGAACTTCAGAATAAATAAGTAACAACACCCACCTAAGGAAAAATTATCAAACATAATGTGGTTATGGTTCCAGTTAAACCCCACAGAAGAAGATAGAAAGCATGGTTGGCTGTACTCTGGAAGGATAAGCCCAAGTCACCAGCCCAAAGCTAGTGTATTTGAAAGTTCATCATCCTACATTTGCATACATACACATTTGCACCTGGTATATTTTCTACAGTTTTTTGTTTGTTTTTTATGTGTTTGTTTTTAGATGTTATTGAAATATAGTTGATTCACAATGTTGTGATAATTTCTGCTGTGCAACACAGTGGGATTCAGTTATACACGTACACACATGCATTCTTTTTTAGGTTATTTTCCCATATTGATTATCTGTGATTATCACAGAATATTGGGTAGAATTCCCTATGCTATAGAGCAGGTCCCCATTGACCAGTCATTCCATATACCACAGTGTGCATATGCCAATCCCAAACCCCCGTCTATCCTTCCTTCCCACCTTTCCCCTTTGGTAACCAACCATAAGTTTGTTTTTGAAGTCTGTGAGTCTGTTTCTGTTCTGCAAATTAGTTCATTTGTATCCTTTTTTTAAAAAAATTCCACATATAAGTGATATTTTATGATGTCTATCTTTCACTGTATGACTCACTTCACTTAGTATGATAATCTCTAGGTCCATCCATGTTGCTGCAAATGACATTATTTCATTCTTTTTTATGGCTAATATTCTATTGTATATTTGTACCACATCTTCTTATCCATTCCTCTGTCGATGGACATTTAGGTTGCTTTCATGTCTTGGCTATTGTAAATAGTGCTATAATTGCTATATTTTTCTCTAGTTTTGACTGTGTGTTCTATGTAGAATATGAGACAGGCAGCTTTAGCTATGAAGCTATGAGATCCAAAGTGCAGTCAGAACACTATCAAGAAAATAAAAAGCTAGCCCACAGGATGGGATAAGGTATTTACTGGTAAGGGACTAGTATCTATCAGATATAAATAATGCTTACTCCAAGGATAAAAATGGTAATATTATTTGAACAGACATTTCTCAAGGAAGATATATAAATCATTAGCCACTCAGCATCATTAGCCACCAGGGAAATACAATCAAAAACCACAATAAAGTACAACTTCATACTTACTAAGATGGTTATAATCAAAGAGACAATAAGAAGTGTTGGTAATGATGTGGAGAAATTAAAACCTTCACACATGGCTGGTGGGAATGCAAAACTGTGAAGCCACTTTGGAAATAGTTTGGTAGTTCCTCCAAACACTAAACATAGAGTTACCATATGACCCAGCAATTCCACTGCAAGAGAAAGAAAAACCTATGTCCACAAAAAAAGTTGTACAAGAATATTTGTAACAGGGTTATTTATAAAAAGTCAAAAAAAAAATGGAAAGAACCTAAATGCCAGTTAGCTGATGAATAAACAAAATGTGGCATATTCATAAAATATAATAGTATTCAGTCATAAAAAGGATGAAGTAGGAGTTCCCATTATGGCTCAGCAGGTTAAGAACCCAACTAGTATCCATGAGGATGCAGGCCTTGATGAGGGGGTTAAGGATCCAGCCTTGACAGAGGCTGCAGTGTAGGTCATATGTGCAATTCCGATCCAGCTTTACCATGGCTGTGGCATAAGCTGGCAGCTTCAGCTCTGATTCGGCTCTTTCCTTATGCCACAGGTGCAGCCTTAAAAAAAAAAAAAAAAAAAAAAAAAAAGATGAAGTATTGATGCATGCTACAGTATGGATAAACCTTGAAAACTTTATGCTAAGTGAAAGAAGCCAGACACAAAGGACCACATATTTATTTATGATTCCATTCATATGAAAAGTACAGGGCAGACAAATCCATAGCAACAGAAAGTAAATTAGTGCTTACCAGGAGCTGGGAGAGAGTAAGAGATGGGGAGTGACTGTTCATGGGTACAGGTTTTCTTTTTGGAGAAATGGCAACACTCTGAAATTAGGTAGTGGTGAAATACAAAGAAGCACTGAGTTGTATACTTATTAAAGGGCAAATTTTATGACATGTGAACTATGTCAGTTATTTAAGAGCGGTTTGCCAACCAGTGCCAAATAGTAACGTGTTTCATACTGGTGCCTGACAAGATGAGAAGCTTAGGCCAGAATGAAAGCAGACTACATCACTAAGCATACTATTTAGTTCAGCTGACATTTTTTAATGGCAAGACTCTCCCAATGAACTAAGCAGTCCATTGATTTCCTTCTGAGGTAAGCTCCTTATCATCCTTGGGACCAGGTAATGAAGAGTTCACAGATCAGCTACTCTGAGTAAAGCTGCTGTAATCTGCATGCCTGACTTCAAGAACATGCCTGCCATCAGTTACATGACACACTAATGAATGAATGAAGACATTCGCAATTTCCGAGAGAAACTGTTCCAAATTTATGTCCTGCATATTGACTGCATATGGTAACATAATTTCAGCTTGCCATGCCTCTGTATGTGAGGCAATGAGTCTAGTAACAGAAATGAAGAAGAAGGAGGAGCAGGGGGAAGAATAAGAGGAGGAGGTTAGGAAGTTGAGGAGAAGGGAGGGTGGAAGAGGAGGAAGAAGGATCTAAACAATAATAAGACAGGAAGAGCTGACTCTCTTCTACAGAAGTCAGATGTGTGACCTGTCCAATGTGACTATTATAACAAGTAGGAATAAAATAGAGGAGGGAGGGGTTCGTTTGGGGCAAGGTATGCTTTCTATATGGTCCAAAAAGCCTTCTAGAGGATGTATCTGGGGAAGGTGATAAAGGATGAGCAGGCACATACCTCTCTATATGAAAGACTAGAACCAGAGTTAATTAAACTAAAAGTCCATCCATATAAATTGGTGTTCATTAAAGGGTGGTTTCCAAGCCAGCAGCATCAGCATTGCTTGGGTGCCTTGTTGGAAATAGTTCTCAGGGACATCCCCTAACTACTGAATCAGCCATCTGGAGGTGGGGTACGGCAATGTGTTTTAACAGGCCTTTCAAATGATTCTGATGCACACTGAAATTTGAAAATCACCGTTTTAAATAGAGCAATTAGTTTAAAAAGTAGGCACCATGTCCTTAAAAAAAAAGAATGATGGAGTTTCAGTTTAATGTAGTAAATAGATTGCACTATTTTATATTTTCTCCCTCCCCAGACTTTACTAAATGAAGAGTAAAGAAATGTTTTAAGATATTATCCACTGCTATGAACAAGACAGGAGACAACTGGTCAGCTATTTCAAGAAGAGTTTGGACGATAGAAGCCCGATGCAGGATTGTTAACTCTGGAAGATAGAAGTCACAAAAGTTACAAGGTAGGTGCCATAAAAGGTAATGTCTAGGAAAAAAGAAACAAGCTATTTCCCCACAGAGAACACCTGAGAGATCTGGTGTGTGAAGAAATCTGGAAGGAGTGGGTAATGTTTGGGCCTAAGATGAGAGGTCTGGTTGTAAAATATGTAGAATAGCTGACCTCCTGATGTTCCCTTCTCTGTATGCCCCTCAAGACACAGGGGATGTATTCTCTAGAAAAACTGAATTCACAGGATTTTCCTTGACAGAGTAGAAAACAGGGGTTGGCAGAGGCTATACATGAGAGCACTAGGTGAATTGAAAGATGAACTGAAGGCCTCTCATGGCTTTTCTCGCTTACGGTCCCCTATATCCAAGTGTGTATCTTGCACCGCAGGAAGTTGGAGGATTGATAACCTTCCAGTAGAGTCTAGCGTATCACTACTCCCATCCACAAAAACAGAGATGCTTTCTAATAACATTTGTAGTGTATATTCTTAAATATAATCAGTCAAGGATCACCAGATATAAAGAAAGCTTCCAGTACGTAAAGACCACATGAAAATAAAAGATAAAAGGAACTTGAAAAAGAGGAAAAACCTCCCTCCCTCCCAAATTATGATTATCATTTTCAGAAAGAAAATTTATTATATATATATACATACACAAAAATATTTTGCTATGGAAAAGGAACACTTCGAGAAACAGCTTTTTAAAATTAAAAAGAGGATAACTACGATGAAAAGAAAATTCCATAGTAAGCTTAGAGCAAATCAAGGAAATCTCCTGGAAGATAAGAGGAGAGAGACAGAGAAGGAGAGAAAGAAACTAGGAAAGAAAAGGAAATAAAATTAGTGGGTTAATCCAGTAGAAGCAAAAAGAAAGGAAAAGAGAAAACAAAGATGAGAAATTTTTTCAAACAAATAAAAACCAAAAGAATCTCCAGACTGACCTAGTGCACAGAATTTGTGGGACAACAGCTCACACTGATATACATCATAATGAAATTTCAGAGACAGAGAGAAAATTCTAAGTGAGACAGAGATAGTAACACATACAAAGGACAGCATTCAAAGTAGGATGGGGCTTCCGAAAACAAACACCAAATGATATAAAATAGGGGGACAATAACTTCATAGTTCTGAGGGAAATAGTTTTCGACCTAGAATTCTATACTCAGCTTAACTATCAATTAAGTTTAAGAGAAAGACATTTCAAACATACTGAAGCTCAAAAAAACTGGCCACTCACATAAACTTTCTTTTTTTTTTTCACTTTTTTAAATTGTTATTTCCCCAATATGATTTTTTTTTCTACTGTACAGCATGGTGACCCAGTTACACATACATGTATACATTCTTTTTTCTCACATACACTTTCATAGGAAGCTAGTGGAGGAAACATCCCAGCAAAATGGGGAAGTGAACTAAGAAAGGAAAATATAGAAACCAGAAAACATGGAAAAGAGTATTTCCAAGAAGGTGACAAAGGGAAGTTTTACAAGCCAAATTGTGAGCCAGAATTAAATAGCATCCTACAGACTGGAGTAAGTACAGAGTATAGGAAAAAGCTCTGGGAGATAAAAGGGGAAGAAGATTATTTAATGTGCTAGGGAGTTATAGAAATTATTTCTAGGCTTTAGAGCACTTGGGGGGAAATTAACTACTGATAAATGAGAAAAAATACAAGAAAATTATTAACTCTAGAAAAAATGTTTATTGAAAAAGTAAATATCCTAAGACATTATTTGGTGTAGTTGCAAACAATATGCAACTTGTTTGGTGACAAAAATAAACTTAGTTTGTTCTAGAGAGGCAAGAAGACTGGTAAGCATTGTGCAAGAGCAACAATATGGGGAACAATAGACGAAACTTCTCCAAATGGGAAGAAAAGCATTGGAATTTCATGAGCTGCTGTATCTAAGAAGATTCCATGATTCAAAGAAAAACAAGCAATACCACATCTGTTTGTTTTAGTTCGTGGATTTCTCCTGCCCTGCATTATTTTATCCTACCTTCTTTACCACTCTAGGACCATCAACCATTAACACCATCGGGCCCCATAACTGTAGGGAACACTCCAAGGGAAGTTCTTTTGGCTAATATATCTGAATTGTTTGCATGTCTGGGAATTAGTCAATGACCACATTAATCATGCCCGCTCCATTTCTATCTACTCTACTCCATTTTGCGTTGCTCAGTGTAATCTTCATCATCCCAATTTCCTATTTGCATTTTAAATAGTAGTAACCTACAAGATTTCACATTTTCAGAAAATACAAGACTCTTGTGTAGAGATTATAATTAGGCTGGCTAGGCGGTCTTCTATTATTAGTAAGAATTGTGATTTTTAGAGTTGTGGGTTAATTGCTAATAACTGTATGCAGTGTTTTCCCTCAAGATGTTTTCTATTACAGTAATTAACTGAGCAGCTGGGAGAGCAGACATTAACCATTTGTCTTCACAGTAGCCCTCACTGGGGACTCTCCCCGAACCTTTGCACATGGCTTTATTTGCAGTTTGATGGGTAAAAATATCTAGGATCTTCATACTTTGGAGTGGATATCCAATTCAAATGATTGTTTTGTAGAAGGGATTCTTTCTCACACATGTGATGAACATATTATGAGACACATAGAATATCTTTTAAATATATAGATTTATTTGACTAGATTTTTATGTGCATATTTCTCTTAGTATCCTCATGTAATGAAATTTTGTCACAGTGATGTGTCAGAAGCCTCTGCTACCCTAAGACACCACGGGTTTATCTGTTTACAAATTAGATTGGACCAGTGAAAGCTGGATGCTACTGAAGAAATCTGTCAAGAGCCACCTTGCCTGATAGCCCTATCCTTCTTCATGACACCTGAATTCCCATTTGATTATTAATTCAGCTCTGGCCCTTGATTTGAGTATCCTGAATCTCCCTCTGGGACTCTTGGTGCTTCCCTGTGTGCATGAATTCCTGTTTCCATCTGCCATGGCCCTGCTCTTAACACTACATGGCAGGCTGATGCTTGACTCAAGGTTCTCCCAACCAGCCCTGCTGTTGCCTGCTCCATCTCCGCAGAATTATTTCCTACAGCATGACTTTCATTAGTGCAGAGACATTCATTGGTGTTTTGTTTTGTTTTGTTAAACAGGGAACATTTTATTAACTTTTCCTTTTCCATGAAATGTCCCAAACCACAAGCAGAGACTAAGCAGAAAAATAAATAAAGCTATGCTTTTAGGAAATTGCTAGGTATATGCTGATTTTTTTTTGTCTTCCCTCTTGTTGAATTAAATAATACATTTACTACTGTTCAGATCTTACTGGTTTTGTTAACCTTATTATCTTAGAAGCCAGAATTTTCTTTCTTTTTAAAATTACCCCATTTCTTTAAATCTAGAAAAGCTCTGTTTTTATACTATCTTAAGTATGTGGTTTTTAAGAGCCTCAATAGAAAGAATGCTATCTGATTTATATAATTCTGCAGAAGCCACACAAACAAGAGCATGCCAGGCCCTCTGGCAAATGAGGCAGGTCACAGCTTTCACTCCCCTCCAAAAAGATTTGGCACCCTGACCTCTATGCAGTGGTTGGTGGGGTCAGCATGACTTGGTGGGGACACGCCCTCAGTGTCAGTGTTCAAAAGAGAGATTCAGCTGTTAGAGACCGTGCTCCTGCTCTGAAGTCTATAAGTCTCAAAGGCCCACCTGACTATGAAGAATGTCACATACTGAGGGTTTGACCCCAAACTCATCTGGAGTGTAACATGAAGGAAACTTCCATACAGGCTAAAAACTGGAAATCCCGCAAGAGCCCAGGCCACCAGCTGGAATGACCCTGGAAACAGGTTGACAAAACAGAGTTGGGTAGAACATGGAGTCCTATATAGATATATTCAAAAGGGCAAGTTTCAATCCAGTTAGAGGCAAGAGATCAGATAGAGAAGTGTAAGGCTGTGGTATCAGGGTCAGCAAGAGCTTCAAAAAAGAGTAAAGAAGGAACCTGGATACTTCATGGGAGTAAAGATGCTCTGACCATTTGGTTGTGGACCAGAAGAGCTCTGAGTCACCCTGCTTCTTCTTCTAGAAAAATGTGACTCCATGGCTGGCACTCTCCGTACAGCATTCAGACCTAAATGATGTTATCTGCTTACTTTTTTTATAAACAGTGCCTTGCGGTGAAATGCTTTAATGAATCCTTCTTGATTTACTGGTTGGTTGAACCAATTTTGGAAAAGCCCTGCAAAGCATGAATTAAAATATAAATTGAATTTAGAAAATATCAGCTTGCATATGCCAAAGAAGATAAGCCCTTCTTAATTCAACCTCACAATTTTTCCTCATTGCAAACCCCTTCCCAATACACTCACAGCAATAACTAATATTGGAAGGCCAAACAGGAGAAAAAAAAAAAACCTGCAACTTTCCTGTCCACTTAAAATGAATTCCATAAGATAAAATCCAAGTTTATTTTTTTCATATTAGTATCCAAGTGTTTTAATTTTACTGTCCAGTTCCTCATTTAAATGTATTTTGAGCTACTTAAGAAGTGTCTTAACCCTTCATATATATATATATATACCTTCATCCCTCATATATACATATATATGCCTTAATCCTATATATATATATATATATATATATACCTTTCAAAGTACCAAACTGTATGAGGTGAGGTCATATATACCTTAATCCCTCATATATACATATATATGCCTTAATCCTATATATATATATATACCTTTCAAAGTACCAAACTGTATGGGGTGAGGTCATGTTGATTGACTGAAGTGTTTTAGTTAAAACTCAAGTTTTCTTAAGGCCAGCTTAGAGAACTATTTAACAAATGAGTTGATTTATACAGTCATTTTTATGTTAATTAACAGAAAAAGGAAGCCTAAGATAATAGTAATGCCTCTTTGGGCTAAAATATAAACACTAACTCACTTAAGAAATGAGAACTAAGGACAAAAGTCTTGACATTTGTTGAGTCCTTCAAAAAAACAAGAAAAAAACACATGAGATTTTGCTATAATTCAACAGTCATCCTTGTCAGTGCTTTAAAGGGTAGAAATTAAGCTATATTAAAGCTTGTCTTGGCCCAATTATAAAATGAAAGTGAGGCCTCTATGGAATGGTTCCAGGATAGGTTTCAAATCGGTTAGAATCCAGCTATTTGGTCCTTATTAGGACTTCAGGGGACAGCCAAGAATTACATTTAATTCATTATCTTGTTCTGAAAGTGCTACAGTGGCTGCTACACAAATTGAAAGCAGAATTTACACAGGCTAATACCTATGGTATCTTTCCAATTTATCTTTCAGGCATTATCACCTCCCAGTGTCCCTCCTTGAAAGTTTGACATGTGCCCTGAATTCTCATTTTGTAGGATGAGAGCTCTTCACTCCAAAGAGAACACTGAAGAAAACGGCCCTATGTTGAAGTGCAAAGAATGCTACCTGAAATGCATTTTCTTAAAATTTGAAAATACCTGTGTCTTGGGACAGAAATTGTGTTATCTATAAACTTACCTTCTGGGCAGTCCAATCTTTGTGGATGGAAGCTGTGGCATTACTGACTTAATTCATTGCTGATTTAACTTATGTCCACCAGTCTGGCATAGTTTCACAAAGGAATTACTGGCCCCCTTTGTGAAATATTCACTACCACTGATTTCTGTTTTCTATTGTTTCTAAAAAGAAAAAAAAATTAAACACTGTATTTGTCTCTGATGAGAAAGTAAATATAACCTATTGAAATTCTAGATAGGAAAATGTTCCTTTAGAAAACTAGGAGAGATGATACAGGAAGAAATGTTGCCCACATACAGAGTGATTTCTAATAGTTCATTGATCTCATTGTTTAGCATCCCCTTTGGGAGTGTGCATTAACAAAAACCCTGCCTGGATATTAAATTGACAGTATAATCCTAGAGTATTTTATGTAACTAGACGCTAGCAATAGAGAATTCTGTATTGACTCCCAGATTTCAGGCAATGGCACTTCAAGTGACTTGTATTAATGCTTTATATTGACATAAAACCTTTCTTCGAAAAAGTACAAAGCACTTTCTTAAAATTGCCTTATTGGGTTTTATAACAACTCAGCAATGCACAGTATTGGAGACCACCATATGTCGAGCTGAGATAATACCTAAAGTTTCCTGATTTCTAATTTACTATTTCAAACATTTAATCATTAGACATCCTTTCAGTTTCTAAAAATGCTCCAAATTATCCATTCTACACAAGACTTGAGAAAGGTTTTATTTCAGGGACAATCCTTTTAAAGTTCATAAACCATTAAATAAAAGTTTAAAAATCAATTGTATGAGAATCCAAGTTGACTTTTTTTTCAGCTAAGGATTTAAGTCCATTATATTCCATCCCAAAGAATAACAACATAAATGTTAAGAAAAGATTAACAAAATCGATATTTTCCAAAAACTACGCAAAATATTCCAAAAGTTAAGCATACTGTCTAGTAATTCAAAATGCTTGACTAATCTTTTAACCGCGGAAAATTTTCACCAGACTTTAAAAAAGCTAAGGATTAGCCATATTAGTAAATACTTAGGATCATTTTTATATAGATATCAATTGGAGAAAGTAAAGTAGTTCTTTCTTTTTGAAGGTAATTATGTCCTACTTTCTTATAATATTATTTCTGGCCTTTGACTTAACAACATACAGTGTTTAAATTAAAAAATCTTCCACCAGATGTAATGAATGCATCCAGAAATGAACTAAAAGATCACCCTCTACACAGATGCAAGATAAAGGGAGACTCTGGTTCAAAAGCAAGGTATACAAGTCAAGACCTCAACCATTCATTTGCCTTCGTATTTTGTTGAATTTAATATGATGAGCTAAGGTCTAACCCAATGCATTGCTCTTCTCTGCTCTTTTAGAATACGTTTCCCCTTATCTCCCTCTTATTCACTTGGTCTTTTAAAGATACTTACACCAATGGGGAGGAAAACCATTTTCTAAAGCTAGCAGCTGACAGCATCTCACTGAAATTTTGCAAGGAGGAACACTGAGCAAGTTCTTTTCCCTCCAATTTTGATAAGACCCATGATAGCCTCACCAACACCTGCCATTACAATTTTGTTTGCCCTTTGGACTAAAACACACAGCCAAAGAAAAAAATGCATACATTTCATTAATGTTCAAATGACCTCACACTAACAAAATCACAGACCATCTTTGCCTTTTCCAAATTCCATACACTTTCTCTTTCATTTGGAACAACCGTGTGTTTGGTTAATAACCTCACTGTTTTCTGCTGTTAAGGGAACTGAAGTACCATTAACACATATTAAAGTACCATTGATTCCATTAGTGCTGACAAGCACTAAATTCCAATTTCTTTTTAAATAAGCATTAAAACAAATGCAGATGTCCTTTATTAACAAGTAACATGCTGAGCAACCCTTATTGCAATAGCTTAATGTATGAAGGATGTCTTAAAGAACAAGCTGGAATCTGAAAGGAGCTGAAATGCTAGAACTTGGGTGTACAATAAAGGACAAGGGAAGGAATTAATATGAATTTTCTACACGCACAGGAACCTATCCACAGTGCCTTTTTATCTCTCAGATTAGAATCATAATCACTTTTCACCTTCATACGTCTCTGTATTTATAACACATATAATACCAAGGCAGTGAAGACACACATCTGTAAAGTACAACAAACCAATCTGTGAATGAGGAACATAACCCCAGGAAATGTGCGTGGCTTAGATGGGCTCTTATTCAGTGACTTCTACCTGTGGTCCTTGTGATTAGTTGTTCCCACAGAGTAGTAAAGCACTTTCAACTCTGAAGCATTCTCACAGGGAAGATAATTCTTTCCCTGGGCACTGGGCCTTCTCAAAAGATATGACCATTCTAGGAACCTTTTCCATACCAGAGGAATTTAGCAGATTTCAGCCTAAAGCTGAGAGCCAAATTTGCAGCAAAAACAAATATATCTCATCTTTATGTATTAGTCTCATCCCTAAACACAATTTTATTTCTTTGCCCATTTTCTCTTTGTTTTTCATCTCTTTTTAAACTATACCTGGTATGGATTATGCTATCTGTATATATTCCTTAAAATATGTTTTAATAGTTTTTTTGAATAAACATGAAGATAAAAAGACAAAAATGAGAGATATTAGCTTGTGTTTTTTACCAAATAGGCGGAACCCAGAACAGTGCCTGATACAAAGGAGACACTCAGTAAATATTTGTCGAATAAATTTTAAAAAATGGTAGATGCAGGTAAGTAAATAGAGGTGGACAGATGGATATATGGATAGATAAGAGATAGACAGATAGATAGACAGACAGACAGATAATAGATAAAACTGGTAGGAAGCCAGGAGGGAAGGAAAGAAGGAAGGGAATGTCTGCATATTTAGGCAGAAGAACAGGCTCACAGCTATGAAAATTTTATCCTACTTAAATAAATTTGATAGAGTGGAGGGAGGCTGGAAGGAGTAGAACACTAAATGAAAAAACTACACAAGTTAATAAGTCACCTCCTACAGTTCCATGGATGCCAACAAAAGACACAAGACTCTTGGTCAGGGATAAAGACCTTTCTTACAGCAAAAGCAATAGCAGGTATATCCATATGTATGTGCTGGTTCCCTAAGATGCAAATGCCATAGGGCTATATGGAGAGTCAGACAGAACTTGAACACAGCATGGAGTGTGCCCAGGAGATGAACCACCAGCTTAGGCAATCCATCACTTTTATAACAAGCACTTTTATACGGTCTGGAAGGAGAGCAGACGTGTCATAGAACCTGTGATTCATTACCTTACTTTCCAAGATTGCCACTTTTAGGATTCCCAGTCCAGGAAGATGAGTAAAAAGGGAAAAGACATAATGGAAGATGCATCTGCTAGAGAATGTAGTTTCGGAGATAAAACCATGTTGACCTACACTATACAATTAAGAGATAAGCTGTGATTGCCTGTGCCATGAGAGCTAGGAGACAGACTGGGAGGTGATTGGCCAAATCGAAGAATAATAGCAGAAAAAGTTATTGGCACATTCATCACAGTTGCTTCAGACAACTTGCAATACGGAGCAATGTCCCTACTCAAAAAGAAGTGTGTCTTATGGATGGTTTACACATAGACAAAGGTGAGTAGAGAAGTCATTAGAGTGTTATGTTCAGTGTGACAAGAGGTGTTGGCTTGGAGTCACAGGAGAGTGAGGGAGTGTCAGTGGATATAATTGGTGCATTACTTCACTGGAAAACACTGAAGCTAAAGTTGAGTTTATTTCCTGGTTGTCCAGGATTAGGGGTAAAATTTGGGCACCTATGTCCAGGGCCTCTCTGGTGGCTCATGTGGACTTTCTGCAGGAGCTTTGCTGCTAAACCCATCCCTGGACACTCACTTTGAGGCCTTCGAGGTTGTCACTATCTGCCTCCCTTCCTAAAGAAGCTTTGAAAATATTTTGAGAATACTCTCTGTTGGGGAAAAAATATGGCTCATTATATTTGATTTTTACATGTAACTATTTTCAGAAGGATTTTGTTGTTGCATAGAAGGGAGCTTGGAGACAGAGAGGCAATAATGAAATTTTAAAAGAACATCGTTTTATCCCCCCAGGGTTTTAGTGGTTACTTGTTCATCTCATGAAATGCTAACTTCTTTTTGGTACAGAAATCTTAATTTCAACCCATTGGAATATCAAAAACAAAACAGAGACCATGATCTTTCAGCTGAGAAATAAGCAGCAGGCCAAATGAACTTCTCTGCATACTGCCCTGATGTTTTCATGGTTTGTACTTAATACCTTGTTATTCATTTTACTTTTAAAAAACCTTAAGACTACTATAGTTTTACAGAGAAATTTAGGTCAAGTAAACCAAAAAATTTGCTACACATCTTCTAGATTTGTATATTTATACAGGTGTTTCTAGGTCCAAGATGCATCTGTCAGTATATACATTTTACTTCTATGGAGCTAGTGTCATTTCCATCACTCTGTAGATATCGGGCGTGGGGAAGCATCCTAAGTGAGTTATAAGGGTCTCCTGGACTGTGTCTCCTCCTGTTCATTGCTGCCACCAGATTATTAGAACTGCATGAATAAAGCAATTGTTTTGGTTTGAATTTTAAGATGAAATAATTACAAATCTCCAAGACATTCCACAGATACAGTTTGATAAATATGTCCATATTTGTTTATAATATGTTAGATGGCTTCATTCATTTAGCTGTAAATAAATAAATCTAATGGCAAAAATTCTAAAAAGAAAAAAAACAAAAAGCTAAATATCTGAAGTATGAAATTAGCCTTCTTGCTTCACTCATAAGTTTGTTTTTATCCTGAATCTCACTCAAAGAGCCTTGAATCTCTTCACATGGCTGCAGTCTTGGTGGTCATTCTATCTGGCATGGCTTTACCACTTAGCCAGGAGCCACAAGGTCTTAAATTACTTTACTTTGTTTATGTTTCAAACATCTTCTTTCATGTTGTCCTCCAACTGAAACACTCTGAAGTGGAAAGATTCAGACAATAGGGTGAGCACCTTCGAAAATACATAAGAAGGGAATGAAGATCCCACATATTTTCCATTTACAAATTTTCCTCATTAATTATTGCTAAATAATAAGTTCAGACAATAACTATAGTAAACTATGCAAAAGTTTGCTCCATACTTACTTAAGGGGAAACAATTCTATCTAGGGGGAAAAAACATATCTAATTCTCAAACATGCTGGTCAGAGACCACAGTGGCAAAAATCAGTGAAGGATAAGTCTTTCATTTCTTTGCATGGGACACCCTCAAATGACTGTTTTCTTAATGAAATGAAAGTAAATTATTAATCCCTACGTCAAACTAAAGAAGATAAAAGTCATATGAAGAACTTGTCTGTAATAGGCTTGGTCTCCATCCATCAGATAGGCTTTCAAAGGCCACTGAGTCCAGTTAAACAATTGCTGAACTAAAAAAATGAGCCTACACCTCAGGTTCATATTGGCCAGCAGGAGGCAAGGAGGGCTATCTCTTGCCCCAGCTCTCTTTCTGTCTCTGGATGCTTGTGGTTAATAGGCAAAGGCCTCACTTTCAGCAGCCCTCTGTTTTCACAGTGCTCCCTCTGGTATAGGGTTTCCCAACTTTGACACTATTGACATTTTGGGCAGGATAATACTTTATTGCATGCATCTGTTTAACAGCACTCCTGGCCTCTACCCAGTAGATGCCAATAGCATCCTGTCAGTCATGACAATCTAAAATGTTTGCAGATATTGCCAAATGTTCCCCACCCCCGGCAAAATTCCCTGTCCATCCCCCACTCTGACCCCCACTATTGAGATCAACCGATAACTTCTCTGTCCAGGTTTCTTAACTGCTTCCTCCCACTACCCCTTCAGTCCCAGGGGTAGTAACGCAGCCCTCATTGCTAACTCTGCAGTGCCTCTCCATCCCTGGTTGGTTCCCTTCATTTTTATAAAAAGCCCTTTTGTACAAATTCTCCTCAGTTGCCTCATTTCAGTGTGCATGATGTGTCTGCTCTTGGGATTCTGACCGATATACTCTCTATCCTCCTCCAATCCCAGTAAACTGCTTTCTGTCCACCACTAAACACTTGTTTACCTTCTTGGAGTCCTTGTACAAGTCCAGCTTATAATAGAAATGGAGGCAGCATTAATTGAGAGCCCAGCATATGTCAAATACAGTAGCTGGTGCTTACATACTGTGGTAAATATTGTCTTACCAGTATCCATTTTCTCCTACCAAAAAGTAGCCTAATTTGGGTTCAAATACCAGTCCCTCCCACAAATAACTCAGGCGTGTCACAGCTGGTCCCACCGCTAGCTTCAGAGACTGACTATTCTAAGGATAATCCCCTTTTCCATGCGAGCAATGGGCACAGGAACCCAGGCCTTAAGAATTCAGTGCACCCAGTAATTAAGAGTTTGGCTCAAAAATGAGCGTGTGCTACAATTTGGCCAAACAAGACAAGAAGAGAACATTGATAGGAATTATGGGAAAGATATGTCTTCACTCCAAAGACAGAATCACCAAAAATGTCCTCTTCTTCTCTGAATTTTCTTTGTCTAGGACTTTTACATCTGTCTTGGTATGGCTGTGAAGAAGTCGGCACAGGGAGGAAATCAAAGTTGGAGAATTACCACAAAACAGGGCTATCGATTCAACAATAGCTAATCATTGCCAAGCCTCTGGAGTTTCTCAATTATGTATCCTATATATTTATTCATTTTGAAGAGCATTTGAGTTGGGTTGTCTGCCGCTTGTGACTAAAAGCCTCCTGTCTGAGCCATTCATTCAATCCACTCAGTAAATGCTTATTTTGTGCTCATTATAAACAGAGCCCTGTTCTGCCATGACCCAAAAAGACCAAAATTAATAAGCAGAATTATGTAGTTAATTTTCATATACCTCTAAGAGTTGGACGTGTCTGATGCTGAGAGAAGAAGTCTCAGCCGAGAGGTGGTAGGTGACTTGCTTAAGGAGAACAAACAGACTGGACTAGGTCTGTCTAACCACATGGTTTTCGATTCTACCCCTTTCAGTTTGAATCAGCCATGTTAAATCATTCAGCCACCACTTACTCTAGACTAGTCTCCGTATAGCAGAGACACAGTTAAGTAACTTTAATAAGAAGGAAGCAGTTGGATAACTCAGGAGCTTGGCGCAGTTTCCAGGAGTATAAGGAAGAACTAAAATAGCTCTGAAGTTGCCTTCTCCCTGAGGATGTGGCCCCACCTTAGTTCTCAGAGGTTCAGGGCCCTCTGAGCCTTGTCTGTAGTCTCCACCTCACAGCCACTGAGCCAACCAATGGTGCTCAATCCTCTGCTTTCCTGTAGGGGCCACAGGAACATCTGTATCTTTTCCATGTCACATGGGACTTCGCACAATTATGCCCTGCTTCCACTTTTACCCTACTCCCATATTTTCAATGGGAGCTCAGAGCACAGCTCTACTTTCAAATTTCTTCCCAGAATGACCACCCCACCCCCAGATGCTCTCTTGGATTTTCGAGATTTTCGACTGAGAGAAAGGAAGTCATTGCAACCATGTCTGGCCAATGACCTCCCCTCATGCTGTAGCCTTTCCTCCTTCCCATCCCCACACAGGATGGAAGGGGCAGGATTTACGCTATATGTCTTCCGGTTTGTCAAGTGTTTTGCTGTCACATCCCTGACTCTGACCCTCTGCTGGGACCACAGAGTGGATTGAGTGTGGAGAGAAAGCTACTTTTCTGATAATACTCCTCATGAAGCATTCTTGAACTTTTCTCCTCATCTCATTACAAATGCCAACACACAGACCAAGTGGGATTATTTCTAAATAAACAATTATATAAAAGGTTGTATAAAAGCTGATGATAAAGTGTGAAGGACCATAAAAATGTAAGCTCTCCAAGTATTTTTGTTAAGTCACAAAGCAAACAGTTCCTTTAGCCCTGTATTCCAATTCCAATATATTTCTGTCCTGAAAATAAATTATGAAATTTAAAGATGCCAACTATAGGGAGTTCCCATTGTGGCAGAGTGGAAATGAATCCAATTAGTATCTCTGAGGATGCAGGTTTGATCGCTGGCCTCGTTCACTGGGTCCAGGATGCAGCATTGCCATGAGCTGTGGTGTAGGTCACAGATGCAATCAGATCTGGCGTTGTTGTGGCTGTGGAGTAAGCTGGCATCTGTAGCTCCACTTTGACCCCTAGCCTGGGAACCTCCATATGCCACGGGTGTGGCCCTAGAAAGAAAAAAAAATAAAATAAAAAATAAAGATGCCAACTATATACCTTTACAATATGGAGCAAGAAACCAATTCTATCAGTAAGATAGTAGTAAATCTTTGACTCATCAAATAACATTTTAGAGCAAGGAGCTCTTAATGATGCTCAATCAGTGATTCTCAGTCCTGCTGTACAACAGAATGACCCAGGGGCTTGTAAATCATACTAATGTCCAGACCCTTCAAACTAACTGAATTAGAACTAAGGGTTCCTTTGTGAGAAGGATGACATTTCATGGAAGAAATAAAAGAATCTAAGAGTTATTAATACAAAAATCTTAATTTTTAAAGTTAGCTTCTGGAAAATCAGGACCTCCACATAGATGAGGAAACTAAAGTAAAAAACCTGAGGTCACTCAGCCAGGCTACAATTTTATTTTCAGAGCTGGAGAAATACACAGTGATTCTATCTAGACGTTGTTTCGTATTTAGAGAAAGAAACATGAAGACTTTGTCCAATCTGTTGAAAGTCTTGCTCCACGACCCACATTCTACATTCCTGGACTCCACCAGGACTCTGAAGACAGCGACCATGTCCCCGCCAGAAACTCTGCCCTCTGACCCAGGCATCTCGGCCTCAGCACACACTTCTCTGCCTCTCACCCAATGAAAGCTCTGCTTCAGACAAATGTGAAGTTGTTTCAGTTCCTCCTCACACTTAGCTTGGCCTAACACACGAGCAGATCAGAAACACAGATGCCTGAGATAGAAATAGTCCTGTCTCCCTGGCTCCCAGGGCCAGAGATAAATGGGGTGGAGGCCAGAGCAGCGAAGGAGGTGCTGTTGGAACCTGCGTCCCAGCAGCAAAGTGAATCATCGCTGCCATTCAAAACGTGTCCAAAAGAAACCAGAGCTTAGGGGGAAAGGAAGCGGGTTTTTTTTTTTTTTTAATCCTGTGACTCCGTAGAGATGGTGGTGACAACAGCTGTGCTGCCTCCCCTTAGAAAGTCATTTTAGCGTTAGATTTTCCCTAAGGAGGAAGCAGATGGAGAGAAGCTTGACTTGCACATATGTGGCTGCTGCTGGCTTTCTTACGCTGTTACTGACCCTGGATTAAATGGAGAAACAGGGCTTTGAGGAGGGAGAGGATGATTAATCAAGGGGCTCTTTCTAGACCCACTGACCAAAGCTCCAAGGGAGCTTAATACCCAGGGTCAACTGCATATTCTTTGAAATTCTTCTAAAGATGGTGCCATTAGGCTATCATTTTGTGTTAAAATGATGGTACAAATTTCCCGAGTAAACAGGACAAGCAAGATAGATGTAAAAGGCAAGGTCCACAAAGATGAATAGCAGAGTTCCTGGCCACAGAGGGGTTATAGTCGAGTTTTCTAGCAGCACAGCGAATTGAATTATAGGCTATATTTTGGCATAATAACAGCATATTTTCTTTTTGCACACAGAGTAGTTCTCATGCTCACATCATCCTACAGTGAAGCACCCGGTCTGTGCCGGGCATATTACCCAGGAGAGTGACATAATTGGGTGGAAAAGCAAAGAAGAAAAAAAGTTTTACTTCTTCTTGACTTTGCTTCCAAAGATTTAAGCCTTAAGGACATAGCAAACCTCTATAATGGATAAAACATTTGCTCAAAAGATGAAGATCCTCCTTTTCTTTCATGGAGGAAAGATGAAAGAGGAGAGGATGAGGGTAGAGAGTTTAATGAGAAAGGGAAGAGAGGGCCAAATCCACTAAAGCCATGCAAACTGAAATATATTTTCAGCAAAGGGCAACTATGCCATTGTTCAGGCATCTGGGAGATGAGTAGGAGCTGAATTTTCATCTTCAGACTACCAGGCTTGCAAAACATTGCATGCTCCCAAGATAATGATAGCAGTTACTGCCACTGGCCAGTGCATCTGGTGACTTCCTTTCATGGGCATCCAGCACGTTGTCAAGGGGAAACACAGCAGTTGACATTGATCTCAATCCAGGGACTTAACTTTCACCCTTCCCATGTGCTTCACATAAACACACATTTTCAGAAGTTCCCATTGTTGCTCAGCAGTAATGAGCCCGACTAGGATCCATAAGGATGTATGTTCGATCCCTGGCCTTGCTCAGTGGGTTAAGGATCTGGCGTTGCTGTGAGTTGTGGTATAGGCCCGCAGCTATAGCTCCAATTCCACCCCTAGCCTGGGAACCTTTGTATGCCGCAGGCCCTTTAAAAAACAAACAAACAAAAAAAACCCCAAAAAACAGGCTTGCTACATCTTGGAGAGTGAGAGTGGGCACTGGTCCCCAGCAGGGTTATAAGGAACCTCAGGAAGTCTTCACACCTACTATTTAGGAATACTTGGGAGAACAAAAGAAAACCTGGTCAACATTTTTCCTGAATAAGGAGACCATTTAACATGTGCCATTATAGGTGTTACAGAGAGAATGGTATAAGCATAAATAGAATAGGATGGAAAAGGAAAAGGGTCATCCATGTTTCTGGGACAAGAAAAGGAATTACTTCTTTGAGGAAGTGACACTGGGCCCTAGCTAGAAAGCTAAGTGTATAGAGACCTTCCAGGTGGAGTGTGCAGCAAAGAAAAGCATAGCATCCATACAAGGAGAACCAGGAAGCTGTGTGACACAAAACTCAAAGATGGAATACTGAAGTAATGGTCAGTCATCAATGCATCAGAAATTACCTAAGAATGTACTGGACATGAAAAGTGTTCTTGAGATTTAGCCACTAGCCATCGGATTTGGCCACTAACCATGTGACAGCACGGATGACTCTGTTCAGAGCAATGTCGGCAGATAGCGAGGATGGAAGATAGACTGTGCTGTACTGAAGAGTGAACTAGAGAAGAGGAAGTGAACAGTGCACATGAAGAGCAGTGGTTCTCAAAGTGCAAACCCTGGATCAGCAGCATCTGTATCACCTGGATGCGTGTTAACAAATGCAAATTCTCACACCTGCACACAAATTCCCCCAGCCAACAATCTGGGGTTTCCAAGCCTTCTGATGACTCTGTGCTTCCTAGAGTTTGAGAACCACCAATTCTTGTGAGGAATTTAGAGTGATCATTTAATGATAATGAGGAGGAATTTATACTAATTCTTTGCTTAAGAATATGGGGGATGAAATTTATAGTAAGAGCATCCCAGTAAACAGTAAAATACTTCTTAATGATTTTTCATAATGGTTAAGGGAGCACATGTAATAGATAAGATCCAAAATAGGTATATAAACCCAGGGAATTCCTAAGGAGTTAAGGGGCCCACCCCAAATCCAGGAAATGGGACTCGGGGGTGTTTTAAGATTATGGACATAAAATTTGTTTGATTAATGTAGTCAGTTTTTGCCCTTTTTGGAAACAAGGTTCTGACAGCTCATATAAAGCCTTCTAGGCAGAGTAAAGGGGCAGGGAGAATGTGGGGATTACTGGTTAGGAGGTAGAGGAGAGAGGAGGACAAGATGGTGAGGATGGAAGGAAAGTGAGTGATGATGAAGCCAAACTTAGCAAGAGCTGAAATGAGGACAGAGCAGTTGGACAGCCCTAATCAGTGTCAGAAGGGCCTCACATTGTGGTCTGGGTCAAGGTCACCAGCCTAGAACACCTGAGACAAATAAAGTCTACTCTGGGCAGCTGGGCTGGCTGCACATCATATTCAGAGTGCCCAGGATCCTCAGGGTTCCACCCAAATGGCTCCAAATCTGACTCAAGAGTCTATACTGGCTCTTCCCTGGGTCTCACCTCCCAAAGGCAGGCAGAGGAATGGCCAATGGTGGCTGTTTGCTGGTGGCATGGATTGAATTTGTATAGACTGAGGTGCTCACAGCATGGATGTGAGACCCTTGGCAGGACATGGGAAGAACCAGGGATGAAAAGGGATAGATCAGGGGCTGAAGAGCACAGACATGGCGTCTGAGAGCCATGAAGCTGACTCCTCCCCACAAGAAAAGCGGAGAATCCTAATACTAACCTGACCTTCTGGATTACAATAAAGGTATATCTGTCAAGGTAGGAAGACCGAACATATTTTAATAAATCACATGTTAATCTATTATTTGTAAATACTTAGATAGTATGTGGACCTCGATTTGCACTCTTGCCCCAGGCTCCACACAAGTTAGGGGTGGTAAGTCATAAGTATTCTGGTCATGATAAGAAATATTTCCTATTGTAAATTACTACGTTGGTCGCCTTTTTTTTAAATTACTCAATGAATTTTATTACATTTATAGTTGTACAAGGATTATCACAACCCAGTTTTATAGCATTTCTTATTTATAAATAAATCTTTGGTGGGCTTTCTTCCTTCCTTCCCTTCCTCCCTCCTTTCTTTCTTTCTTTTTAGGACCACAAATGTGGCACATGGAAGTTCCCAGGCTGGGGTGAAATCAGAGCTGCAGCTGCTGGCCTTCATCACAGCACAGCAACACCAGATCCAAGCCACCTCTGCAGTCTACACCCCAGCTCAAAGCAATGATGGATTGTTAACCCACTGAGTGAGACCAGGGATCAACCAGTATCCTCATGGATACTGGTTGGATTTGTTACCACTAAGCCACAAAAGGAATTTCCCAGGTGGTATTCTTCATTATAAATCATTTTCTCAGAATCCTATAGCACTCCCTAGTCCTGTGTCCCTGAGAGCAAGATCCAAACCATAGGGACCAAATAAGACGATGGTGCCCACATGTTTTGCCTAAGTGTGGCTAGCATCTTGAATGACACTGATTTCTGTCTGTAAGTACAGTAAGAAAGAAGAGCAGAAAAGAGGGATAAATGGAAGAAGCCAGATAGAACTCTTCTTTCTAACAAATAAAAAAGAAAAGTACCAGCCATTACTCAGCCTCATTTTTAAAGTTTAGAATTAATGGTAAGAAACACACGATCTGATACATCAATTTGGAAGAAGCTGTTATCAAGTACGAAGTGTCCCTTAAGTAAAATTACGGAAAATTGGAATAGAAATTCAATATATTGCTCAAATAGAAAATTATGTAGGAGGCATAAACGGAATGCACTAGAATCTACCTAAGCTCTAAAAATTAGGGATATCCTACCGAAGCCATTTCTTTACTACTTACCAGAGACCACTTAAAGTGTCTAAGGCTGACAGTGTATGTAGAACTGCGGTGATGTTAAGGGCAAGTGTGTGTGGAATTGCTCCAGGGCTGAGGTGGGGTAATGAAGGTCCCTGATAACTCCCACCATCAGAGGCAGATCATCTGTACCTTTCTCTTCTGGGGACTCTCCAAGCTGAGATTATTTCTAATAGGAATTATTTATCATAAAGGTAGACAATTTTAATACTTTTCAAAGCTGAAAGGAAGTAGATACAACATGTAGCATTTCAGAATAGTATGTTGGTCTCTGGCACACACAGCTTGAAAACACAAATTTGTCCATCTAAGCTAAAAATCACATGGAATACATCAGGCCAACGGCTCAGCTTCTCATAGATAAATATTTGAGCACTAGTGGCTACAGACTGATGGAATTCCATCCATACTTGTCAACTCTAGTTTTTAGAAAGATCCCCAATATTATCTACTCTATCCTGTACCAATTTTGTCAGAGAAAGTAAAGAGAGAGTGGCGGGGAGGGGGTGGGGAGTAGCAAACAGGAAAGGGAAAAAACATACAGATATCATAGTAACACTAATAATATCTCACACTTGAATATAATGATTCTCTACTTAAAGGATTTTTACATAATTCTGTTATCTGCTTGTCACAACCAGCCCATGAGATTGATATTACTATATTCATTTTACTGAACTAAAAACTCTGGACCCAGGGTTAAATGACTTGTCCAAGATCACTCAGAACTGTGTGAAGATTGAGCCAGAGTCAGTAAATAATTTTCAGGCCTGTGGCCATAAGATTAATGATGATGCTATTCAACATATTTTGATGGATTATAATCGGTTGGGCATTATAACATTTAATTTTGCAAACCAATGGGGTAGGAATAGTCGAGGTTTCAATTTCATAGAAATGGGGTTAGCGGCTAAGTAACTAGAGGTCACCCAAGCAGCAAAGAGTCAAGAAGCCAGAACTGGCCTGTTCTTCCTGCCTTTGTTCTTCATCATTACAGCCCCATGTGCAGTGCAGACCTGCCTACCTTTGGTTTTCAAAGAGTATAAAGGACAAGTAAGTCATGGTTATCCTTTTCTATTTCTTCACATTATTATTCTTTCTTGTTCCTATTCATTCCACACAAGTCATCCTCTAACCCTTCTAAAAATTAAAAAAAAAAAAAAATCTTTCTTGGAGCACTTGGTCCAAATGCCAAGTTATTTAGCATTCCCAACGAGAATTTTCAACCATCCACCCATTGCTCTGCATGTCCCTCCAAGATATTTTCTTTATACCCTAAGTGGTTAAATATGGGGTCTTTTTAGAAATGCATTTTCCTATTCCACTCTGCACATGCTATGGAGATGTCAGTGTGGGCAGAGTTTGCTTGTTACGCCAGCATCTAGTCTTTCCTTCTTCCATACGAATAGAGCATCAGTTTCATGACCAGCTAAAAGCTGATATTTCCAGGCATTCTCCAGAGAAGGATGGTCATCAGGCACAGTTCTTGGTGAACAAAATGCAAGCAGAAAATGACCGGTAATATCTGGAAGAGCTTTGCTTTCCTGATAAGGACATCAGCCTTTTCATGTGGCTTCTTCTTCCATGTCTAATTCTCAGAGAAGGCTGGAGATCAAACATCTGGGTTTCAGGGGGTGACAATGTGGATAAAAAAGTCAAAAATGGAAGAGCAGCAAGAAAGAAAGCATCTAGCTTCTGATGTCACCAAGAGCCACTGTGACGGTCCTGGATGGCTGATCCCTGTCTATTTTCTATGACAGAAAAATAAACCCTTATTTGGATAATTGACTATGATCTGTTTTATGCAGTTGAAAATAATCTTATCTGACACAGTATGTTAATGCTGAGATAATAGTGTAACCACACTGGTACAACAACAACAAGAACGAATCTAATAGCAACAAAATCAACAGCAATTACACTGGAAGAGTACGCACTGTGATTTCAGGGGTGTAAGTTTAGACTCCAAAAATGAGAAATCAAAGCTGATTCCTATGGGTTTGTGGGAAAAAAGAGACACTTATTGACAAAAGATAGAATCAATAGAGAAAACAAAGAGACATTAAATGAAAACACAAGTGTTAAAAAATTATGTAAAATGTACATTGAACATGTTTATCTTACTCCTACATAATCTCCCTATGCATGTTTAACCCTGGATAGTACTAAAGCAAATATCAACAAGCTAAATTCTCTGGGCAGAACTCTACTTAAAGGCAAAATTATGCATTTCAGAAATGCTTTCACCGATGCCCCTAATTTCTTTGCTACTTCCCTCCTGATTTCTTTTTTTTTTAATTTTTTTACCAAAGTATAGTTGATTTATAATGGTCCTTTAATTTCTGTTATACAGAAAAGTGACCCAGTGATACATATGTATACATTTTTTTTCATAATATCTTCCAGCACGTTCTAACTCAAGAGACTGGACATAGTTTCCTGTGCTGTACAGTAGGACCCCATTGCTTATTCATGCCAAATGTAACGGTTTGCATCTACCAACCCCAAAACTCCCCATCCATCCCACTCCCTCTCTCCTCCCCCCAGCCCCTGGCAACCACAAGTTTGCTTCCCATGGCCATGATCTGTTTCTCTTTTGTAGCTAGGATCATTTGTGCCATATTTTAGATTCCACATCCTCAGCTCCCTCCAAAACCTCATGACTGCTGACATAGTACCTTATACGTGCATCCTTGGGCTCAACCAAAGACAACACCCAAAATTCATTGCCCTATTTTTCAAACCTTCAGGATCCTGCACATCCCTAGGAAGAACAGGACTATCCTAAACCTCTGTAATATATTAATTAGAAAATTTGCTGCCATCCTCTTCCACTAGTGTAAAATATCCAAGAACACCTAACATAGGACTAATGACAGGAGTTTCATTGAGCCCCAGTGAGCCTTCCAGCTCCCCTCTTAAGTGACCACTGTAGGGAGCTGCCTATTCCTATTTGCAGAGGCAGCCCTGTCACCAGAGGAGGCCATCACACAGGTGATGATGTGACAAAATAGCCATGGTCACTGGCCCTCATCCAATAGCAGACACGTTCAGGATACCCTAAAGTGGCCCTTTCCTGAACTTTCCCTTCCAAGCTCTACATGGGCCTCTGGTGGGTGCTGTGTAACTTCAAAACTGTCTTTGGCTTTTCAGCATTTGACCCCAAGCTTAGAAACCCAGCAGTTTCTCTAATTCAATGCACTATTTTCCTTTCCTAACTTTTGTATCATGTTATTATACTTGTTCATTGAGTCCCTAAGGATGTATGGATTAAAATGGCTATTAGAGGAGCTTTCATTTCTATTTAATTGAAAATTACTGGTCAGAGAAGTGTTCTATGTAATTGTTCACCTGGGATGTTAAAAAAAAAAATCCATACTGTATTTTCCCTGACCTAAGCAGATCGGTATGATTTTCTTTAACTTTGATATTCACTTCTTTTCCAAATAAACCCCGAACTAAATGATCTCACCAGTATAGTTTAAAACTCTAACTGGGAAAAAGAATTTTTGCTCTTGAGGTTCTTTTGTAACTCCAGCCTTTTTTTTTTTTCAATTGATTAGTGGATGAGAATTTTGAACATTCATTCATCGTCTCTATGATAGATGATTTTAAAAAAATCAAATAATTCTAATTCCAGATGGCTTTTCTTAATGACTCTTTATAACTGCAGCTATTTTATCCATTGTTCCCACTTGTTCCTCCCTCCTGAGAATGAAAAATTCAGCATTTGCTAAAGCCAAGTACCCGATGAGCAATTATACTTAATGTGTATTTTCTCTATTTCTGTCTCATAGTATATGGATTCAGACAGAATCTCTTTGCAAATGTGGACAGTAGACTGCACTCTGTCTTTTCACGCTGTCATATTCCTTTGTTGATATCTCTGTTTTAAGATGAGTTTGCCCCCTGAATCACCAATTGTCTTTTGTTTTCACGCTGCAGGGAAGACTGGGCTAATCCATATGTCACTATGAAACTTCAGGCCTCTCTGTTTGACAGGTAGCAAGGCTGACAGCAATCTATTGAAAATGCATTTCAGACTATCATTTTTTCTAGTCTAATTTACTCTTAATAAAATGACTTTGAAGACAAGGGGTCCACTCTGTGTTGGTTTGCTTCTTTCAGATAATTGCATTTTGAGAAAGACACATTGACAGTTTTCACAGATACAAAATGATAAAATTCCCTTGGGAATAAAATAAGATAGCTTCACAATAAATAGCATCTTTTAGCCTAAGTGATCCCAAAGCACTTTGGGAACTGTGGTCATTCAGATGACTCCCAAGGCTAAGGAAGTATCCAGACATTCTTCCAAGCTCTAGAGCAAGCTCATTCTATTTTGTGCAGTGGAAAAACCCAACACCACCCCCCAACTCACACACACCATTGCAAAACAAGAAATATTTATGTACTCTATGTATGTGTATGTGCATGTTACAGTTGCTGGCCAAACTTTACAGGAGTATACATACAGAAGATAAAAATGTATACACAAAGCTAAGAGTTAATATCAAACTGTTTCTTAACACACCTTCATTTTTAAAAGTTCACTTCATACTGTGCATTTACTCATAGATCATTTCCTTACCCTTCAAAGAAGGATCAAAATAAAAAAAACTAAAATGTACTGTTTCTTTATCCATTTTCCACCACCCTGGCAAAGTCAGTAAGTACCCAGACCTCCAAATTTGAAATAAATACTTATAGACCTTTCTTCACATAAAATTTCGACGTGATTTGGCTAAATTTGATTACCCAGTAAAAAAAAGTGTTAATTTATAAAGAGTGTGGTATTTTTTAAGTTGTTGAACTATTACAAACAATAACAAAACCCTCAAAGTTTCTTAAACTATGTCATCAGCAACATAATTTTTAGTTATGTTGATTGAAGAAAAACTATATACTCCACAGTTAGAAGATAATTCCAAGAAGATATATGTTAATTTCATTAACTTTTGATAATTTAAATGGTCATTCATACTATTTTTGCTATATCAATGATAAATAAATTTTAGAACTGAAAAAAATGATAATTACATTCTAATTAGGGAGAATGGTTAATTTTACTCTTCTGTCTAGCTAGAATGCTGGATGAATAAATTTGTTTTCATTTAATATTAATTATTACTTTGATAAGAGGTAGTTATATTCCTATTCCTGACATGTAGTTCTATAAGAAGCAGAGTTTTAGCGCTAGGAAAAGACAGGGAGGAAAACACAGGTGAGAATGACAAGATACCTAAAAATATTCATGTTCCTCTTTTGTAATGTCCAACATATCTCATTGTCTAGAATCTAAAGAGAAGAAAATAAAAGATAAAGATCTTTTCCTAAGAAAGGCTCTCTCTTTTTATTTGTGGGCTTAATAATAGTGATGGCCATTCTGACTGGTGTGAGGGGGTATCTCATGGTAGTTTTGATGTGCATTTCTGTAATAATCAGAGATGTTGAGCATTTTTTCATGTGCTTGTTGGTCATCTGTATATCTTTGGAGAAATGTCTGTTCAGGTCTTTTGCCCACTTTTCCATTGGGTTGTTGGCTTTTTTGCTGTTGCGTTGTTTAAGTTGCTTGTATATTCTAGAGATTAAGCCCTTGTCTTTTACATCATTTGGAACCATTTTCTCCCATTCTGTAAATTGTCTTTTGTTTTCTTTTTGGTTTCCTTTGCTGTGCAAAAGCTTGTCAGTTTGACTAGGTCCCGTAGGTTTATTTTTGCTTTTATTTCTGTTGCTTTGGGAGACTGACCTGAGAAAATATTCATAAGGCTGATGTCAGAGAATGTTTTGCCTATGTTCTCTTCCAGGAGTTTGATGGTGTCTTATCTTATATCTAAGTCTTTAAGCCATTTTGAGTTTATTTTCATGCATGGTGTGAGGGTGTGTCCACAAATAAAAAGTGCTGGAGGGGTTGTGGAGAAAACGGTACCCTCCTGCACTGTTGGTGGGAATGTAACCTGGTGCAGCCACTATGGAGAACAGTGTGGAGGTACCTTAGAAAACTATACATAGAACTATCACATGATCCAGCAATCCCACTCTTGGGCATATATCCGGACAAAACTTTCCTTAAAAAAGACACATGCACCCGCATGTTCATTACAGCTCTATTCACAATAGCCAAGTCATGGAAACAACCCAAATGTCCATTAACAGATAACTGGATTAGGAAGATGTGGTACATATACACAATGGAATACCTCTCAGTCATAAAAAAGAATGAAATAATGCCATTTGCAGTAACATGGATGGAATTAGAGACTCTCATACTGAGTGAAATAAGTCAGAAAGAGAAAGACAAATACCATATGATATCACTCATATCCAATATCTAATATACAGCACAAATGAACCTTTCCACAGAAAAGAAAATCATGGACTTGGAGAATAGACCTGTGGTTGCCCCCCAGGAGCGGGGCGAGAGGGAGCGGGAAGGATTGGGAGCTTGGGGTTAACGGATGCAAACTATTGCTCTTGGGATGGATTTACAATGAGATCCTGCTGTGTAGTACTGAGAACTATGTCTAGATACTTACAACGCAGCACAACAATGCGAGAAAAAATTATGTATACATAAGGATCCGGCGTTCAGTGAGCTGTGGCGTAGGTTGCAGACTTGGCTCGGATCCCACGTTGCTGTGGCTCTGGCATAGGCCAGAGGCTACAGCTCCAATTAGACCCCTTGCCTAGGAAACTCCATATGCCATGGGAGTGGCCCTAGAAAAGGCAAAAAGACACACACACTCAAAATTATGTATACATGTATGTGTAACTAGGTCCCCATGCTGTACAGTGGGAAAAAAAAAAAAGGTGTGTTGGGGAAAATAGCAATAAAGAATAAATTAAAATAATAATAATACTTAAAAAAAGAGAAAATCTCTCTCACTCGCTCTTTCTGTCTCTCTCCTTCTCCCTCTCTCTTGACAAAATCCAACACCAAGTATTCTGTAAGAATGGAATAACTCTCAGTCATAAAAAAGAATGAAATAATGCCATTTGCAGTAACATGGATGGAATTTTAATTTCTGCTGAACTCACACCTGGGGCTGAGCTTCATCCTCTCAGAGTAGAGGAATCTTTGGGTTCTTTTTCTTGAAGGTGCAGTGAGGGCTGAGTACTTGGAATATAATGTTTTGGTGCCCTCTGGTGGATAATTTGCAGGTTTGCAGCTTCACTTAATCTGATGAAATGTTTCTAAGGACAGAAGGAAGCTCCAGAGGGAGGAAGGAATTAACCTCTGCAAGTCATGGAGTGTGGAGCCCTCCATAAGATATACTGGGAACTACTGGTAAGGAGGTGGAGAGGAGGTGGTAGTTTAGATGAGCGCAGGGTCCTGGAGGTGAGGGGAACCAGGAGTCCCAAAGCCAAACTAGCAAGAGTTGAGGCAAGGTCAGAGCAGCTGGACAGCCCTAACCAGCATCACGAGGGGTCACACATTGTGGTCTGAATCAAGGTCACAAGCCTAGAGCACCTGAGTCATCAGATCCGCTCTGGACAGCTGGGCTGGCTCTGAGGTATGCAGGAGGGAGAGCCAAGTCTGAGGGGTTGGAGGAGTAGCAGCAGCCCTAGGCTCTCAGTCTATGGAGACCCAGTTTTTCCACAGAATAAGAACTGAGCTAGGAATGGGGAAATCAGCGGTGCTGGCTGGAACAGAACTAAAAAGGCAAAGCTAAAACCACACTAACTGAGAACTCAAAGGTGCTTTAACTCAAAATTCATGGTCTTCCTTGTCACTCTCAGCCCAATCCTTCATAACAAAGCAAAACAAACAAACAAGGAGTTCCCTGGTGGTGCAGCAGTTTAAGCATCTGGCATTGTCACTGTTGTGGCTCAGGTGGCACCTGTGGCGTGAGTCCCACCCCTGGCCCAGGAACTTCCACATGCCTCCAAAGTGGCCAAAAAAACAAAACCAACAAGCAAAACTATTCCTAGGTTTCCTTTTTCAGTGATGGTAAACCATCTTGTTTCCAAGTCAGAAAGTCTGCTTGATGCCACCCCCGTTTCTTCTCACCCCCCGCAATGCAGTCAATCCCAAAGTCTTGTTGATTTTACCCCTTAGACATTGCTTGACTCCCCCCATCACCCTCCATCACTGCCACCACTTGGTTTAAGCCATGCCTCTCTCACCTGGTTGACTGAATAATCTATTTCCAGCTCATTCTACTCCTCTCACTTCCAACCTGTTATCCTCAGGGTCGTTAGGGCTGTATTTGCAAAATATAGAATCCCTTGCCTTTAGGATAAAGATCGCACTCTAACATGTATGACAAGACTGCATGGCCAGGCCTCTGCAGCGGAAATGAATCCGACTAGGAGCCATGAGGTTGCAGGTTCGATCCCTGGCCTTGCTCAGTTGGTCAAGGATCCTGCATTGCTGTGGCTGTGGCGTAGGCCGGCAGCTGTAACTCTGATTAGACCCCTAGCCTGGGAACCTCCATATGCTGTGGGCGCAGCCCTAAAAAGACAAAAAAAAAGAGAGAGAGAGACTGGGAACTGAGGGAGGAAGTGGCTGGCTGGAGGTCAACGCACCTCGTGCACCGGCAGGAGAGTCTCCGTGGGGACCCCAAAGGTTGTATAAAAATGGTTGGGAGTAGTCTTAACTGCCCAACCAGGGTGCACACTGTCATCTTAGCAGAAGCAAACAAATGAGAGCTTTACCTTCCCTCACTTCCCATCTGGATGAGAGAGAGGGAAACATCGAACTTAAAACTCAAATCTGGAGCTTTTATCGTTCCATGGGATCACACCATTTTCAGAATTGAGGTGGTGTTGGCAATCTTGAAATCAGAAAAATCTTAATATCTAAAATGAAGCTGATAAACCAACTATAATGGAAAAAATAAAAATCATTTAATTACAAAAAAATAAAATAAAATGAAGCTGAAAATTCATCCATCAGCCTGTGCTTCTAACCAGCAGCAGCAGAAGGACTTCCCTAATTATTAAATTTTTATTTATTTATTTATTTATCTTTTGTTTTTTTGTCTTTTTTAGGGCTGCATCCGAGGCATATGGAGGTTGACAGGCTATGGATTGAATCAGAGCTGTGGCTGCCGGCCTACACCACAGCCACAGCAACGCGGGATCAAGCCACGTCTGTGACGTATACCACAGTTCACGGCAATGCCGCATCCTTAACCCACTGAGCAAGGCTAGGGATTGAACCCACATGCTCATGAATGCTAGTTGGGTTATTAACCACTGAGCCACGATGGGAACTCCCTTAATAAGTTTTAAAATGACAGTGGGAAATTAAAATAAAGATGGTTTCTAGCTGTATCTCATGAGTCCTGCACGTTCAACATACCAATATACACATAGCATTTGCTTAAATTTTCATCATACTGAGGTAGGCTTAGTACTATTAAGTACCTTCCCATTTTAAAGATGAAGAAACTGATGCACTGAGGGTTTACATATGTTTCCTCAAGATACACAGCAAGTAAATTTGAGATTCATGATTTGAACTCAGTAACTGAAACCCGTTTATGTTTAACCACTCTGCTATAGGCACCTTGATATAATTCAACTATGCAAGCAATTAAACACTTTAATATATATATATACATATATATATACACATACATATACACACACATACACATATACGTAGTTTCTTCTCTTCCCTTAAAATGGGATTCTACACTGAAGCTCATTTATTTGTTGACTGAAATTTTTGGAGGCTTCCCTGGGAATCTCAGTGCCCAGGGTCCCACCTCCCTAGGTCGTGGTGAAGTCACCCCTCCCCCCTTAACTCACCCAGAGGCTGCCCACAAGGCTGTGAGTGAAGATCCCTGTTTCTATGGAGACACAAAATTACTTTCCTTTCTGGACCCAGGAGAAATCCCTTTTTCATCTCGGAGAAAACTATCTCTTCATCTGATTCTTTTAGCCCAAGTAGGCCCTCTGTATTAAAAGTTGGATTTCCTTAAAAAAAAAAAAAAATGGAAGTCTGGCTTCTCTGGGCTCACGTCCCACAGAACAAAAGCTGGGGCAGCAGGGCAGCTGCCTTCTTTATCCAAACCACATGCCCTCCAGGTCACCACAGACCCATCCAGTGCACTCCTCCCATTACTTTATCTGCCAGACCCTTCTGAGTGCTTCGATTTGTTAACCTTGGCTTAGGCTTTTGGAAACAAAATCCAGGAAGATTTACTGTGACTTCTTTTGGAAAGTGTCATAATCCTCCCTGGAAGGGATGAAGCAGAACAAATGACCCGCCTTTCTGGTTGACCGGGGGAAGGTCCAGGGCAAGAGGGAACACCTTCTAAATGTGACCTATCTGCTCCTTCTCCCCAGTGGAGAAAATGTGCACTTCTTGAACATCTGTGTTTGTGGTATGAAATGCACACCTGCCCCCAGTGAAACGCAATGTCGGCATTTGACTGCCACAAAATAGGACTTCAGTATTAACTGAATCGAGTCCCCAGGTAGATTGGTACGAAGATATTTAAGAGCAGTACCATGCCTAACCACAGACAAGAATCCGTTCTAGAAATGTTTGCTGTACCTAGATTCACATGCACTAACAAGTTTGCCAACTGCCATCCTTTGGAACGGCAAAATATACAACTGAGAAAGACACATTTGATTGATGGCTAAGTAATTAGTTCTCTGGGCCCTAGAACATTATTAAAAAGGGAGTCTTTAGAAAGCTGTCACTTTATTCCAGATGTGCCATCTATGCAGATCAAATCCATGCAAAGTCACAAAGGATCCTGAAGAGTTATCCGGATGAATTAAGTAACCTGGCATCTCCTCTGTTACAATGCTCCTGACTTCATACAAGAAGGGCTTATGCTCATTGGCTAAATTTTCAAAGCAACTCAACATATGGATAACTGACCCAAGAAAGAGAAAATGATAGCAAGGAGGTGCCGAAAACAACAAGCACTCTATAACATGTGGATGTTTAAGAGGATTCATTGCCCTCACAGTTAATTACAGGCTGCCTCTCCAAGAATCCTCTCCAATGCTGGCTTTTGCTACCAAGTCTAGCTCAGCTGAGCTTTCTGCCAGCTTTCCAAACCACCTTTTTTTTCTCTTACTTTTTTCCACAGGACAAAATACTTCAAAGATTAAATCATATGAGGCCTTTAAGAACAAATCCTAGACCCATTATGCTTTCAGATCTCATTTGCCATTGGAAGCCCAGATCTTTTACCATAGAAGTTATACTGCCTTAGCCTCTAGGTTTGGTAAATACAGTGGTAGGTAATTGATTCATTCATCGATTACCTATAATGTGCTAAGTACTTTGCATATGCATGTGTTTTAAATATTATCTCATCAGTTCTTATAACAACTCCTGGAATCAAAACTCAAATAGGCCAAATCACACAGTAATTGATCTGAGGTAAAAGCATCTCTTCTGCTTTTAACTCATGGTCCAATTCACAATGTATCCCTGAATCTAAGGGCCTGGCTTTAAAACACTCTCTGGGTGACCCAGAGAAGAGTCACAGTATTATGACTTTTGATTAAGGGATGGGAAGAGGCTTTGTTCTTGTACTTACTTGAGGAAAGAAATGAAATCTGAAATGCAAGATCCCAGGGATTCATGGCAAAAAAAAAAGAAAAAAAACCACTTTGAGTTGAGCCCACCATCCCCAACACCAGCCTGCATCCTCGCTGTGGCTGTGCTGCTGACAATGGAAGTACCCCTGAGGGGCTTTCATCTAATCATTCTAAAGACTTAATTACCATCACCCAATGACATCGTACAGTGTACATGACCTGTCTTTCATTTTATCTTAACTCGGAGACAAGAATTAGTCAGGTCTTTCTGGGAAAAAAAGAGAAAAGAAAATGAAGTCTAAAGTTTAAAAAATAACAGTTACAAAATGCCTCACTCAGAAAAGAGTGATTTCGAATTATGTATGTGTAGGGATGCTTTAAGCCTGGGAATAGTGAGAAAAATGTCTCATTTGAGATTCAAATGCCAGTTTCTAAGTATTTTAAAGTTTGGGTCTTGGTCCCTGGAGGTGCCTGGGAGGTAAATTGTTCTTTGACATGCAAATCTAGGTTGGGCCATTGAATTTTATGAATTGAGGTTACTGAAAGGAGAATGAGGCTGGGGAAAACTGGTAAACTCTGGGCCAGGTAAACATTGTTTCTCCTCAGACTTGAAAAATGTTAACAGAAAAGAATTTTGAAAACGAGCGTCTCTTACCACTCACAACAGGCCACTTGGGAGTGCTTATTTAAAATACAGTTGCCTAAGCTCCATCCTCAATGTTCTGCACCCAGGACTCTGGGAGAGGGGCCCATGAGATGGAATTTTTTTTTTTTAATATATAATGATTTTCATTTTTTCCATTATAGCTGGTTTAGAGTAAATGGAATTCTTAACCAGAACCTCCCTAGTGATTCTAATGCACCCTAAATTCTAAGAATCTCCAGAATGTGAGGATATCTAGAGAATATTTAGAGTGTGTATTGACTAGAGAATATTTAGAATGTGTATTGACTATATGTCTCAAACTATATTCTGACAGATGGTAAAAATTAGTATTGGCGATAACTCTCATGTTAAAATCAATTTTTTTTTTTGAAATATACATGTAAGAAAAACGCTGAACAGTTGTCATCATTATATAAAAATCCCCCCATAAAGAATGGTGTGCCACATATGAGAACACAAGAAAAGGTCACGAATAAAATAACTTACAGGTAGATATGAGGAATTAGGTGGGCTTATTTTTAGTTAGGCACCTTTGCTAACTAACCGTTGCATTCTATCCATCTGTTTATAGTTGGTTATGTTTGGTTTTGCATTTGAACCAGCCCCAATGCCAGCTCCTAAGTCAACTTGACCATCCAAGGCCAAAACTAATGTGAATATTTATGGAGCAATTCTCATATAACAAACAACATGCTTCACACACATGAGATTATGTAATTGCCACAACAACCCTCTGAGGTGGATTTCATTATTAGCCCATTTTACAGATCAGGAAGCTAGGAATTAGAGAAGTTAAATAATTTGGACATGATCACAGAGTCTAAGGAACTGTACAGCCTGGTCTCAAATCCAGTTCTGGAGTTCCCGTCGTGGTGCAGTGGTTAACGAATCCGACTAGGAACCATGAGGTTGCAGGTTCGATCCCTGCCCTTGCTCAGTGGGTTAATGATCCGGCGTTGCTGTGAGCTGTGGTGTAGGTTGCAGACGCGGCTCGGATCCCGCGTTGCTATGGCTCTGGCATAGGCTGGCAGCTACAGCTCCGATTCAACCCCTAGCCTGGGAACTTCCATATGCCGCGGGAGCGGCCCAAGAAATAGCAAAAAGACAAAAAAAAAAAAAAAAAAAAAAAAAAAAAATCCAGTTCTGCTGATTCCAGCCTAAAGATGAACTTCTTCCCAAAAACAATTTCTCCTTCCTCTCAACCCCATTTCTCACTCTAAGTCATATATCACTCCATCCAGAATTCTTTTCTTGGGTTGGGCCAGGGGGAGGTATTGCTAATCAAATACCATAAGTCTTCCTTTACCTTAAAACACTGACATACTAGCTCTAGCCCTTCAAACCTTACTGTGCCTGAGTCAGCAGTGGCTCCTGCACAACTTGCTGAAGGAGACAAAAGGGAAGTCCACTGACAGGGCAGAGCTTGGTGGTGTGGTGGGGGAGCACTGCCTGCTCAGGAACAGGTGGCAGAGCACCCCTTCTCTGGCTCCCAAGGGAAACTCGCAGGTCCTGAGTGCTTGGGATCCAGGGAAGCAAGGCCACCTGGAGCTTTGTTTAAAAGATTTGAGTTTGAGACCTAGTTCTGCCATATTCAAGGTGGGTAGAGTTGGCCAAATCTTTCCCAACTGTTGGTACCCTCACTTGGGAGTCATGCTTTTTAAGATCAGGGGCTATTGTTAAGAGTCTTAGGAGAGCACTTGGCCCCTAATAAGTAAGACACCATGGGATCTGCCTAGTCTTGTCTTAAGCCTGACTCATTTTTAGGGAAACTTTTCACTAAGGTTTTATTGGTCAGAACCCACCTACTTTTTCAATATTGTCTCTTCTAGCTACCTAATCTCATTTCTCCTGTGTGTGCCAGGTGCCACACCCTACATCCCCAAATGGAAACCAGTACGTAGAAGCTTCTCATATTTGCCTTTTTGTAGCCTCATCTTTCTAACCTCCAGAGCAAATAATGTTATCAGAAACAAACAAACAAACAAAAATTTAAAAAGAAAAAAGACAATGACAACATAACGTAAAACCAATCTCGGATTTTTTAAAATTATTTAGTTTTTATATAAGATATAGAAAACTCAGTTCCCTTTCAGGGGCCATAAAATGACACAGCTAAAGAAAATACAGAATATCGTATTATTATTCTAAAGAATTAGCAGAGAACATAGAAAAGCTCAAGTTTTAAGGTCAGATGGCCTGGGATGAACTCTGTTTAGCCATTTACTGGATGTATGATCTGGAATAAATTAATACTTCCAAGCTTCAGTTTCCACATCTGTATTATATACCCACCATTTAGGGTTTTATAATGATTAAATGTGGTAATGTACATTAGAAGATTTTTGTAAAGCTTACCATAGAACTCAATAGATGGTGGCTAATACTATTAAGAGAAATAAAAATAAGTCAAAGGACAAATAACAGTATTTATTCTTCTATCCTTCCTAGAGTTAAATATCTTTATATACTTACCAGGAATATTTACAGAATATGAATCATGCTCTCATTTCTCTGCTATGTCTTCTTACAAGACTCTAGGAAATAAAATGATCCATTTCAAAAAAATGAGAGAATATGAAGAAAATTATCCTAACAGGTTCACCTACTCTTTCTCAATTTCCTTATCCATAAAAAGGTGCAAGAATACCTATCAGCCTGATAAAAACGCTCCAGAGAGTAGGCATAGAGGGGAACTACCTCAATATAATAAAGGCCATTTATGACAAACTCACAGCTAACATCATTCTCAATGGTAAAAAAATGAAAGCATTTCCACTAAGATCAGGAAAAAGACAAGAATGTCCTTCCTTCACCAATGTTATTAAACACAGGTTTGGAAGTCCTAGCCATGGCAATCAGAGAAGAAAAAGAAATAAAAGGAATCCACATTGGAAAAGAGGAAGTAAAACTATCACTGTTTGCAGATGACATGATTCTATACCTAGAAAATCCTAAAGACACTACCAGAAAACTATTAGAGCACATCAATGATTTGGATAGTCGTAGGATACAAAATTAATACACTGAAATCAATTGCATTTCTATATACAAACGATGAAAGATCAGAAAGAGAAATTAGGGAACCAATCCCATTTACTACTGCATCAAAAAGAATAAAATACCTAGGAATAAACCCACCTAAAGAGACAAAAGATCTGTGTACTCTGAAAACTATAAGACACTGATGAAAGAAATCAATGACAGAGATAGAGGGAAAAATATATCATGTTCTTGGATTGGAAGAATCCATATAGTCAAAATGACAATACTACCTAAGGCAATCTACAGATTCAATAAAATCCCTATCAAATTACCAATAACATTCTTTTCAGAACTAGAAAAAAATATTTTAAAATGTGTATGGAAACACGAAAGACCTCAAATAGCCAAAGCAATATTGAAAAGAAAAAAAAAGAACTGGAGGAATCAGGCTCCCTGACTTCAGACACTACTACAAAGCTACAGTCATCAAAACAGTATGGTATTGGCACAAAAACAGAAATATAGATCAATGGAACAGGATAGAAAGCCCAGAAATAAACCCACACACCTATGGCTAATTGATCTATGACAAAGGAGGCATGAACATACAGTGGAAGAAAGATAGTCTCTTCAATAAATGGTGCTGGGAAAACTGGACAACTGCATGCAAGAGAATGAAATTAGAACACTGTCTAAAACCATACACAAAAATAAATTCAAAATGGATTAAAGACATAAATGTAAGGCCAGATACTATAAACTCCTAGAGGAAAACATAGGCAAAAATACACTTTGACATAAATCATAGCAACATCTTGTTTGATCCACCTCCTTATTAGATACAAATAAACAAATGGGACATAATTAAACTCAAAAGCTTCTGCACAGCTGCTGGGAGCCGTGCTGTAAGAAAGGAATCCGCCTGATGACAAAGTCCAGGAGATTCTGAAGAAGGCTCTGCAAAACAGCACACCTACTAGGCCTCAAAACTCCCACCTGGCATTAGAGACCAGTGCCTGGAGATACATACCTTTGGCTTCTGTTCTTTTGTTTTTGTTGTTTTTTTTGTTTTGTTTTGTTTTGTTTTGTCTTTTGTTGTTGTTGTTGTTGTTGTTGTTATTGTTGCTATTTCTTGGGCCGCTCCCACGGCATATGGAGGTTCCCAGGCTAGGGGTTGAATCGGAGCTGTAGCCACCGGCCTACGCCAGAGCCACAGCAACGCGGGATCCGAGTCGCGTCTGCAACCTACACCACAGCTCAAGGCAACGCTGGATCGTTAACCCACTGAGCAAGGGCAGGGATCGAACCCGCAACCTCATGGTTCCTAGTCGGATTCATTAACCACTGCGCCACGACAGGAACTCCTGTTCTTTTGTTTTTAATAATTGATCCATGCCTTGCTTACTATGCCTTAACTCTGTGTTCTTTTTGCCTTAAGAAAGGAATTTATTATTCTCTATTTAAGCTTCAACCTATTTTTGTTTGTTAGCCTTTAGTTTATCTTTGGAGCTATGGCTCCGTGCTGTCTACTTCCAAAATAATAGCTTCTGGGGAGGTTTCTGTTTTTTCATATGATGATCTTAGATAATATTGGTATGCTTTATTTAGGCAGCACAATTATTTAGTTTTTACAATATAGTATGTAGGCATTAGGAATTGATGATGATCATTACTTTATTGCATAAGTATAAAAATCTATCATAATGTTAGAAGTTAAAGTAAGATTGTTGCTAGGTAGTAAATAGACATTTGTGTTAAAGGACAATGAGGTGTACTATGACATTTACAAGGTTGTTTGTGACCTGTATGTGCCTCTAGCTTTCTGCTTGTTTACTCTTTAATGGGTTTAGGGTGTATTTTACACAGATCATGCCCCTTTTGTAATCTGTAAACTTAATCTATAATTTTTGGAACATGTGCTTCTTAATCTTTAAATTTAATCTGTAACTCTGGAAACATTTCAAGATATTGATCTTATACTGCTGATGTAAGCTTAAATTTTTTCCTATATAAGTTGCCACTGTTCACCAATAAATTTGAGACTGCTTGAGCACTACTAGAGAGTGTCTGCTTCTCTGTTATTCCTGCGCCTGCCTCTCCTCCTCTTCGGGAAATCCCCTGACTGCCGGGGCTGGACCCTAGCACACAGCAAAGGAAACCATTACAAAAGACAACCCACAGAATGGGAGAAAATTTTTGCAAATGACTCAACTGACAAAAGTTTAATCTCCAAAATATACAAACAATTCATACAACTCAACAACCAAAAAACAAACAACCCAATTGAAAAATGGGCAGAAGACCTAACAGACATTTCCCCAAAGAAGACATACAGATGGCCAGCAGGCACATGAAAAAATACTCAACATCACTAATTATTAGAGAAATGCAAATCAAAACTACTATGAGGTATCACTTCACACCAGTTAGAATGACCAACACTAACAAGTCAACAAATAGCAATGCTGGAGGGGATGTGGAGAAAAGGGAACCCTCCTACACTGTTGGTGGGAATGTAAATTGGTACAACCACTATGGAAAACGCTATGGAAACACCTCAGAAAACTAAATATAGAACCACTGTATGACCCAGCAATCCCACTCCTGGGCATATATACAGACAAAACTTTCATTGAAAAAGTTACATCATAGCACTATAGTCATCATAGCAATATTCACAATAGCCAAGACATGGAAACAACCTAAATGTCCATGACAGATGAATAGATTAGAAAGATGCGGTACATAGATACAATGGAATACTACTCAGCCATAAAAAAGACAAAATAATGCCATTTGCAGCAACATAGATAGAAAAAGAGTGAAGTAAATCAGAAAGAGAAAGACAGACACTATATGATATCTCATGTGTGGAGTCTAAAATATGGCACAAATGATCTACCTACAAAACAGGAAAGATCATGGACAGTAGGACAGACTCATGTTTGCCAGGGGAGAGGGGGAGAGAATGGGATGGATTGGGAGTCTGGGGTTAGTAGATGAAAACTGTTGCATTTGGAGTGAATGGGCAATGAGATCCTGCTGCATAGCACAGGGAACTATATGTCTAATGACTTTTGATGGAACATGATGAAGGATAATGCGAGAAAAAGAATAGACTGGGTCATCTTACTGTAAGCAGAAAATGATAGAACATTGTAAATCAATCATAACAAAATTTTTTTATTAAAAAAATTTTAAATACAAAAATAAAAATAACTTTCAAGAGAAAAAAAATACCTATCAGTGTTGAGTAGATAAACTTAGTTCACACATATAAAAATGCCTCATAAATTACACAGTGTAGCATAAGTCCAAGATATCCTTATTTGGAGTTCCCGCCATAGAACAGTGGATTAAGAGTGTGACTGCAGGAGTTCCCATCATGGCTCAGCGTTAACAAAACCGACTAGTATCCATGAGGACGCAGGTTCAATCCCTGACCTCACTCAGTGGGTTAAGGATCTGGCGTTGCCGTGAGCTATGGTGTAGGTCACAGTCGTGGCTCGGATCTGGCATTGCTGTGGCTTTGGTGTAGACCAGCAGCTGCAGCTGCATCAATTTGACCCTTAGCCTGGGAACCTCCCTGTGCCGATGGTGCGGCCTTAAAAAGAAAAAAAAAAAAAAAAGAATCTGACTGCAGCAATCTGACTGCAGCAGCTCTTGCAGCTGCTGAGGCATGGGTTCAAACCCCAGCCTGGCACAGTGGGTTAAAGTTTTCAGTGTTGCCACAGCTGCAGCTCAGATTCAATCTCTGGCCTGGGAACTTTCACATGTTACAGGTACAGGCATAAAAAACATCATAATAAATAAAAAAATTTTTAAAAAGCTGTCCTTATTATTTAGGATAGAAACGACTGAAGATACGGAAGTAGTTTTAAATATGAGAAGAAAGCACACTGATAAACTGCCTCATCAAAAAGTGGCATTTTCTGTCTAATTTTATCCTTACTACTCCAGGTTAACTTATATCAGCTTTTTTTTTTAAACTTATCAACGGAAATGATAAACTATGAGATTAAAAAAATATATTAACTACTGGGAAAAAAGAAATCATTATTACCACAATTTCTCATGTCTTTTTTTGTTTTGTTTTGTTTTGTTTTTTGTCTTTTTGTCTTTTTTTTAGGGCAGCACCCACAGCATATGGAGGTTCCCAGGCTAGGGGTCTAATCGGAGCTGTTGCTGCCAGCCTCCACCAGAACCACAGCAATGCCAGACCCAAGCCGCCTCTTCGACCTACACCACAGCTCACAGCAACATTGGATCCTTAACCCACTGAGTGAGGCCAGGGATCGAACCCGAAACCTCATCATTCCCAGTTGGATCCATTTCCGCTGCGCCACGACAGGAACTCCTCTCATGTCTTTATAACAGTTTCCCAGGTATGTTTAATGAAGAGAAAATCTCTTAAACTGCCAAAGACGCTTGCCTGCCAGCCCCTATACTCAAAGTTCTAGAAGAGACTTTCCACCAACATCCTTCCTCCAAGAGTCGACGGCTCCTGCATTATATTCTACAATCAGTACTCAAAAATAACATGGACATTTGCTTAGCTTTTTACATGGAAACATTTCCATCTAAGAGGTATTTTACTAGCACCAATTTGAAATATTATTTAATCATGCTTCACAATATTATGAAACCTGGCAAAATGAGCAGTTCTATAGAAGAATGTATTTTTATCCTATGTTTTTACCAAAAAACAAAACAAAACAAAACAACCAAACACATTCTAAGCATCCTTCTAAAAAGGATATTTTTGATCTGTGTGTAAAACCCAAGTGGTTTCCCTGAGTAGGTCTTTGTTAGGACTCACTATGCCTGGCTGATGAGAATATTATAGACTGTACTTAAAACTTGAATGTTTGTGTGTCACAGTTTATTGAAGGAGGTGAAATATTTTTAAACTCTCTCTTTTTATAGAGTAAACGATTTCCCTTGGAGAGAAAGAATATTATTAGCGTGAAAATTAAAAGGTGTGATGACTTAAAGAGCACAGGGGTGATAAGAGCAAGTTCTAGGGTCACACTGCCAGAGTCTAAATCAGGCATGCGGTAGCTGTGTGGCTTTAGGCAAGCTTCCTAACTACTCTTTGCCTTGGCTATCCATCTTTAAACTCTTGTGGTATAGACACTAAATTCTTGTAGAGTGTTGTAGATTTAATCCTTAGGCTGAGTGAGTCTAAAGAATACCAAGGGCAATAATGAGAATTTATATATGTGCACCAACTCTTTGTACAAGAGTTTGACATGATATGTTTCTTGATACATTTTTCCATACAATTTGATGTGATATTTTTCTTTTCTAGTAAGAAGGCAACAGCTTATTCCACTTTGCACAATGTAAGATTTTTAGTTAGTATCTTATTTTAGTCCCAGACTAATTTCTTTTAGCAATGAAGCTAAAGTTATTACCCTGGTAGTAGCATGTTTTAGTGTACCCCTGTGTTTACATACATAGTGGTTGCCGCTCACTTAACAACGATCTTTCCTTCCTGTTGGCTCCAAGAACACTTACACTGAAAGAAATGTGAGCATTTATATGTTGTCTTCTGTGTGCCCTGCACTATCTGGGAATTATGGTTTACATTTCACAGGTAAAACCTTCCTTAAAGGTCCAAATCAAGCTCATAGCCTATTTTTATATAGCCTATGAGCTAAGAATGATTTTGATTCAATGGGTAGGAAAAAAAATTGAAAGAAGACTATTTCATAACACATAAAAATTACAATTTCAGTATCTATCAAAAAGTGTTCCTGGAACACAGCCATGCTTATTCCTTTACCTATTTCTGTTGTCTCGGGTACTTTCTTGCTACAATAGCAGAGCTGAGTAATTAGGACAGAAGTCATATGTTCACAAAGCCTAAAATATTCAGTATCTATCCCTTTAAGAAAATGCTACCGACACCTTCGCCCTCCCCCCAGTCTAAATATACCCCAGAAAGAAAGGAAGATTGGCACTCTAACAAGATCATTGGCAAGGTTCTACTAAGTAGAGGATAAGCTGGTGTTTATCTGATGACTGTGGAATAATCTGCTTCAAGACAAGAGAGGAGATAAAGAGAACCAATTCTTTGTCAATTAAGAAATTCCACTTGCTTTAGCATCATAAGAATTTTCCCCAAACTGTCTTACAGTGGTAATTTGATCCTAATTATACAAAATGAGGACTTGTTTTGGTTGTTCCATCATAATATTATAAAGACAGCAAGTCAGAAATTCACGCAAGAGCGAAAATCCAAGCCCATCCCATATCTCAGGTGGTTGATGACATGTTAAATGTATACCAGGTTAAAACCTCTTCTGAAAAAGTGGCATAGAAAATTCCTCTCCAGAAAGAACTGCCATGATGGGTACTGTTTAACATTCATCAACTCACCTTCCATTCTGTTCCACGCATTGCTCTCAATGCTAAGGACACAGGGATAATCAGAAAAGCCGTGGGAGTCTACCCCTGTTCACACACACAAACCTGTCATTATAGCATTCATACCTCATGACCTCTACTTCCATAGCTGGTAAGGACACAAATGCTTATAAGAAAGAAGGAAGGAAGGAAGGAAGGAAGGAAGGAAGGAAGGAAGGAAGGAAGGAAGAAAAAGAAAGAAAGAAGGAAAGAAAGAAAGAGAAAGAAAGAAAGAAAGAAAGAAAGAAAGAAAGAAAGAAAGAAAGAAAGAAAGAAAGAAAGAAAGAAAGAAAGAAAAGACAAGCAAGCAGGAAAGAAAGAAAGAAAAGACAAGCAAGCAGGAAAGAAAGAAAGAAAAGACAAGCAAGCAGGAAAGAAAGAAAGAAAAGACAAGCAAGCAGGACAGAAAGTAGGGAGGGAGGGAGGGAAAGAGGAAGGGAAGGAGGGACATGGGGAAGGAAGGGAGGGAGGGAGGAAGGAGCTGCTTCCATATGGGACTTAAAATGCACTGGAGTTGACAAACAATAAACAAATGAATAAATAAGAAAATGCTAAAAAAAAAGTGCTATAAAAACACAAGGTATAAAATACTGTATGATTCCACTTACATGAGGTACCTAGAATAGCCAAATTCATAGAGATGGAAAGAGTGGTGGTTGCCAGGGATTTGGGGGGAGGAGAGAGTGAGGAGTTAATATTTAATGGATTCAGTCTTGCAAAATGAAAAGAGTTCTGGAAATGTTTGGTGTGATGGTTGTATAAGAATATGAATGTACTTAATACCATTGAACTGTACACTTAAAGGTGGTTAACATGGTAAATTTTATTCTATTTGTATTTTATCACAATTTCAAAAATCAGAAAAACCATTAGAGATAAAGAAGTGGTCCTAAAAGCATCCATAAAAGGAAGGGGGAAAAGACAGGTCTCCCACAAAAAAAGGAAAAAAAGAATTCAATTTATTATCAGGAACATCATATACTAGAAAAAAACGAAGAAAAGTTATTCAAAATTCTATGCTAAAATCATTTTCAACTTGGACATCTATAGTCAGACATATACTTCTAGATTCAGAGTTATTAACTAACCATGAAGGTGGAAAAAATTTATTTTCAGGCAAACACACACACAGATCTAGTAATGATGACTGGCTAAGTGGCTGCTGTTCATGTTAATGTACTTTCAGTTTTAAAAAAATATTTAGAATATGTGATTCATGTACATGGTCAAAAAGTCAGAACACATAAAAAGATACATGGTAAATCGCCCCTCCATTGCTCACCTCCATGTTCCCAGATTGTTGCCACTGCCCCTTCCCAGAAGGGGTCTCAGGTACTTCTGGAATATCGCTAGGCGTACCTAAGCATATTTGAATATAGATTCTTTCTTTCACTTCCCTTCCTTTAAGTGGCTGGTTTAAAAGAGGTAACTAAGAAGGCCTGAGTAACAAGAAGATGGAGCCATGTGAAGGGGAGAAGGTTTCCTGGAAGGAGAACATTTCATGGAGAGAAAAGAGAGAGACCAGAGTCTCCAGGGCAGGAACTGGTGTCCTATGCTTAAGGACCAGCAGGAAGGTCAAAGTGATGGGTACAGAGTGAATGGGGAGGATATGGCAGGAGAAAAGGTAGAAAGGGGAGAAGAAAACATGATTCCACCTAGAATAACAGTTCATAGCTGTCCAACTCTGTCTTCATTGAGAAACTGTCTGCCATGGTAGCCACTCCTGCCCACCCCCAACTAGGACCGGTATGATAATCTGACCTCATAAAGAGGATCCTATGGGTCCCTACTTCTTCCAGGAAAAGGTCAGCTACAGAACACCCCTACCATAATATAAATACATCTTCTTCTTTGGAAATGTCCCTGGATGGCTCATTTGCCCCCTGAAGCCCACCAAGAAATGACAAGTGTGCCTGGAGTCCAAGCAGCAAGTCTCCCTCACTTTCAAATATCTCACCGTTTAAGAGAAAGCTTGCCAATCAGAGATTGCTTCCTCTCTTTTTTCTATAAACAGATTCTTCTTTCTACCACTTTAAAACTCCTGCTGAAATGAAAGTGATGACAGATGGGTTCCCTTACCCAGTTTATGAATCAATGGCCTTTGCTCAATTTGCCTCTGACACAGATTTATCTGTGACATCATGAAACAGTTCCACCTTTGGCCAAAATGCAGGGCCCTATCTTACCCTTACCTCCCAAGAAGGAGAGGGAGAGGGAATGGAGAAATGAGCAGATACTTATTTCATTTCATTTTATTTTATATTAGTATTCTCCATGCTTCTTAAACTCTACTATCTCCCAATCCTATTTCCAAATACTTATTTTATTTTAGTCCCAAATTTGGTATTTAGAGAGGAGTTTGGTTTATTTTCAGACTGAAAAACTCTATTTTGCCCAATATATACATAAAATCATGAAACTTCCCAAGCTTTATTTAAACAGTTTTCTGATGTGGTTTCCATAAAGCAATATTACGACTCAGTGTGCACATTTAGAGAAATTATGTTGATTTCTTGTAAAATTCTAATTATAGTTTAAATGACCTAATTACTATTAAAATAAGGCACATTATACACCCCATTCAATATTCTTCTTTAAAATATTGCCAAGGATTAAAATAAATTATAATGTATAGTGCATAATTTCACCTTAATTATGTATTTCTGTGATTGGTTTCCAGATCAACTATTTCTGTTATCTTTGTAGATCATTTTCCTTCTCCACACTATTTCTTGCTTGATAAAGGGGTAATGCTGAAAAGCTTAAATTTCTAAATGTTTTTCTTATAAAGTAATGTCTAATTATAAAAATTTAAAACACTATGGAAGTGGGTAAAGTAGGAGGTAACATATGTCCCTGCTTCCACGAATTCTACTGCCATTAAGTAATCCAGATATGATATGAGTGTGTATTAAAATAAAAATTAAGAGTGAGACTGTGAAGAGTTTAGCCAGCTATAAAATAGAGGGCACACAGAAAACTCAAGATTTTCCTCTCTCTGACACCAACAGCAAGTTTGTAGGGATAATTTGATAATTTGATAATTTTTAGATGAACTCCTGAAAACTGCTACACTCACAGTTGCAGTTTATTACAGGGAAGGATACAGATAAAAATCAGATAAGAGAGGAAGCAGATAGGTTGGAGTCCAGGGAAGGACCAGATATGGGCCTCCCATTGTTCTCTCCCCAGGGAGTCAGGACACATTACTTTCCTGGCATCGACATATGACAATACACATGGAGTGCTGCCAGCGAGGGAAATTCACCCATGTCTCAAGGTTGAGCATTTTTACTGGGGATCCATTACAGATATGATTGATGGGTTCCCTGCCCATGTGGTTGTCTGACCTAGCACAACCATAAATAACATAGTTGGGTTTTCCTGGGTATAGCCAGCCCCCATGATGTATTATACTGTTAGATTATAGGGTGAATCAAGACCTAGGAAAACAAAGACATTTTTTTCATGTCTGTAATTTCAAAGATTTAGTGATTATCTCCCAGAAGCCAAGGTCAAAGACCAGAACCCTTCTGGGGCAAGGTTAGATTTTTACTACATAGGTGTCCTAGTGAAAAAGCCATTAGATGAGTAAAAGCATCCACACTGATTATTTTCAACTGATTTCAGACATTATTCCATGATGTTCCTTAAAGGAGAGAATAAGTAATTGTCTTCTTGCCTCCATACCAAGTATCAGGGGCAGTGGGAGAGAATGGATTCTATAGTTTGAAGCTTTTTCTCTTTGTCATCATAGGTCTCTATTTCATTTGATTCCCTTCCTCTCCTACTCCACCTTGACTGCTGTTAGTTTTAATTACTAAAATTAGTCACTCTGGGAGCTCCCATCATGGCTCAGCACAAACAAATCTGACTAGCATCCATGAGGACACAGGTTCAATCCCTGGCCTCACTCAGTGGGTTAAGGATCTAGCATTGCTGTGAGCTGTGGTGTAGATCACAGACACAGCTTTGATCCAGCATTGCTGTGGCTGTGGCATAGGCTACATCTCTGATTCAACCCCTAGCCTGGGAACCTCCATATGTCATGCATGTGGCCCTAAAAAGATAAATAAATAAGTAAATGAATAAATAAAATTAGTCATTTGGAAGTAGGGATCACCTGTACAAATGCCCACAGAGGTGAGTAAAGGAGTGAAGCTCCCATTTAACATTGGTTCAACATTGATTTACTTCATTTACATATTAAACATTAAAAATATCCTTTCTTACTGGAAAACAATCTGTTAATCTTTACTTCTCCACTGACTCCTCCTTTTTTTTATGAAAGGTGATGATCTCTCAGCAAATATTTTACTTTCCTGCTTTTGATGAGCTTTCAGAGAAAAGAGTTCTCTGCTACAGTAAAGTCAACAGCTAGGGTATGTAGAAACCTGACCCTAACTCTTACTCTTAGTCCCAAGTCAACAATTCAGGGTCTGCCAATATGGTCCCTAAAGCACATCTTCTCATCTAAAGGAGTAGTGGCCACTTAGCTCTAGTTGAAGTTACAGAATGAGAATGAGGGGACAGTTTCCCAAGAAAGGTAGAAACTCTAAAATCACCCCATTCGTTCATTTATGTGAAATTCACACAGCATAAAATTAACCATTTTAAATAGTGCCTTTTAGTACATTCACAAAATTGCACAGCCACCACCTCCATCTAGTTCCAAAACATTTCCATCACCCCCAAATAAAACACCACACCCATTAAGCAGTCACTGTCCATTCCCTCTCCTTCCAGCTACTGGAAACCTTAATCTGCTTTCTATTTCTATGGATTTACCTTTACTGAATATTTCATAGAAATAGAATCAATATGTGATTTTTGTGTCTGGCACTTGAAATCACTTCACCGTAAATGCGGTCATGATGCTAAAAAAACAATGAACAACAACACTGAGTTAGATAAGCCAAACGTGTTTGGGAGAACATGGCCCACTTGCTGCTAGTTAATGCCCTCTGCCCTGATGCAAAGAGTGAGAGAAGAGACCATAACTAAGTACTGATTAAGAGGAAGGAGCCTGACCCCTAGACTGGGAACCTCCATATGCCTCGGGTGCAACCTTAAAAAAAAAGGTTTCCCTCATTTAAAAATTCTCTCGACAGTATTAGAAACCAGCTCTTTGGTTATTTTTGTGGGAGTCTGACTGATTTTCTGGGGTGATGAAAATGTTCTCTATCTTGATTATACCTTAATAAAAATTGTTAATATAATAATTGTTGAATCTAGTTGGAATGTATACAGATGTTAATTGTGTTATACTTTCAATTTTTGTGGTCAAAAATTCCAGAATAAAAATTTTGAATATAAAATAAAATTTAACAAAAAAGAGGAAGGAGCCTGGCAAAGATGTTCACCAGGGGGACAAGGAATTAAGCTAGGTCACCACTGAGTCACAAATTCAGTCAAGGGCCTTCAAGGACACAGAACACAATAAAGACAGCCTGTTAGAATCATGGTTCAGAAGGGCAAGCCAGGTCCAATGTTGTAGAAAGTTCTGGAAAATAGAGAATTAGGAAACTTTATTTGCAACAACTGTGTGTTGGGGGGGGCAGTACACAATTTAGGGCTAATGAATTCCCTCAATCAGAATGTATACATTAAACAAAGCTTTTAAACTTTGTTTTCAATCACATTATATGATTTCAAGGTTGCTGACCGGGTCATCTCATGTCAAAGTTCTGATTGGCAGCTTTAGAATTCTTGACTCAAAACCTAATAAATGGATTAAGTTTCAGGCATTCTAGAGTTGGCAATCATGTAGACTCTAGATTTTGAAAGCATGCAGGATAAAAAGGGGGAGATTATGGGGTAAAATAGAAATGTTAGGGATGATTCCAATTGAAACTCAACATGAAGCACAGTTTTGCTTTGATACTTAACTTTTTAGTCTCAGTTTCTCCATCAGAAAAATGAGCACAAGTACCAACTGTGCTGGACTGTTGTTAGAATTATATCTACTGTTTATAGAACATCTAGCAAAAAAATGAAAGGTAGTAGGTATGAATTATTATAATAATGAGATGGATAGCAACCAACAGAATTTAAACCACTAATCTTAAGGCAGACATTTGTTCCCTGGGCTGCCTTTCTTTCCCCTACTGGGTATAGGTGAAACATTCTATACAGGTAAGGCAGTTCCTCCAAGGGTTTAGGAGGTCCTTATTATAAGGATAAAGCTGTGTCTTACAAAAGTACATGAAACAACTTTACCACTAGTTTAAGGGAATGGTCATGGGTTTTTCAATTAAATCTAAAATAATTTTACTTATTGGAAAGGATGACAGATGGACAGTGTGACCCCCTGTAATCCTTTTTAGTTGTGGAAATGGCAGTTAGTTGGAGGGATTAAGCCTGTCAATGTCACACTGCCAACTGGACAGATCTCAAATTTAGAAGGACAACTTCTGTGTCAGACTAAGTAGGTCAAATTTTTGTGCCTTTTCCATAAAGTTGTCTCTGCCAAGCAGAAGGTGAAGATTCAGGGGCACTTGTAGGTTTGACAAAACTTAGATTTAACTTTTTTCAAATGTTTTTAGTAATTATTTCAAATTTTAATGGTAATAGAGAATTAAATCAACATGTCCATAGTACAAACATTTTAGTCTACTTAAAATCAATTTTGCTTCATAAAGAAAGAGATTTAAGACATGATACCAAGTCCTAACTGTTATATAATCTTAAATAATGCCTTTTTGAAAAAAGGCAGTGTGCTCTGCATAATGCAGAAATGAGGGGTAGGCACATCTGTTATTCTTTAAAATTCTATTTTCTAATTAGCTCTGTGTACATTAGTGACAAAAGTCTAACATCCTTTCCAGGAACTGTGTTGAGTTAGTTAATGGGGGTAAAGTCTGATTTCTAGAGCTCAATATACCAAAGGAAAAATCAGATCTGAAACTGTCATTTGTCTCTTTAAAAAGGAAATCCATAGGTTTGTCATGGCCAGTCCTTTCTCTAGGGTTTTCTGTGGTCATTGGGTGGATGTTGGTAAAAAGGATGTAACATCTAGAGGACAGTTTTGGACCCAGTAATTTTAAGAAGTGGGGATCTTAAGGTGAGCCAGTTTCTGTTAGATCCTGGGCCTTAAGAAACTAATAATGCTATTGATTGGGCAGGGGTAGGAGTGAAATTATGTAAAGTAAATTTCTGGGTTCTGACAGATTTAACTGATCAATTGCTTGATTAGGCTAGGATTAGCAAGGGAGCAGGAAGCAGAAATTATTTAACCTAGTACTTCCAAAAATACAACACTCACCACTGGTATTAAATAGATAAAAAGTAGATCATATAAAACCTGACACATTAGTCATTTTAATTACCCTCTTTATGACAAACGATACTGATTCTCTGTATATATTGGTGTGACATATTTTTGTTTTACATTTATTAGGTTAAACGAAAAAAGTTTTATAAAACATCAGAAAATCATGAAGGTTGTGTAGGAATGACTGGTTTTTGAGACATTTATTTCAATTTAAATAGTGGACATTTTTTTAAATGAAGTACGTTTAACCCCAAGAGGCACTGGGCATGTGAATTGACATTCTAAAAATCTCTGGGGTAAATACCTGTCAGAACTACTAAACTGGGGTGGGGGAGGGGTCTGAATTGTTATTTTTATCTTTGTGAGTTTTAAATTTTAAATCCTATGGATATAGCCCAATTGACAATAAACTGAAACAGATAGCATTTCCCCAATATCTAGGATGAAGATGAATACTGCAGAGAATCAGCAAACATCAATACAAACTTGAGGACTTTGAATATGAGCTAGAAATATATATAATAAAAGTCAGCTACCATGGTGGGTACAGATAGCTGTCTCTACCATGCTGATATTTTGGTATTTGTTTCACAAATTTACACCTTATGAACTCAGAATTACATCTACAGTAATACAAACTCAATTCCCAATTAAATGCTGTGTTTAATCCAAATTAATTATATGAATCTTATTTGAAAAATGAATTTCAGCGTTCCCGTCATGGCTCAGTGGAAACGAATTCGACTAGGAACCGAAGGTTGGGGGTTCGATCCCCAGCCTCATTCAGTAGGTTAACGATCTGGTATTGCCGTGAGCTGTGGTGTGGGCCGCAGACATGGCTCAGATCTGGCATTGCTGTGGCTGTGGTGTAGCAATTATGCCTCAGGTATGGCCCTAAAAAAGCAAAAAAAACAAAAACAAACAAAAAAAAAAAACAAAAAGAAAAATGAATTTGTGTGATGGTTTGAGATACAAACAATGGAACAGAACATTTAAAAGGTGGCTGAGGACATTGGCATAAAGAAGAGATGACAGGAATAGAGTGGCATACAGCCTGCCAGCAGTGAGGTCCACGCTGGAAGCAGACTGCAAGGTTGGGTCTGAGCTTCCAAACAACCAAAACAAATACAACTGCGTAATTAGTTACAACAGGGGTGGCAAACCATGGCCCTTCAGCCAAATCCCATCTGCCGCTTGGTTTTATAAATAAAGTTTCACTGGAACACAGCTGTGCTCATTTGTTCCTGTATTGTCTATAGCTGTCTGCCCAATTCAATGGCAGAAATGAGAAGCTGCAACATAGACAGTATGGCCCACAAATCCGAAAATATTTGCTGTCTGGTCTCTAAGAAATAGTTTGCCAACCTCTGAGTTACAGTATCTAAAGGATTTTTTCAAGCTCACTGGCTTAGTGAATTTTTTAAAAACACAACTGTTTTTAGTTATTAAAAGCCATTGATACCTATTAAAATGTTTATCAAAACATAAATTTTTGCTATGAAACATGTTCATTTTCCCATACTAATGGATTAGCAGTTAAGTCACACTGTAAATCTCAGTTACTCAAAGCTCATCTCTTCTATAAATAAAATACTATATATTCAATGCCTCCCTAAACCATTAGTCTAATATATATTCAATGCCTCCATAAACCATTAGTCTACAGGCCCAGATATAAAATAAATCCATTACCTTGTTACACCTTACACTGGATTTTTAAATACAGTATTCTATCTTTTAAGATGCATCACATTAATCATTAATTTCAGAAGCAAGCAATCTCTCAGTGAAGGACATTTCCTTCTGCTTAGTTTTAAGGACAGATCAACAGTAAACGTCGTATAATAGCTTGAGAGCAATACACTGGGAGAAAGGATGAGAATGTGAATAAACTTCCTTTAAAATCTTTCTATTTGGACTTCAGAAAAGGCAGACAAAGAAGTAAAGGGAGGCAGCTTTAGCTATGAAGATATGAAGTGTTCATTCTTAGTTCTGACTTGTAGGAATTTAAATTTAAAGCCCATTTCACTACGTGGTCATACTTTTTTGATCCAAACGTAGACCTGATACAGGTTGGATGGTCAGATTCTTTCTCCAGGGAATTGAGAAGAAGCTTGGAGGCTGGTGCTGGGACACATCAGCGGTGGTACCCAGAAGGAGGCTCAAGCTTAAAATTCCCTGAAGTTTGATTGTTCCGATCTTCCTTAGAGCCTGTTAAATTCTTCATCTTTCCCCAATTGCTATTCCTTGTATCCAAAGGAAATTTATTTAATTTGTCCAAATGGTACGTTTTCAAATACTTAAGGATATTTATCATATTCTTCTAATCTTCCCTTCTCCACATAAAGCATACTTAATTAGTCCTTTCTTCAAAATTATTTTACTGGGGCAGAGGGTAGGGGAGAAAAATCCTAACAATCTAAACAAATAAATTTTTAAAAATAGACTTTAATCCCCAAATCAGACCCCAGCCTGTTTAAAATCATATGTGGACAATGGAACACAATGCTTTAAACATGGTGTGTTTTCGACAGAGTGGGGCAAGACTATTACCTCCCTTATTCTAAACACTTCTACTAATAGAGCCATAGGCCATATTTACTTTTTTTTTCTTGATAAAACATCATATTACTGATCTTACCTTTAACTAAATCAGTCATGTTTTTATCATTAAGGCTGACACTCAGTTATGTTGTCATTTTTAGATCCAGATATATAAATTTGTATTTATCTCTAATATATTTGATCATATTAATAGACCCATTTTTCCAGTTTGCCAAGACATCTTTGGGTTAGTAATGATTAGTTATATAGTTTCTGTGTGATAGAAAACATGTCAAACATTTTATATCTTTATTATTATGTCATTTTTTCACAACAATCCTATGAGAATTTATTTGTTCCCAGCTTCCTCCACTATCTATTCCCTCATCCTAGGGAGGGAAAACAAATCTTCTGACTGAAGTTAATTTTCTTAGTGGAGGTGAGTAAAAATCTTATCATGATAAAATTATACAAATAACAACAAGTAAATAAAAAAATTTAAATTATACTAATCCTGTATTTAATTAACTAACTAATTAATTAAAATGTTTCATCAGAGTTCCCGTCATGGCTTAATTGAAACAAATCCAACTAGGAACCATGAGGTTTCGGGTCTGATCCTTGGCTTCGTTCAGTGGGTTAAGGATCTGACATTGCTGTGAGCTGTGGTGTAGGTCACAGACTCGGCTCGGATATGATGTTGCTGTGGCTGTGGTATAGGCCGGCAGCTATAGCTCTGACTGGACCCCTAGACTGGGAACCTCCATGTGCTGCAAGTGTGGCCCCAAAAAGAAAAAAAAAGTTTCATGAAAAATGTACATGTCTGTATTATATAAATAGATAAGAACAGGTAGGAAGGTTATAACTAAAAAGAATAATTAGGTGCCAAAGGAAGAAGAAATAATTGAAAGGCTGGACCTCATTAAAATTAAAAATTTTACTCTGCTAAAGACAATGTGAAGGGAATTACAGACAAGCCACAAACTGGAGCATATATTTGCAAAATATGCATCTGATAAATGACTATTATCCAAAATATACAAAGTACACTTAGAACACAACAATAAGGCAATAAAATAACCTGATTGAAAAAATGGGTTAAAGACCATAACAGACACCTCCCCAAAGATAGACACATGGAAAACAGGCACATAAAAAGATGCTCCATATCATTGTCATCAGGGAAATGCAAATTAAAACAACGAGATACCACTACACACCTACTGGAATGGCCAAAATTTGGAACACTGACAACACCAAATGTGGGTTAGGATGTAGAGTACCAGGAACTCACGTTCATTGCTGGTGGAAATGCAAAATGATACAGCCACTTTGGAAGATAGTTTGTTGTTATCTTAAAAAACTAAACATACTCCTATCATAAGATCCTTGGTATTTACTCAAAGGAGCTGAAAACTTACATTCGAAAAAAAACCTTCACATAGATTTTGGTAGCAGCTTTATTCATAATTATCTACACATGGAAGCAAGCAAGATGTCCCTCTGCAGATGAGTGGATAAATTGTAGTATATCCAGACAATGGAACATGAATGAGTTCAGCACTAAAAAGAAATGAGCTATCAAATAATAAAAAGACATGTAGGGAACCGAAATGCATACCACTAAGTGAAAGAAGCCAACCTCAAAAGGCTACATACTGTATGATTCCAATTATATGACATTCTGATAAAAGTAAAGCTATGAGAGTAAAAAGATCAGTAGTTGCCAGAGGCTAGAGAGATGGAGGAATGAATAGGCAGACCACAGAGGATTTTTAGGACAGGGAAAAAACTCTGAATGATACTACAATGGTGGACACATGTTGTTATACATTCGTGCAAACTCATAGAATGTACAACACCAAGAGTGAACCCTAAAGTAAACTACAGACTTTGGGTAATAAATGTTTGACTCTGGTGGGGAATGTTGATAATGGAGGGAGGCTATGCATGTGGGGGACAGGAGCATGTGAAAAATTACTGTACCTTTCTCTCAATTTGGCTGAGATAATTAAAATGCTCCAAAAATGAGGTCTTTAAAAAAAAAAAAAAAAGGACAAGATTGAAAGAGTTTAGGTAACTTGACAAAATTTACAAAGCCAGTAAGTGGTGAGGCTGATCTTTAAAACCCAATCTAACTCCAAATCCCATGCATCTAACTACTATATTCTGGTGCTTACAAATTTTAACCAAAGAATTGCTTCCTAGATGTCATATCTGTCTCTTTTTTTTCTTTTTTTGGTTTTTCTAGGGCCAAACCCACGGCATATGGAGGTTCCCAGGCTAGGGGTCTAATCGGAGCTATAGCCACCAGCCTACACCAAAGCCACAGCAACCACCAGCCTACTCCAGAGCCATAACAATGCCAGATCCAAGCCACATCTGTGACCTACACCACAGCTCACAGCAACTCCAGATCCTTTAACCCACTGAGCAAGGCCAGGGATCAAACCTGCATCCTCATGGTTCCTAGAAGTATTCGTTAACCACTGAGCCACCACGGGAACTCCTAGATGTCATATCTCTTGATCATTAAGTTTTCTAAGCAGATTTTCTATATGTTCATTTATACCATTGATTTTAAAAGAAATACTATATAGAAGAGGGTCCAGTGACCAGCACCTGGGAACCTTTTCTAAAGCTGGTATCTATATTAATCATCACTCATTGGCACATTAAATCCATTTTATCTATTATCTACTCTGCATTTCTCAAACTTTTTCATAAGGAGGAAGTAAGTCTCTTCCAAATCCTCGTTTACATTCAGTCATATTATACTTATTATTTCCCCCTGATCAAGCAATCAAATTTGTCTGTCAAAAAGAAGTTGTTTAACCTTTCTGGAAACCAATTTAAAAGTACATACTGGAGACTCACAAAAATGCTTTTATTCAACTATCTTACAAAATCCCCCTTCAGGAATATATACCAAGGAAATAATTCAACTTTTTGTACATAAATCTTTTTCTAGACTTTAGATTCTTTTATAGTTCTTCTATTCCTGTGTTCTATTTATAAAGTTAAAAAAAGCAAATACAGTACAATAGAATTATAAATTACATTATAGTACAAAATGAGCTACTGTACAGACTTTTAAATATGACTTTGAAAAATATATATTGACATGGGCAAAATGCACATGATAAGACAAATGAAAAATAAGGATGCAAATGCATACAGTGTAATCTAATTTTTTAAGTGTATTTAACATGTGTAAATAATGTGTATTATATGTATATATAATAAGTAACTAGACTTTACTATGCTTTATAAGTCTGTAGATTATATGTATAAAACCCAGCCCCTGCAAAATTTCTGAGAGTATCTGGAAACACACATGAATATGATCACTCCAACCACCACCGGGCACTCCCTCACAATGTTCTCTTTGGTACTGCTCTACTAAGCACTGCAGTCTTCTGCCAGGAATTGCCCCATCACCTTTTGTCAGACACTACTCTCAAATGACTAAATAATGCTCAGAAAAGAAAAGCTATAAACTCCCAACAGCCCCAAAGGATAATAAGTTCTGCCTTCTTTAAAATGTTCTAGATAACTGTTTTTCATGGATTATTTTCATGATGGTTTATTGCTTGTCTGGAACCTACAGTTCAAGCTAGCGAAAGGCTTAACAAAACAGTAAACCCCCAAAACTTTTTGAACTCTCAGATATTGTTACAGGGCATGCCAGGAAGATTATGACCTGCATTTTCTCAGGATTTATGCTTAGCACCTGTTTGGACACTGAGTATCTCATATTTCATGACATTAGTCAAGCAACAATGCTGAGATTATATCACCAAAACATTTGTTCACATGCCTGCAAAATATTTCTATTTTCATTACATCATCCATTTAAGCTTATTCCTCCCAATAATTCACATCACTAATCATTTTTTCCCTAAACCACTGGAAAGTAGCAGGAGTCATAAACTTGCTTTGGACATCTTTTAAATTCTCATAGAGCCCTATAGGCATGCTGAATGCTATCTTGACCTTTTCTTCCTAAGCCATAAGGATATGAAATATTTCTCTACTGTGTACAGTTGTATATGTTGTACACTGCTTGACAGAAGACAGCACAACATCTAAAAGAGTGTCATTTATATCCTAGTCACCATAGATTTGTATAAAATGCCTCATTATAAATAAATCATGACATGAAGGATGTTATTATATATTGTTTTAGGAAGTACAGTATCTCATATAAGGAGGTGACTTTGTCTAATTTTCAGAAAGACATTGTGTCAAACTTCAACGGCCCTAGGATTTATTGCAGTCACTTTTTAAGTCCAACTTGGAATGGCCCTAGCTGATACTTAGGTAACTAAGAGAAATTGGGTGGAAGTTGAAGGACTCCACTATCAGAGACAGAGAAGGAAAAGAAAGAGAGGATAAACTACACTTCAGCATTAGAAATATGAGAAAATAAAGGGTGCAAGTCTAGGGAGTTGAATTTCTGAGAGTGAATGAAATTGCCCAAATAGATGATATGCATATTGGGCAAGCAAATACTTGGGGATAAGAAAAACCAATAACCTAGACCTGAAGAGACAGAAAGGGGAAAAGGTAGTCAGAAACACAAATAGAAAATGGTCAGAGTATTCAGAGGACTAGAAGGAAAATAACATAGAAACAAAGAGAAACTCTGAGAAATAGGCAGTCAGCAATACTGAGTAAAGATGAGTTTCTGAAAAATTCATGGTTACCAAAGGGGACAGGTGGGGGGGGAGGGAGGAATGGACTGGGGGTTTAGGACTGGCATATTCCCCCTGAGGCATATGGAATGATTGGCCAATGGGGAACTTCTGTATAGCATAGAGAACTCTACCCTGTGTTCTTTGATTATCTATGTGGGAAAAGAATCTGAAAAAGAATGGATGTGTGTATATGCATAACTGAATCAATTTGCTGTACAGCATAAATTATCACAACATTGTAAATCAACTATACTTCAATAAAACTTAAAAAAATAATAAAGAAATAAAGATGAGTCAAGGAGAACAAAGATTGAAAAGAGGTCATTAGCTAAGACAAATACAAGATCCTTGGTACCTCCAGCAAGAGTAGATTCCATAGAGGGATGAGTGTAAAAATTAGACTGCAGCGAGTGAGAATGGAATGAAAACCGAGTAACCAGTGGTAAAAAATGTAGACCAAATTCTTAAGAAACTTGGTCTTAAATGAAGAGAGATTATTATTTCAAATACAATTTCTTATGGAAAAATGTTATATTAGAGGTTAATTTCCTAGGTCAGCCCACAGCACTTATTTAATCCATAATGAAATGCAGAAATGGCAGATTTATGATTAAAGCTGGAAGAGAGAAATGCTGTTGCAACATCTGTAATAAAACAAAACCAGAATGATATATCTTGATTTAAAAAAACTGCTTTTTATGAGTCTCAAATACTAGTAGGCAACAAAGATAGGTTTAATTAAAGAATTATGACTTGGCAGTTATTTTATGTAAGGATTCTGATACAAACTTCCATAAAATTTTAAGGCCTTAAAATAATATTCATTGTATTTAATTTCACTTCTAAATAAATGACTATGCTTTGACTCTTCTCTGTCACTGGCATTAGTCTCACAGTTTCCAGCTCTATTTGAAGCTGTTTAGGTATTTACAAATATGAGAGGAGGCAGTAAGAAAGAGGTATTAGTGGAAAAGTATACTAAAAAGCCAGTCTCAGGGTTAGTGTGGAGAAAAGAAGACTCTGTGATTCAAAGACAGTTATTATTTTAAGTACATTCATAACCAAGGTGACTACATCTTGAAACAGCCTAGGTTCTGAATTTTACTCAAAAAGAAAAGGGCAGAAAAAGTAAAATGGTAAAAGATGATATTAAAGTTGCAATGGGTCAACAGTGAATGAAGAGTGAGAAGAAAAGGGGCAGCATTCAACTGACCAAGAAATTAAATTAACTTTCCAGAATAGATGTCTTATAAGCTATTATCATGGTGCTGTCATAAGAAATGTCAATTGCCCACTGGGTAAAAAACTAAGTGATAAAACCTAGTTCTCTGCATCATCATGGAGAGAAGAGTCAACTGGTAGGGGTACCCTCTTCTTGGATCTTAATGGTTGCTCAGCCACAGGAAAACTGGACTCATTTGAAGACAAAATTGAGTGTGGTAGTATTTGGAAGATTATAAATATAAGGCATTCCGAGAGAGAGAGAGAGATGACCAAAGTGAATTATTTAAAATCTGAAAATATTAAAGCACTGTTAAGGAGCTCAACCTAAAAAATTTTAATAGGCCTCAAAACGTTAACATCGATGGTTGCTACAAAATATGTAATAAGAAATATTAAAGCAACAATTAAAAAGAGTCTGCTTTACTTGCCCTATCCTTTTCCCCACTTCTTCCTGGTCAAAAAACCCTGCAGTCTCAGATTCCTTCACGGATGAATTCTACCTATATTTAAGGAATAGATAATACCAGTTCTACATAAACCCTCTGAAAATAAAAACACTTTTCAACTCATTTTGTAAGACCCACATTACCCTAATCTTAAAACAATAACATGATATGAAAAAAACTACACACCAATACCCCTTATGAAAACAGATGCAAAAACCTTCAATGAAATATTAACAAGTGGAATCCAGCAATATAAAAAGATATTATAGTTTGACAACTGGCACCTTTCCCAGGAATACACAATATTAACAAACTAAAAAAGAAAAATCTTATGATCATCTTAATAGATACAGAAAAATTTTTTATAAAATGTAAGCCTATTTCTGACTAGAAAATTCCCATCAAATTAAGAACCAAAAGGAACTTTCTTTTTTTTTCTTTTTTCTTTTTTTTAGGGCCACATCCACAGCATATGGAAGTTCACAGGCTAGGGGCCGAATCTGAGCTGCAGCTACCAGCCTACATCACAGCAACACCAGATGAGAACCAAGTCTGTGACCTACCCCACAGCTCACAGCAACACCAGATCCTTAACCCACTGAACGGCGCCAGAGACCAACCCGCATCCCATGGATACTCGTTGGGTTTGTTACTACTGAGCCACAACAGGAACTCCCAAAGGGAACATACTTAATCTAATCTAATATTTAATGGCGAAAGAGTGAACATTTTTTTCCCTAAGATTGGGAACAAGGCAAGGGTTTTCACTTTTACTCTTTGATTCAACATTATCCTCAAAAGTTATCCAGAAAACGTCTTTATCTACCAAAGTCAATTACAATTAAAAAATAGCTAGAACCTATAAATGAATTTGTCAAGATTGCAGGACACAAGATCAATAAAGAAATCAATTATAATCTACATATTAACAAATAACAATTGGAAATTGAAATTTTAAAAATTTGCAATAGAATCAAAAGACATGAAATATTTAGAGGTAAATTTGGCAATAATGTGCAAAACACATACACTGAAAATTACCAAACATTGCTAATAGAAATGAAAGCATCTCTAAGTAAATAAGGAAATACCAATTTTGTGAAGGTGATTGATCTTCACCTTTAGAAGTGATCCCCTAAATTGATCTGTAGATTTAACACCACCGTAAATAAAATCACGGCAAGCTTTCCGCTGTTGAAATTGACAAGCCGACTTTATAAGTAACATGGAAATGCAATGAAGAATAAAGTTGGAGGACTCTCACTGGTGTAAAGATAGAAAAAATAGCTCGATAGAACAGAAAGAAGTCCATAAATGGATCCACATACATATGGACAATTGATTTTTGACAAATATTTGAAGGCAACTCAAAAGGTAAAGCATAAAGTTTTCAAAATGGTGCTGAACATCTAGATAGCTATAAGCCAAAAATGAACCTTGATTGTTATTTCACAGCATATATAAAAATTACAGTGAAATATATCATAACCCAAATGTAAGAGCTAAAACTATCAAACTTCTAAAATAATATGTAAGAGAAAATCTTTGTGGCACTGGTTTAGGCAAAGATTTCCTACTTCAGACTCAAAAAGCACAATCACAAAAGCCCAAAAAATGACAATCTGAACTTCACCAAAAATTTTAGGAGTTTCTGTTGTGGCAGAGGGGAAATGGAAACGAATCCAACTAGGAACCATGACGTTGCCGGTTCGACCCGTGGCCTCACTCAGTGGGTTAAGAATCCAGCGTTGCCATGAGCTGTGGTGTAGGTTGCAGACTCGGCTTGGATCTGGCGTCACTGTGGCTCTGGTGTAGGCCGGTGGCTATAGCTCTGATTAGACCTCTAGCCTGGGAACCTCCATATGCTGCGGGTGTGGCTCTAAAAAGGAAAAAAGACAAAAAAAAAAAAAATTTAAAGGTTTTGCTTTTTATATTATTTTTCTTCCAGTTTTATTGAGATGCAATAGACATACAGCACTAAGTTTAAGGTGTACAGCATAATGACTCTCCTTACATATACCATGAAATGATAACAATAAATTGAGTGAGTATCCATTATTTAATGAAGATACAAAATTTTAAAAAAGGAAAAATATTTTTTCTTGTGATGAGAATTCTTAGGATTTAATCTCCTAACAACTTTTGTATATAATATACAGCAGCATTAATTATATTAATCACATTGTACATTACATCCTTAGTGCTTATTTATCTTATCATTGGAACTCTGTACCTTATTGACTATATTCTCCACACTGTATATGTCATCTTCATGACTCATTTATTTTGTAACTGGAAGTTCGTACCTCTCAATTCCCTCATCTATTTCCTCATCTATTTAATTTATCCCCCTTCATGTCCTCTGACAACCAACTTCCTTTTGTCAGATAACACAATCGTCTGGAACCAAGAAGTGAGTCCAATGTCATAGGACACAAGATAAACACACAAGAAATTACAGATCTAATAAGTAATATGCAAGAAACAAAATTAAAAATAATTCCATTTGTAATTGCTCCAAAATATTAAATACTTAAGTATACACTTTAAATATATAGAGGATCTGTATGCTGAAAATTACAAAATGCTGATGAAAGAAATAAAAGACCTAAACAAATGACATACCGTGTTCATGAACTGGAAGATTCAATACAGTATAGACATCAAGCCTATTCAAATTGACCTACAGATTGGTGTAATCCCTAGTAAGATCCTAGCACATATTTCTACAGACAGAGACAAGCTTATTTTAAAATTTATATGGAAAGATGCAGGCCTAGAGTCAATGAAGCTATCTTGATAAAGAAGAATAAAGTGAGAGGAATCACTCATCTCAATATTAAGGTATCCATACAGCTGCAGTATTCAAGACAAGGTGATATTTGGTGGAAATAGAGACACACAGAGAAGCCAGAAATTCACCCACACAATACACTCAACTGATTTTTGAGGAAAGTACAAAAGCAATTAAATGGAAGAAGTATATAGCCTATTCAACAATTGGGCATTCACAGGCAAAAAAAATAAAATAAAATAAAATAAACCCAAATCAAGCCACAGAGCTTATATAAAAACCAACTCAAAATCGATCACCGACTTAAAAGAAAACATAAAACTATTAAGCTTTTAGAAAACAAATAGGGGAAAACCTCTGAGAAACACAAGGCAAAGAGTTCTAGATTTGACACCAAAATTATAATCCATTAAAGGAAAATCCATTGATTAAACCTCAACAAACTTTTGCTCTGGAAAAGTCTATAAAAGAGAATAAGTCAAACTAAATAACGCAAAAAAAAAAAAAAAAATACCTGCCAACCACACATTCAACAAAGGACTAGTATCTAGAATATATAAAAAAACTACAAAGCCCAACAACAAATCAACAATCCAATTGGAAAATGAGCAAATAACATGAACAGACATTTCAGCAAATATACTATGCACATGACTTATAAACACATGAAAAGAGGTTCATTATCATTAGCTCTTAGGGAAGTGTAAATTAAAAGGACAAGATACCAAACAGGATCACTTATGTATTGCTGGTAAGTAAAATGACAGAACCATTCTGGAAGGCAGTTTGGCACCTTCTCACAAAATTGAACATGCAACTACCATGTTCCACCAATTGCACTCCTGGCATTTATCCTGGAGAAATTAAATGTTATGTTCATACAAAAATCTGTAAATGAATGTTTATATCAGCTTTATTCCTAATAACCAAAAGCTGAAAACAACTCAGGTGTTTTAATGGCTGAATGGCTAAGGCAAACTGTACATCTCTAGTACAGAATACTACTCAGCATTTATAAGGTACAAAATCTAGACACTCACAGTCTTTAGAGAATTGAGATGAGAAAAAGAAAAAATCAGTCTCGAAAGGTTATATATAATACTACCCAAGGCAATCTATAGATTCAATGCAATCCCTATCAAATTACCAAGGACATTTTTCACAGAACTCGAACAAAATATACTAAAGTTTGTTTGGAAGCGCAAGAGACCCAGAATAGCCAAAGACATCCTGAAAAAGAAAAATGGAGCTGGAGGAATCAGGCTCCTGGACTTCAGACACTACTACAGAGCTACAGTCATCAAAACCATATGGTACTGGCACAAAGACAGAAATATAGATCAGTGGAACAGGATAGAAAGCCCAGAATTAAACCCAAGCACCTACAGCCAACTAATCTATGACAAAGGAGCCACGAATATACAATGAAGAAAATACAGCCCATTCAATAAATGGTGCTGGGAAAACTGAACAGCCAAATGTAAAAGAATGAAATTAGAACACTCCCTAACACCACACACAAAAATAAACTCAAAATAGATTAAAGACCTAGATTTAAAACCAGATACTATAAAACTCTTAGAGGAAAACATAGGCCAAACACTCTCTGACATAAAGGACAGCAATGTCTTTTCAGATCCACCTCTTAAAGTAATGACAGTAAAAACAAAAATAAACAAATGGGACTTGATTAAACTTAAAAGTTTCTGCACAGCAAAGGAAACCGTAAATAAAATGAAAAGACAACCCACAGAGTGGGAGAAAATATTTGCAAATAAATCAACTGACAAGGGATTAATCTCCAAAATTTATGAACACCTTCTGCAGCTCAATACCAAAAAAACAAACAACCCCATCAAAAAATGGGCAGAAGTTCTCAACAGACAATTCTCCAAAGAAGACATACAGATGGCCAAAAAACACATGAAAAGATGTTCAACATCACTCATTATTAGAGAAATGCAAATAAAAACCACTATGAGGTACCACCTTACACCAGCCAGAATGGCCATCATCCAAAAGTCTACAAACAATAAGTGCTAGAGAGGGTGTGGAGAAAAAGGAACCCTAGTACACTGTTGGTGGGATTGTAAATTGGTGCAAGCACTGTGGAAAACAGTATGGAGATGCCTCAGAAAACTAAAAATAGAACTACCATTTGATCCAGCAATCCCACTCCTGGGCATCTATCCAGAGAAAACCATGACTCGAAAAGACACATGTACTCCGATGTTCACTGCAGCAATCTTTTCAATAGCCAAGACATGGAAACAACCTAAATGTCCATTGACAGAGGAGTGGATTAAGAAGATGTGGTACATATGCACAATGGAATATACTCAGTCATTAAAAGGAATGAAATAACGTCATTTTTAGCAACATAGATGGACTTAGAAATTATCATGCTAAGTGAAGTCAGTCAGACAATGAGACACTGACATCAAATGCTATCAATGACATGTGGAATCTGAAAAAAAGACACAATGAACTTCTTTGCAGAACAGATGCTGACTCACAGACTTTGAAAAACTTATGGTTTCCAAACAAGACAGTTTGGGGGGGCAGGGGGATGCACTGGGGGTGTGGGATGGAAATCCTATAAAATTGGATTATAATGATCATTGTACAACTATAAATGTAGTAAATTCATTGAGTAATAATAAAAAAAGAAACACATGGCACATTAAACTGCAGGTTATCACCCTACATAGTCGTTCTCTAAAATACTTCAGGGCGAGAAACAAATGAATAGAAATTCCACATTCAGGGTCACCATGTTCAGGTGGGCAAGACTGTTCCCTATACCAATGCACCCAGCCAAGGAGTGGGTGAAATCTAGGTTACACTCTATTCCCCAACCTATGTATCCATGTGTTGCCTCTTCCTACAGGAAGTGCTTTTATCTCATTTTCACATAGGTGTTATTTGGGTTGGGGGAGGTTAGGGTTTCCAAGTACAGTTAATTCTACCGTCAATTTTCTCTTAAATTGACCAAATCTTCTCTACTGCCTAAGTCAGTGTCATTTCATCCCTTACCCAAACCACTGAAACAGTCTTCTAATTGCATTGCATACATACAAAATTATTTAGCATAACATATAAAGAATTTTGCTATATGGCCTCAGTTTATCCTATTGGCTGCACCTAACTTTGCTGTCTAACACGCAGTCTGTGATCTAGTCACACACGGCTATTTAAACAATAAGATCTTTGCGGCCCTAGAAAATGGGGCAAAGGAAGCCCAAGGAAACTTTGGAGAATCTGAGGTCAAAGGGACCTGAGACCCAGTTCCTAGATAAAACCAATGAAAGAAGCATCAAGATGCCGGCATAGAAATGGACGTTCATGTGTCTTAACCAGGTAGGGGAGTACACAGCCTTATAGGAGCAGCAGAATGTCTGAGAAGGTAATGGAAATAGATGAGAGAGAGAGGCAGACTTGAAGAAAGCCTATGCATAGAAACAAGTGCAGGTTCAGCAGTGACTTGTGAGGGCTAATGTCCAAAGAGAGACAGAAACAAAACCATCGCAGAAGACTGTATGTAGACAGCAATGCAGAACACGAAGAGGACACCTCACTGCAACTAAACCCCAGAGCTCAGACCCAACAAGGCTATGAGGTAGGGGCACTAAAGGGGCTGATATTAAGTTATCATCATCAAATGAAATGGAGGTTTAATTTGGATATTATTTATGTTATGGAAAAATAAAGTTAGGATTCTTGGGCATCTGGATTTGTGGATTTAACTATAAATCATTACTAAATAATGACTATAACTTATTCATGCACCTGGTACATGGCAGGTCCTCAATGAATGCTTATTGAAAGAGTGAATAAATCGCAAAAGTAATCTTGAAGTTCTGAAATCCCATTGTGTTCCATTTTCTCTGAATCCTCCAGTTCCCCACTAGGTGGCGTCCATTATCCGAAGTTCTTTACTTCCTGCGTTGCTAGGAAGATTTTTTCCTCCAAGTGATCCATGGTTTCTGGTTCGCAGTTCGCAAAGGTCTTTTCAACTACTTCATTAAACTCTTACACATTTTTTTCTTATTGAGGGTTTTCTCTCTAATCTTTTCCAGGCTGCCTCTAACTGCTGAGGGAAAAGACTGAAGAATTTAGCTCAGCTCATTTAAATACCAGAGCAGCTGCAGTACACACATCCATTTCACTTTCTTAAAAATGTTCTCTGGACATAGATTCTGTAGTATTTTTCTCCCTTCTCCATATAGTTCTCAGGCCTGTCTCATGTTTATGCTCCTCATCCCCATTTCTTCATTAGAAGTAACATTCTATGCTAATTTTTTCAAGTTTTCTATTTATAATTGTTTGAATTTTGGACGAGAACATAAGAAAAGAGCTGTGAGAAATTCCAAAGAAACTAGACAGTCTTCATTAGAAAACAGGATTCTCAAAATGTAATTTAAAATTTTTGAATATTATCATATTTTTACCCTCTGAAAAACAAAACTGAGAGAAAAATCTCAGTTACTTGAAAGGGAATAAATGAAGGACTAGAAAGACCAGTGAAAAATCTTGGAAAGAGTGAAGTGAAAAAAATAAAGCGTAAGTGGAGTTCCCGTCGTGGCGCAGTGGTTAACGAATCCGACTAGGATCCATGAGGTTGCGGGTTTGATCCCTGCCCTTGCTCAGTGGGTTAACAATCCGGCATTGCCGTGAGCTGTGGTGTAGGTCGCAGACGCGGCTCAGATCCCACGTTGCTGTGGCTCTGGCGTAGGCTGGTGGCTACAGCTCCGATTGGACCCCTAGCCTGGGTACCTCCATATGCCACAGGAGCGGCCCAAGAAATGGCAAAAAGACTAAATAAATAAATAAAGCATAAGTATGTTTAATTCTTCCGGCCTGGACCCAGGTAGTACCTACAGATGCTGTCACTGAATCATCAATGAGCTTTGTGGAATCTCGTAGTTTCTGAGGGTTCTTGTCCTCATTCTAATCTACACATTCTGCCTAGGTATCGTCCCAAGCAATCTTTGTCATCCATAGATTCCAATACCTGAAGGTCATTCCCTGCTGACTCCCCAGCCATCTCTCCAGCCCAGAACTCACTCCCCAGCTACAGACATCCTACCGTGCATCTCCATCTGGATGTCTCCTGAGAACTAAAATTCATTAGGGTCAATGCATGACTCAGCCACCACCACCATCGCCCCCTGTCATCCTGTCTGGGCAGTGACATCACCATCCACTCAAGAAAGAAACTTGAGGAGTTCCCATCATGGCTCAGGGGTTAACAAATCTGACTGGGAACCATGAGGTTTCGGGTTCGATCCCTGGCCTCTCTCAGTGGGTTGAGGATCCGGCATTGCCATGAGCTGTGGTGTAGATCGCAGACACAGCTCGGATCTGGCATTGCTGTGGCTCTGGCGTAGGCCGGCGTCTACAGCTCCGATTAGACCCCTAGCCTGGGAACCTCCATATGCTGTGGAAGGTGGTCGTAGAAAAGGCAAAAAGACAAAAAAGAAAAAAGAAAAAGAAAAGAAAGTTGAGAATTCCCCTCAAGTCTTCCTTGTCCCCACCTCATACCTAATCAGTCACCTGGTCCCGGGTCCCATCATTTGTAGCTACCCTGCATCTCTCTTCCCCATCCTTTCAATTCTATACCAATTCTATACCTAACATCTTTTTCTTGGTTTAAAGTTCATCATCAACTCGCACTAGGAGTATTGTTGCAAACTCTTAAATATCTCTGCCTCACCATGCTCCAACCTCCAACTTCTCATCCACTAGTCCCCAGACTCTTCTTTCCAAAATGCAAGTGTATCCTGCAACTAACTCTCTGTTTAAAACCCTGTTCTATCTCTAGAATAAAAGCCCAAAGCCCTGAGTCAGTCCTTGCCTCCTATAATATCATCTACCCCTGCTCCTGACATGAACCCTGCATTCCAGCCTTCAAAACCACTGACATTCACAAAGGGGCCCTACTCTTTCATGTCTCATGCTTTGATTAGTGCTCAAGTTACATCCCTTCTCCGGAATGTCCTTTCTCACTCTTCTCCCATATTCATCTAGAAAACTCCTGATCATTCTTCAAGACCCAAATCATCCCCTAAATTGATCCTTCCTTCCTCTGTCCTGTCCTGGTATCTGACATAAAAACCTACTACAGTGTTATTATATTATAATATCAAAACTGTGAGTTCCCTGACAGAAAATAGTGCTCCTTATTTGCATATTCTTTTTTTAGTGACAAGCACTATGCCTAGCCCTACCCAGAACTAAGAATATCTCAAACAATGAAAGAATGAGGGAGCAGAATATTATCAGAATTTACTGACTGCCAGATGAGACTAGCACTGTGCTCAAACTTCATAAACATTATCTCATTTAATTCAACAGCCCAGTGAGGTAAGTTCTATAATTACTCTATTTTGCAGATGATACATTTCAGAGTTCAGAAATATGTGTAAAATCAATATAAACAAATGAAGGACTTAGATTCTTTTCTTCATTTCCTGACCAAAACTCAGTCTCGTAACTCAAATGTATGCTGTTTCCCTGGAGACTGAACACAAGGAAACACTATTCTGTCAAAAAAAATTTTTTAAAGAATCATGGAGTTTGTAAGCTAGCCACTTGAGAGTTTGATAATGATTCTAGGAAAAAAGCAAGAGTGACTCTCAAACATGGTTTATGAATACTTTGTGAGCTGAGTCTTACTAAAGCCCTTGGGCATTTTACGAGGAAGCAGGATATTTTCTCTAAGAACAAGTAATTCCAAAGCAACTTCTTTTTCTTCTGAAAGACAGGGTTACTTGACAGAAAAACCAGGGAATTAGAGTAGGTATGTTGGGAGGGTGACTCCCCTACATCCTCCCCAGCCCTGCCCCCTTGCATAGCAGCTATGCCATTTGGGATATTGACCCAAGCTCCGAGGGTGAGCACTAGTAGGTCTAAACCAGTGTTTCTCTAGGTACTGGTGTGTAGGGCCACCATCTTCAGTGCTTGATAAAAATTAATTTCCTATTTCCGGGTCTAGAGATTCTGAATCAGTAGGTTTGGTGCCAAAGAACCTGCCCCCAGTGGAATCTGATAAAGGTAGGTCAGATCCACACTTCAGAAATGTGTGTGCAGGAGTTCCCATCATGGCACAGTGGAAACGAATCCGACTAGGAACCAGGATGTTGGCCTCACTCAGTGGGTTAAGGATCCCGTGTTGCTGTGGCTGTGGTGTAGGCTGGCAGCTGCAGCTCCGATTAGACTCCTAGCCTGGGAACTTCCATGTGCTACGGGAGCGGCCCTAAACAAAGGCAAAAAAGAAAAAAAGAGAAAAGAAAAAAAGAAATGTGTGTGCAAACCAATCACGAGTGTACATCCCTTTGCCAGTGGGTTCAGCCAGACAGAATCACGTTTTATCGAGGCAGTGGTCACTGGCCTAGGTGCTAGGGTAACCGACTGCCCCTGCTTGCCCAGGACTTTTCTGGTTTTAGTGTCCTGGGATACCCCTCACCCCCAAGCATATCAGGATGGCTGGCTGCTCTAAAGGTGACCAAGGAGGTTGTCCTAGTCAAACTGAAGGGATAGTCTTCTATTCATACTTTCTCCCCTTTCCACCCTCCCTCTGGACACTAATAGGGAAGCATGCTACCCCCATTGCTGTTGGCAGCCAGCTTACGACCACAAAGGAAGCTGGCCGGAGGACAACACAGGGGAGAAGGCAGAGAAAACTGCAAACAGCAGGACAGAGTCACAGCTCTGGTTGTGCTGTGTCTGGAGCCTTCCCTACCTCTGTGTACTAATAAATGTCCTTCTTGTTTACTCCAAGCTGATTCAGAGTTCCACCCTTGCAGGCAAAAATATCCTAAACCAGTGCAATTTGGCAAATTATGATGCTAGGAAGAAATATGACCAAGGCTCTTTCAGACAAAACAAAGATGGGAACTAAAAAAACAGGACACAGGGTAAATCTGTCACTTTTGAATGTGTAGAAGGAATTCCTTTGGGTTTTGTCTTATGGAAGTTATGGGGAAATGTGTGAAAACCTGAACCAATATGTAAAATATTCTCTGATAGTTGGCACCAGGGCCTAAGATGAAATTTAGTAATCATAAATGATTACTTTTAGGCCCCAAACAGTAATTAATTTCACAAGTACAACGTGGTGGAAACACAGCTCAGGAGCAGCACGTGTGAAAGATTTAGGGAGTTTGTTTGACTGCAAGCTTGAATAAGCCAAAGGTGTGATGTGGTGGCCAAAAATAATGCTAATATGATTGTATGCTGCCTTACTACAAGTGTAACAAAGATTTCCCCCAGGCCACACCAGCCTCAATAACCTTTTACAGAACACGGGTTTTCTGCTTCTACAACCATCTGTGTTCTCCTGTTCAGAGTGTGGAATTCTAGATGCCCTTCCCCCACCAAGTCTTTCTGAGAATCTTTTAGAGTTTGTTTATTGTAAACTTATCCCTCTACTTTTTTTTTTCTTTTTTTGGGCGGGCGCACCCAGGGCACATGGAGGTTCCCAGGCTAGGGGTCAAATCAGAGCTGTAGCTACTGGCCTACACTACAGCCATAGCAACACCAGATCCAAGCTGCATCTGCTACCTACACCACAGCTCATGGCAACGCCAGATCCCCAACCCACTGAGCGAAGCCAGGGATCAAACCCGCAACCTCTTGGTTACCAGTCAGATTCCTTTCCGCTGCGCCATGACAGGAACTCCTCCCTCTACTTTCTTTTTGGACGTTATTTCAACCCTGGATGAAGCTGGCTGTCTGCTTTTCATCTTCTCATGTTTAGGGTACTGAACAAAGAAGAAAATAAGATAAACAACAGCACTACAAGCTCTTACTGATCTCCTCAGCCAGGCCCTCCACACTGATCAGCGATCTTTCATTAGCCCAAGACAGGGCTGTGCCCTCTTCCCCACTAACTTTCCCTTCTCTCCTCAAGACCACGCCTCACTTCTCTCTGGGGATGGCCCAGCCTCTTTCTTCATGAAAACATAACCTGCCTTAACATAGCCCCTGCTTTCATCTGCTCCCCTAGGACCTCAGCCGCGTGATTTTTCTGGACATCCCCATGGAGTGTCTGCTTCATACAGAGAGATGCAGAGCCCAAAAGAAGCCAAAAAGCACCTCGATATGCATCTTCTGAGCATCTCCAGGTGTTCCATGAATCCCTTTGGTCCCAAAGCCTCTGTCATTGCAGTGTCAAGAGCCAAAGTACCAGGGAAGGCTGAGTTCCAACTAACACTGTCACCTGTGCTAGCTGGTGTCTCCATAGGTCAAGAAAAACAGCCCCTTCAGCTCTTTGCTGAAAAAACAGAGAAGCTGGAAGTTAATGCTTTTTCTCTTTTCCCATTCCCAGTCTCACTGCCTACCCACTCCCAGCCACCTGGGGCAAATAAAGCTTCTCTATTTCACCAAAGAAAAAGCTCCTCTGGAAACTGGCTCATAGAACTGACTGCTGTAGAGTTTGGTTCCCCACTTTGCACATCACACTTAGGTGTGCCTCAGCCTAGCCATGAACACAATTACACAATCCAGGCCCCAGATGAGTCTCCTGTCCTGGACCACTAGAAGCCAGTAAGCAGGAAGTCAGGTCCCTGGCTTTGCTCCTGTGGGCTTCTTCTGCTTGCTCTCCCACCTCAGTGGAAGGGGCTATCCCTGCCTTCATCATTGCTCTGTGTCTGACCTCTCACCTCTTCAAAGCTTGTTTCTCTCCAAAACCTTCATCTTCTCTCTTTGCACCGTTATCATTTTGTATATAGACTTCCTCAAGTCTTTCCATCTCCTCCAGAAATAAAACAAGAAATTTAGGAGTTCCTGTCGTGGCATAGCAGAAATGAATCTGACTAGGATCCATGAGGTTGTGGGTTCGATCCCTGGCTTCTCTCAGTGGATTAAGGATCCAGCATTGCCATGAGCTGGGGTGCAGGTCACAGATGTGGCTCGGATCTGATGTTGCTGTGGCTGTGGCACAGGCCAGAAGCTGTAGCTGTGATTGGATCCCTAGCCTGGAAACCTCCATAGGCCATGTGTGTGGCCCTAAAAAACAAAACAAAAATTAAAAAAAATATATCTTGACCCGATGGCACACACATACAAAAAAAAAAAAGTGCCTCAAAGTAAAATATAATGTGAACCCTCCTCCAGGAATGAACTCACATCCTTCTTTCTTCTTTAAATATTGCAAGTGGGATTGGCTAAGCAGGAACAGTGTTTTAGGGAGGGGCTGGGGTGGGAGCATAGAGGGTTCAATGTGAGGAGTACAGTGAAGTGAGTAGGGGGTATTTTCTTCCTTCTCCTCCTCCTATAGAGGGGTACAGAAAAGGGTCAGTCTCCTGAACCTGAGAGCTCCGGGGCCACACAGCCCAGAGTGAGCTCTGAGCCAGCCCTGTTGTCTGTCCCCATGGTGGCTCAGCACTGACACACCTTTGTCCTCTTCCGTTTCAACTCCTGGGCCTCCACAGAAAGCCACCCTGACCCTAGCAAGCCCCCTTATTCACAGCCTCTCTGTCTTCAGTTTAGTTTTTCGACCATCCCCATGGATTTCAACCCTGGATTATAGCCCACCTTCCCAATGGTCCACCCCCTCTCACCTCAACCAATTTCATGTTCCACAGCCTACCCTGATCTATGGAAACCTTTCTCACTGTGGTCCCCAATGATCATGTTGTTGCTTAATTCAATTCATCTTCTCTGGGCCTTTTATTCTTGAATTCTCTATAATATCCAATGCTGACTTTATCTTTTCTTGAAACTTTTCCTCCTTGGCTCCCATGAAATTACTTGCTTTTGCCCTTCTTTCTACCTCCCAGGTCATTTAATCTCAGTCTCCCTAGTTGTCATCTCTTATTTCCTTAACTATTAGAGTTTCCCAAGATTCTTGTCTTCTCCCTCTACTCCACCTTCTCCCTCTCCATCCTTGAGTGATTGTATTCACCCCTGTGGTCTCAATCACCACCTATAGAACACCAGCTTCCAAAGCTACATCTTTTATCAGTCTCTTCTGAGTTCCTAAGCCATCTTCCCCCTAAATATATGTTAGATATCCAGTAAGAGACTTCACATTCAATACATTCAAAACTGAACTCCAAATCTTTCTCCTTCCACCTTAGCCTTAGGCTTTCTTGCTTCCTCCTCCTGTGATCTGAACTTGTATTAATGATACTGTGTTGGAGACCTGGGTGCCTTCTGGAACTCCTCCCTTTCTGCCACTAACCCGCTTTTCTTCTGTGGGTTAAAACCTCATGTCTTGAGGTTCAACGTGCACTGACTGAGGCTACGCCCTTTATCATTGTCTAGGTGATGAAAGCACCTCCTAAAATGTCCCATGGCTCTTTCTAATGCCCTACTCTCTCCCCACTCCCTGGCTATTCTCCTCACTATTACTAGATAGCTTTTGTTTCTAACGAGATGATCATCTCATCCCCTTGCTCAAAGTCCTTTAGTAGAGGCTTCACACAAACTTCAACAGAAAAGCCAAATCCTTCATCATGAATTATAAGGCTTTTATCATCTGCTCGTGCTTCCCTTTCCAGCCTACTTTCATCACTCCCAACTCAGTCCTCCTGCTATAGCAACAGGGAGTTATATTCTCATAACCAAGAGAATATTCTAGTACCATAAATAAATAAATACATCATTAAATAGGAGATAGAAAAAGCTTCCCTTCCCTTAAAAAATATCAGCTTAACTCCAGACATGTTTCTTCCAACACTAGATTGTGTGATCATTAAGGCGGTAGTGGATTGTGCCTTGTTCGGTAAATGGATGAAGCAAAAATTTAAAGAGAGAAAATAAATGGAAAAATGAGAGAGAAAGAGGTGAAAGCACAAGAGAAAGAAAGAAGAGAAAAGGGAAGCAAAAGAAAGAATAAAAGGAAAGAAAGGAAGGAAAGAAAGAAAAGGAAGGGAGGGAGAGAGAAAGGAGGAAAGAGGGAAGGAAGGAATGATGAAAGTGAAGGAAGGAAGGATGGACAGAGGGAGGGAGGAAAGAAGGACAGGCTGTCCTTAAACGCACAGTCTTAGAATTGCTTTTGAACCACATTTTGCTCTTGGCCTGTCTCTGTCTGTCTTAGAAATACCGAAAGCCCCTAAAGCTTACCATATAATTTTTTAAGTCAAGTAACTTAATAAAAGAATTTTTATTTGAGAGACGGAAAAAAAATATTTGCCCTTAAGCATCTAAGAATCTTTCAGGAAAGTAAGCATCTAAGCATTTGCAGATAGCTGGGGATTTCTTTAAGAAAAGGAATTGAGCAGAATTATTAGCTTTGTGTCTCATTAATATTTAAACCAGGTATATCTCTAGCAAACAGGAGAGAGAACATTAAAGTTCCCTGGTCTTCTAATTGAATATTCTAAGTATCCTAGACTCCCAATCTAGGCAGAAGCAGGAGCCTGGAGTACGAACTGCTGCAAAATGAAACAGTGGCGTTGAGTTCCTTTCTTCCAGGTTCCTTATCTATAACTCACACCATGTGAGAGCCTTTTCCCTTTGTCTCTGAAGCTTCTCTTTCCCCCAGTTTATATGCAGGGCAGGACATCCTGGATAATGGGGAAGGGATTTGAGCACCAAGGTGTCCAGGAAAATCCCCCATCACTAAAAGGCCTGCCATTAGATGCTGCCAGCTCATTTGTAAAGATCAGAGGGACTTCCTAGGAGAAATTCCATGGCCTAAGGTGAAAATCCTTGGGATCAAGATAATGTGTTCTCTTTCCCAAGAACAGTCATGAAATTTGAGAGCTCCTGAGCTGATGTCGGGAGAGGAAACATTACATTTTTGACCTTTAAAAGCCTTGGCCAGAAATGTATACTTTTGCAAGGTTTGATTTGTTGCACTGCTTCTCTCTTGTTTATGAGGAAGAAGTAGAGATGAAAGTTCACTGAGTGAACCATAATCAGTGTGGTGAAACCAGGCTGCCAGTGGAATTTCAGAGAGTGAATGACCCAAGTGAAGGAGGGGAATGGCTGGCAGGAGCCTTGTGATGTCATTGGGACAGAAAGTACTGTGGACTTGACTCTGCAGGCAGTGAGAAAATTGCAAGATTTTCCAAAGTAAAATAGATCTAATTTTAGGAAGGGGATTCTGGCAGCAGGAGATCAGTTAGAAGGTCTTGGCAATAATTCAGAGTAGGTAAAATAGAGTCCAAATTTAAGCAGCAAAAATGAAGAGTAGTGGTGAAAAGATGAATGAGAAAAAGGGAGAAAATAAGTTAGAGAAATAGTTATGGTAATAGGAGATCTTTTCCCCTAATTCACCTGACTCCAACCAAGTTGTCTAATTTCACTAGCTACTCTCTGACTTTACAAGCATGCAGGGTGGCACATCTTTTATACTCTCTGCAAATCTGTGCATTTAAAGCAGAACTTCTCACCAGCATTGCCCATTAGCAGTACCTTTGGAGCCTTTTAACATTAATGATTCCTGGGCACTGGGCCACTTTCTCTCCTTGTTGCCAATTCTGTTAGGTACCCTTGGTCAACAAAATCACTGCTTTAAAATGAAATTACATCAACAAATACATGCTGCAGACATTAAAAAGATGAACACTTCTTAATGCTTCAGTGGCCTCGCCACACCATGCCTTTTTAAATTGTCCCAATGCAAAAAGTAAGCAAGATATTTACCTGTTAAAATATTTGAAATGCACTTTCTGTTTTATGGTTATTTATAGTCTTCCACTGACTGCTTATGATACACTCCAGGTGTCATAATTAGCTTGGAAATCAGTCTTATCAAAACAGTAAAGAGGCTGATGTCAGTCAGCATTGTGGTGGCATGAAGGACTCTTTTTGTCTCTACCTTTCAATCTACAACTAGTAAAAGGTCCAGAGTTCAACAAAGGTTCCTCTGCCTGCACACCAGAACACCAGAGAGATCCACTTATCTGTACATCTGAAGGTGGATGGAAAGAAATGCATGGAGGAGGCAGAAGTGTGGGAGCAGTGCAGGCATTGCCCACAAGCCCAGATCCCTGACTGCAGAGGCTGACTCTGCAGCCCCAGAGAGCCTAGTAGCAGCAAGGGAAGAGGCACAAGCTACTCCAGCCTCCTAGTTGCATGAGAACCTGTGAGCACAGTGGAAGCAGCAGGGCTCATGAGCCCAGTTCCTCCAGCTGTGGCAGCGCTCAAGACTCCAGTCCCCTCACCACTGTTGGCAGCACCCACAAACCCAACAACTCCAAATGTGGTACAGATAACGGTGCCCCTTATTATTTCCCTATCCTTCCCCTCCCCTTGCCATGGCACCAACGCCCACAGTCTACATGACCCTGAATGAGGTGGAAGCACCTACCATCCCAGTGCCCCCCACATCCACACCAGCAACAGCAGTGACACTGGGCAGCAGCAAGGCACCAGTGACCCGAGGTACAGGCAGTGATAATAAGGGCACCAGTGGCAAAGGCAGTGCAGATGGAAAGTGCCAATTCTCTAACACAGCCAGAGACAGCCTGGGTAAGAGAAACCAAAAACTTATAATGCCACCTGGTGAAAAAACAAAAGAAAAGCCTTTAACTACAAACTTGTTCAGTTGTTGAAATCAAAATTTTAAAAGTTGTAGCTAAATAATAAAGGTATTTGCTGCTTCAAATATACTAAGAAAAGAACAGCTCATCAAGCACCATGAAAAATCACAGTAACACGGAGTCATAAAAAGAAAATGACAATTCTCCAGAAATCAAAGTCACAGAATATTGCAATCTAACAGAAAGAAAATTCAAAATAGCTCTCGTAAATAAACACAGTGAGCTACAAGAAAACTAAGAAAGGCAGTTCAGTTAACTTGGAAATAAAATTAATGAACAGAAGAGACATGTTATGAGAGTAAACCCTTTCAAAAAAAAAAAAGTAAGCAACATCTGGAGCTGAAGGACCCAATAAATAAGATGGTGAATATATTAGAAAGCATTGGAAATAGAACAGACTATATTGAAAAGAATTAGTGAGCACAAAGACAGAAATACATAAATGATTCAGGTAGAAGACAGAGAATCAAGATTTTAAGAAATGAAGTTCTATGAGAACTATCCAACTCGGGAGTTCCACTGTGGTTCGGCAGTAATGAATCTGACTAGTATCCATGAGGAAGTAGGTTCAATCCCTGGCCCCACTCAGTGGGTTAAAGATCCATGAGCTGTGGTGTAAGTCACAGATGCGGCTTGGTCTGGTGTTCCTGTGGTGTAGGTCTGCAGCTGCAGTTCCGATCTGACCCCTAGCCTGGAAACTTCCATATGCTGTGGGTACAGCCCTAAAAAAGACAAAACAAACAAACAAACAAATAAACAAACAAAGCAAGCAAACAACAACAACAACAAAATCTATCTAACTCTATTACAAAAAGCAGCATAAGGATAATGAGATCCCAAAAAGAGGAGAGGTAGAAGGGAGTAGAGTTTACTTAATGAAACAGCAGCAAAAACTTCCCAAACCTGGATAATGAACTAGATATTCAAGTCCATGAAGCTAAGAGAACATGTAATTTCCTAAATGCAAAAAAAAACCTTCTATAAGACATATTAAGCTGTCAAAAGTCATTGATAAGATTTTTCAGCTGGGGGAAAAAAGTAGGAATCTACAAAGGAATGCCCACTAAGCTTTTAGCAGATTTCTCAGTAGAAACTTTACATACCAGGAAAGAGTGGGATAAGATATAAATACTGAAAGATAAATCTATCAGCCAAGAATACTCTATCCAGCAGTTATCCTTCACATATGAAGGAGAAATAAAGACTTTCTCAGACAAAAGCTGAGTGAGTTCATCACCACTACACCTGCCTCACAAGCAATGATGAAAGGAGCTCTTCTATTTGAAATGAAAAGGTACGAGCACATAAAACTATGAGGAAGGTAATTAATAGACAGAATCAGGAAACTGTAACTCTATATAAGAATAGATTGATAAATACATAGTTATAGAATAAAAGATAAAGGGAAAGAGACATTAATAACTATAGCTACTTTAACTTGATAATGAACTCCTAATATAAAAAGAAATAATTTGAGACAGTAAAAAATTGAAGAGAGAAGAGTTAAAAAACAGAATCCATTTACCAAATAAAGACAGGATACTATCTGTGGGAAAGGGACTGTTTTATATATGAGACATTTTATACAAACTTTACATTAACTGGGAGTTCCCGTCGTGGTGCAGTGGTTAACGAATCCAACTAGGAACCATGAGGTTGTGGGTTCGATCCCTGCCCTTGCTCAGTGGGTTAAGGATCTGGTGTTGCTGTGAGCTGTGGTGTAGGTTGCAGACATGACTCGGATCATGTGTTGCTATGTAGGCTGGCAGCTGTAGCTCCAGTTGGACCCCTAGCCTGGGAACTTCCATATGCTGCAGGTGTGGCTCTGAACAAAAAGAAAAGAAAAGAAGGAGGAAAGAAAGAGGGAGAGAGAGAGAGAGAGAGAGAGAGAGAGAGAGAGAGAGAGAGAGAGAGAGAAAGAAAGAAAGAAAGAAAGAAAGAAAGAAAGAAAGAAAGAAAGAAAGAAAGAAGGAAAGAAAGAAAAAAGATAGATATAGAGCAATCAGAAAACAAAATGAAAATACTAAGTCTCCATTTATCAATAATCACCCTAAATGTAAATGGGTTGAATTCACCAATGGATTAAAGACAAGACCCATCTATATGCTGCCACCTAGAGACTCAAAGGCAAAGATGAGTATTACACAATAATCAAGAGGAAATCTATCAAGAAGACATAACATTTATTATTTCATAGTCACCAAACATGAGAGCACCAAAATGCATAAAGCAATTATTAATAGACCTAAAGGGAGAAATTGACAGTAACACAATAATAATAGAGGACTTTAACCCCCCCACTTACATCAGTGGATGGATCATCCAGACAGAAAGTCAACAAGGAAACAGTGGCCTTAAATGAAACACTATACCAGATGAACTTAATAGATTTATACAGAAGATTCCATCTAAGTACAGCAAAATACACATACTTCTTAAGCAAATATGAAACTTGGTCAAGAATAGATCATATATTGGGACACCAAAAAGTCTCAAATTTAATAAGGTTGAAATCATATCAAACATTTTTTCTGATCATAATAGTATGAAAATAGAAATCAACTACAAAAAGAAAACTTGAAAATACACAAAGATGTGGAGAATAAACAATACTTTTGAACAACTACTGGGTCAATGAAGAAATCAAAAGAGAAAAAAAATACATGAAAATGAATAAAAATGAAAACATGATATACCAAAGTCTATGGGATGCAGCAAAAGCTGCACTGAGAGTTTATGACAGCAGGCCAACATCGTGACTAGAAGAACTAGAAAAAGAAAAACAAATGCTATCCAGAGTCAGTAGACGGAAGGAAATAATATAAATAAAAGTGGAAATAAGTGAAATAGAGACTAAAAAGACAATAGAAAACATCATGAAACTCAGAGCTGGTTCTTTGAAAAAATAAACAAAACTGTCAAAGTTTTAGCTATACTTACTAAGAAAAGGACACAAGGCTCAGATAAATAAAATCAAAAACAAAAGAGGAATTCCTATTGTGGCTCAATGGTTTAAGCACTTGACCTTGTCTCTGTGAGTATACAAGTTTGATCCCTGGCCTCATTCAGTGGGTTAAGGATCAAGTGTTGCCACGGCTGTAGACCTCAACTACAGCTCCAATAAAACCTCTAGCCCAGGAACTTCTATATACCTCAGGTATAGCCATAAAAAAAAGAGGAGAAATTATTTTAAAAATACCAGAGAAATACAAAAGGCTATAAGAGAATGCTATGAACAACTATATGCCAACAAATTGGACAACCTAGAAGAAATGTATGAATTCTTATAATTGAATGACCTCTCAAGACTGAATCATGAAGAAGTAGAAAAATTGGGAGTTCCCATCATGGCTCAGTGGTTAACGAACCCAACTAGGATCCATGAGGATGTGGGTTCAATCTCTGGCCTTGCTCTGTAGGTTAAGGATCCAGTGTTGCCACGAGCTGTGGTATACATTGCAGATGCAGCTCAGACCCCATGTTGCTGTGGCTGTGGCGTAGGCTGGCAGCGGTAGCTCCAATTAGATTCCTGGCCTGGGAACTTCCATATGCCACAGATGCAGCACTAAAAAGGAAAAAAAAAAAAGAAAGAAAGAAATAGAAAATCTGAATAGATCAATCATTAGTAAGGAGATTGAACCAGTAATCCAAAATCTTGCAAACAACAAAAGTCCAAGGCCAGATGGCTTCATGGGTGAATTCTACCACATAGTCAATGAAGTCTTATCCTTCTTCAACTCTCCCAAAAAAATTGCAGAGGAAAAAACACTTCCTAACTCATTTTATGAGGCTGAAAACAAAATCAGACGGGTAGAACATGAAAAAAAGAAAATCATAGGCCAATATTTCTGGTAAATATAGATGCAAAAACCCTCAACAAAATATTAGAAAACTGAATACAATAACATATTAAAAGGATCACACACCATGATCAAGTGGGATTTATTACAGAGTTCAACATCCACAAATCAGTTTAGTGATACACCACGTTAACAAAGAATAAAAATCTCATGATAAATCTCAGCAGATGAAGAAAAAGCATTTTATAAGATTCAGCACCCATTATGATTAAAATTCTCAATAAAATGATTCAATGCAATCCCTATCAAAAACCCCAAAAGCATCTTTCAGAGAAACAGAACCAAAAAAATCCCAAAATTTGTGTGGGAGCATAAAATAATCTTGAAAAAAAAATTACAAAGCTTAAAGTGTTACACTCCCTGCTTTCAAATTAGACTACAAAGCTATAGTAATAAAAACATCACGGTTTGGCACAAAAGCAGACATACAAATCACTGGAACAGAATTAAGAGCCCAGAAATGAACCACACATATATGGACAATTAATTTAGAACAAAGGAGCAAAGAACATCGAATAGAAAAAGGACAGTCTCTTCAATAAATGGAGTCAGGAAAACTGGACAGCCACATGCAAAAGGATGAAATTAGACCACAGTCTTATACAGTACACAAAATTAACTCAAAATGGATTAAAGACTTTAAGATAAGACCTGAAACCATAAAACTTCTAAAGGAAAACACAGGCAACATATTCTTTGACATTGGTCTTAGTAATATCTTTCTGGGTCTCCTCAGACAAGGGAAAGGAAAGCAAAAATAAACAAATGGGACTATACTAAAATAAAAAGCTTCCACACAGCAAAGGAAGCACCCAACAAAAGAAAAAGACAATCTACTGAATGGAAGATTTTTGCATATCATATATCTGATAAGGTACTTAAATCCAAAATATACAAACAACTCAATAACAGTAAGAACCTAAATAAAAAATTCAGAGAGGATGTGATTAGACATTTTTCGAAAGAAGACATAAAGAGAACACAGGCATGTGGAAAGATGTTCATGATCACTAATTATTAAAGAAATGAAAATCAAAACCACATGAGATATTTCTTCACACTCATTAGAATGGCTGTTATCAAAAAGTCCAGAAAGAACAAGTGTTGGCAAGAAAGTGGAAAGAAAGGAGTCCTCATACACTGTAGATGGGAACGTAAATTGGTAGAGCCACTATGGGAAACAATATGGAGATTCCTCAAAAAATTAAGACTACAACTACCATATGACCCAGCTAGTCCACTTCTGGGTATTTATTAAAAGAATATGAAAACACTAACTTGAAAAGATATATGCATCCCTATGTTCACTGCAGCACTGTTTTCAGGAGCCAAGACATGGAAACAACCTTAGTGCCCATCAACAGCTGAATGGATAAAAAATATGATACACACACACACAAACAAACACACACACACACACAAATGCTACTTAGCCATATAAAAGATAAAATCATGCCCTTTGCAGTAACATGGATGGATCCTGAGGGTATTATGCTAAATGAAGTAAGTCAGACAAAGACAAATACAGTATGATTTATTCATATGTGGAATACAAAAATGAATAAATAAATGAAGAAAGGAAACAAAAGCAAATACACAGATACAGGGAAGAGGTAGCGGTTACCAGAGGAGTATGGTGGGGCAGGGGAGTGTGAAATGGGCGCAGGAAGTGAACTATACCGTGACAGATAGAATCTAAGCTTTTGGTGGTAAGCAGACTGTAGTGTAAACAGAAGTCTAAATATCGGAGTTCCCTAGTGGCCTAGCTATCAAGGATTCAACTGTGGCTTGGGTTCAATCCCTTGCTCAGGAACTTCTGCATGCTACAGCTGTGGCCAAAATATATATATAAAATTTTGTACTTATGAAACCTATATAATGTTTAAACTAATGCCATATCAATTTAAAAAAAAAACGTACAAGAAAATCTTCTGACATTTTATTTACTTGGGAGGAGAAAATTATGACCTCTTATACTGTGGTCAGGTCTACAGAGTAGTTAGAGATTAGGAGGGCCTATTCTCAGGCAGTTATAATGCTCACTTCTCTGATTGTAGGCTGGCTCTGGTCCCAACATGTAGGGATTTACAGAAAGAGCACTCCATGCTCATAGGGATTACATTAATATGGCATTTACTGTGAGACTTAGATCAGGATCCAAGAGATAACAAGCAGTGATTCATGACAAGAGTAAGTCTTAAGTCCAGGGCAGAAAGTTGGGTCAGTAATTAGATGAAATGGTCAGAAGATACAGACAGTAAAAAAGGAAGCCAGGCACAAAGGGCCTTGTGTGGACACTAGAATCACCTGCAGAACATAAACCAATGTTCAGATCTCTTCCTAGGTGAACTAAATCAGTAACACTGAGGTGGACTCCAGAGTAGGTATTCTAAAAGTTCTCCAGGTGATACTATGTGAAGGCAAATTTGAGAGCCACACCTCTAAATATTTCCTTTCTCTGAATAAATTGAGGACTTGACAGATACATTCATTGGCCTGGCTGCAAATGAAAAGGCTCAATTCCAGTACCTTAGGTTGATACCTATCGATCTTTCAAGACTCAGCTCCAATACCATGTGTGTAATATCTCTCCTAATCTCCATCCCGACGTCTGTGCTCTATCATATAGAGTATGTATGTATATGTGGTTATATCATATAGCACCCATAAATTCCATGCACTTATTCATCTCTTCCCCTGGGCTCACAGAGAGCAGGACTTATGTGTCTTTGTATTCCCACACCACTGAGCAAAAATGTGTATTGAATTCTTAAGAATTTATTTATTCTTAAATATACATTTAACCACCATGTAACTCATTTTCAACATTTATAAAAAGAAGACATTGAATTGTGTTGTCTCTAAATCTTAATCCCTTTGAGATCTAAAATTCTGTGATTTTTTTCACCCTATATCACATGCAAAATGTATATATGATTTCAGAAAGAATGCTTTAGGCTTGTGCTTCCCCAACCTTAATATGCATCTTAGTGATCTTGTAAAATACAAATTTTAACTTGGTAGGTCTAAGATGAGGCCGCCTGAGGTCAGGCTGGTGCATCTGGTGAGTCGCACAGTTTTAAGAGCCAGCGACTGATCACTGCCCTCACTGAGTCCATGTCACACAATATGAAGCAGGGAAGCAGTCCTTAGCACCCAGACTACGTGACGCTAAGGTTCAGACCCTGGCTCTGACACTTCTGTAAGACAAGGAGTCTTAACATATTCGTTTCTCACTTCTTCATCTATAACAACGGGATGATGATGGGGTTTTTGTGAAATAAACGAGGTAACTCATGTGCAGTCTTTATGACACTGCTTCATAGACAGTAAGCCCAATACATGTGAACTTTACAGTTTCACTCCTTTTCTGATTGTTTCAGCAGTGAACAGTTCAATATGTTTAGGAGCTCTTTTTTTTTGAAAACAGAGAGAGGGAAGATATTTTTCCTTCCTTAGACGGAGAAAGCAAATGCTAGATTCACAGACTAAGAGAAGAAAATTTAACTTGTCATTCTCCAGTAACATCATTCTCTGCCTTTTCATCCCACCACTGTCCCATTGAAACATTGAACATTTATAATAATACCATTTCAGAAAAGGTAAAATGTATGGACTAAAATCCATGATAAAAAGGAAACTTGGGTCAGAATATACAAACTGACACACAGAACAGCATACATATCAGCAAAATAAAAACCACTTTTATTTTAAAAATAAGATGCAAAGGTCATTTCCTGATGCTAAGATATCAGTTCTTTGGTAAGCCAATTGCTTTCTATTGAGAGGTATCAACATTTAGGGAGTTGGCAGAATACACAAAGGATCACCTCCACATAAAATAATGTATTACCAAGCGCCAGCTCAGTTTCAGAGAAGGAGGAAAAGAACAGAGTGAGAAAAGTAACCAAGGAAGACAAAAACAGAAAATCTGATATTATTAGACTTGTGTTACTTTAAGGAGAAAGCGAAAAGGAAGAAAGAGGTTCAGGACAATTATTACTGAGTCCTTACTATGTGCCAAGTGCTTCAAGCATATCTGAGTTTTGAGCATCCAGTAACATTCTCCATGGAAGGTGAGGAACTTGGAGGGTTACACTTGCCAGGCCTGGATTTGGCAGAGCTGGGGTTGGAATCTACTACGAATGGATACGCTCTATGACTCTCATCAGTCTCATCTCCTGAAACAAACTCTGAAAGAATCTCCAGATCTGAGCTTTCTCAAGTTTAAATCAAGTTTAAGGTTATGTAATACATCACAAGCCAGGACAAAATGAAGTAAGAATGAATACAGAAAACAGTTGAAACTGTGCCAGAGATACATTCCAACTTTTAATAATTTTCACTGAAAGAGTAAATCCTGGGACCCAAACAAGTTAGTCAGGCTTGTTACCCATCCTGTCAGCTTGGTTTACATTTCCCCTGGATTCCAGCCAGGTGCAATATGGTAATGTGCCATCCCTTCTTTTGCTTTAAGGTACATTTGGAGAAGAATGTCTGCCCTGCTGGATGGTGCAAAGTACAAAACGCACCAGGAACTTGGATTCTGCCTCTGGCTTCTTGTATTGAAACTGAGGCTGTTTGGTTGCCAGCCTTGCTTTGATCAGTGTAAATTCCATTGGGCCTCTGAGCACTTGTTAAGTGAAGAAGGTTAACTCAATTGGGAAAATGAATTCAGGGGCTTGAAAGATGATGGATTTAACACTTGGAGTTTAGTTAACCTAAAGTTCAACCTATGTACTTATTTCTAAGCAAAACAGAAGGGAGTCTGGCCCTTTATCACTATGGGCAAGATCTTCTGCATATCCTGATTTAGGTATATTCACTGATTAATTACCTTTTTTTTTCTTTTTTCTTTTTTTCTTTTTGTCTTTTTAGGGCCACACCTGTGGCATAAGGAGGTTCCCAGGCTAGGGGTAAAATCAGAGCTGTAGCTACTGGCCTACACCACAGCCACAGCAATGCCAGATCCTTAACCCACTGAGTGAGGCCAGAAATCGAACCTGCATCCTCATAGATACTACTCAGATTCCTTTCCACTGAGCCACGATGGGAACTCCTGGATTACCTATTTTTAATACTAAACCTAATATGTTCTTCTTGGTTTTAAATACCTTGAAAAATAAACTTAGCCCTAATTAAGATTTTTCAGAGAGTCTATTTTTCACACTTAGAAAATTCCAATTATTTCTCATTCACTTTTAAGTTCCTGTGTTAGAAGAAAAAAGTCACAAATAATGATACTGCAAAGGGGATCAAATAACTTAACAAACTTCATCATTTGGGGTTTTCCTAAATAGAAAACTATTCAAATTTTTCACTTTAACTTTGTTTTCCACATAATATATGACTAAAAGGAAAATAAGTTAGTCATATACTATAATAATTAGCATGTCAGGAATTTCAACAAGCTGTAAAGAAGTACTTGAAGTGGAAAGTGACCGCAAATTCCAAGGTTTCTTTTAAATTGCCTAGGAATAAGTTTTCTGATAAGTAAAGGATTATTGTCTACATTACATAGACAGCAAATATTTCCAAAGAATTATATTTTCTGCACACTGAGGTGACTTGGTAAATATAATTTAATATTCTTTGATAAGCCAGAGAGGATAGCAAAATTTCATACATTTTCAGAGTCATAATAATAAATGACAATTAACACAATTTAACTTATTACTGCCAAAACACAAATGTCACTATTCAGAGAATACTAGGTTAGCAGAGTGGCCAATAAACCATAATTTACTATAACATAACATTCTGGAAGATGTGTCCACTCTTTGTGCTTTCACTTAAAGTATATTAGCAAGAAACAACTATTTTAGTAGTCATGAACCTCCATACTCTAGTAGTCAAATGCAAATACATGTGATTTTTTTGCCCCCTGCATGTTGTCATTACAAAAGTGGGATTTGGTGTCATACATATTTGGTGTGATATAAATCCCATGTGATATTAAGAGCCAAATAAGAGCCACATTTCAAATATACAAACACTAAACTAAGAGATGTAATATTTTCTCACAAATTGATTCTCAGTCTAAGTAGAGGAAATTTCCCACTCAACTTACAATTTGTAAGGAATCAACCATTTTTTCTACATAAACTGGAAACAAACAAACAAAAAACCAGGTATAGCTTCAAAACTATTTGAAGTCATTACGACTCTTGAGAGTTTTTGCAATGTACAAAAGGAAGCTCAACTTTCTCATTTAGAGGATTTATCTGGAAACTAATATTGAGGTATTGACTGTAAAGTGCAGCTATTTTGTAAATGGATTGCATTAACGCAATCGGGAGCATTCTTTGAATGCATTGAACATCCACCAAACTTTAAAACAGAAATATTGACTGGAACATGCACATCCATTATGGTCATAATAAAAACAGACATAGTCAGTCATAGAGAGATTTCTAAAATGTTAAATTCCTTTGTAATAAAAAATAATTGTGTGGGAAGCTGTTTTAAGGGTAAAGAATAATAAAAACATTGTGCAAATCAAATGGATCAAAGGGAAAAAACTCTTGAAAAACCACAACTTTTTAATCATGGAACCATGATGATAAAATCAGAATTGCCACAGGAGAAGGGGAGAGCTTCATGAGACCAGCTGTCTGAGCAGTAGTTCTCTAACTGTGCTCTCAGCAAGGTCCTCACAATTTACACGAATGTGTACTGATTGTGGTTTCATCATCCCCATTGTCACATACATAACATATTTTTATCTTGACTCCCTGAAGCCAATCTTCAAAACATATATTTTTAAAGAAGATGTAAAGAAATGGAAAGATATTCCATGTTCCTGGATTGGAAAAATCAATATTGTAAAAATGGCCATACTACCCAAAGAAATCTACAGATTCAATGCAATCCCTATCAAATTACCCAGGACATTTTTCACAGAACTAGAACAAACAATCCAAACATTTATATGGAACCACAAAAGACCCAGAATTGCCAAAGCAATCCTGAGAAACCAAAACCAAGCAGGAGGCATAACTCTCCCAGACTTCAAGAAATACTACAAAGCCACAGTCATCAAAACAGGGTGGTACTGGTATCAAAACAGACAGACAGACCAATGGAACAGAATAGAGAATCCAGAAATAAACCCTGACACCTATGGTCAATTAATCTTTGATAAGGGAGGCAAGAACATAAAATAGGAAAAAGACAGTCTCTTCAGCAAGCATTGCTGGGAAACCTGGACAGCTGCATGCAAAGCAATGAAACTAGAACACACCCTCACACCATGCACAAAAATAAACTCAAAATGGCTGAAAGACTTAAATATACGACAGGACATCATCAAACTCCTAGAAGAAAACATAGGCAAAACACTCTCTGACATCAACATCATGAATATTTTCTCAGGTCAGTCTCCCAAAGCAATAGAAATTAGAGCAAAAATAAACCCATGGGACCTCATCAAACTGAAAAGCTTTTGCACAGCAAAAGAAACCATAAAAAAAACAAAAAGACAACTTACAGAATGGGAGGAAATAGTTTCAAATGATGCAACTGACAAGGGCTTAATCTCTAGAATATATAAACAACTTATACAACCCAACAGCAAAAAAGCCAATCAATCAATGGAAAAATGGGCAAAAGACCTGAATAGACATTTCTCCAAAGAAGATATACAGATGGCCAACAAACACATGAAAAAATGCTCAACATCGCTGATTATAAGAGAAATGCAAATCAAAACTACCATGAGATACCACCTCACACCAGTCAAAATGCCCATCATCAATAAATCCACAAATAGCAAGTGCTGGAGGGGCTGTGGAGAAAAGGGAACCCTCCTGCACTGCTGGTGGGAATGTAAACTGGTACAGCCACTATGGAGAACAGTTTGGAGATACCTTAGAAATCCATACATAGAACTTCCATATGACCCCGCAATCCCACTCTTGGGCATCTATCTGGACAAAACTCTACTTAAAAGAGACACATGCACCCACATGTTCATTGCAGCACTATTCACAATAGCCAGGACAGGGAAACAACCCAAATGTCCATCGACAGAGGATTGGATTCGGAAGAAGTGGTATACATACACAATGGAATACTATTCAGCCATTAAAAAGAATGACATAATGCCATTTGCAGCAACATGGATGGAACTAGAGAATCTCATCCTGAGTGAAATGAGCCAGAAAGACAAAGACAAATACCATATGATATCACTTATAACTGGAATCTAATATCCAGCACAAATGAACATCTCCTCAGAAAAGGAAACCATGGACTTGGAGAAAAGGCTTGTGGCTGCCTGATGGGAGGGGGAGGGAGTGGGAAGGATCGGGAGCTTGGGCTTATCAGACACAACTTAGAATAGATTTACAAGGAGATCCTGCTGAATAGCATTGAGAACTTTGTCTAGATACTCATGTTGCAACAGAAGAAAGGGTGGGGAAAAAAAATGTAATTGTAATGTATACATGTAAGGATAACTTGATCCCCTTGCTGTACAGTGGGAAAATTTTTAAAAAATTAAAAAAACATATATTTTAAAAATATATTTATAATTTCAAAAAATCATCTTCCAAGAATATAAAATATTTATGCAACAAACTTAAAAATGTATTTGTTAATCAAAAAGTTAAAAATAAAACATTCTTAGCATTTTTAATTTTTCCTATTTTTAGTTTTATTTTTGAATAGGCACTTCATTCATAGAGTTTAAGATTTAGAAGTTAAGAACATTTTACAAACTTCTGTATACTGCAGAGAGACATGACTATGCCCCAAGCAAGTGCTAAAAATAATGCATCTCCACTAATATCATGTCTTGCTTCTCTTCCACATCCTGTTATAATATTTCGGTTCTCTAGCTTTAATTCTATACCTGTAGCTTCAGTATTTGAGACATTGCTTTAAACAATATACAGAATTTCATTATGACATGCTTTATAAACTGCATAACTTATAAATTTATATCTATAGTCTTTATGCTATCATTTTATTCCAATGTGGTACCCCTCTAGGCACTAAAATGATTATCAAAGTAAGTTGCTTCTCCATCTCATATGTAGGTAGAGACCACCAGAATAATGGCTGGAAAAGACAATTAATTTTCATTAATAGATGACTAGACTCTATTCCTAGGGTATGGGAACAGCCAGTGCTGAAGGGTTTGATAGGAGAACAAGTATTCAGTACTGGGGCACAAAAAATCGGGTAGGAAAAGGCATCATGTAAGAGGTTGTCATATAGTTTCCAAAGGAGACAGATGGGGGGTGGGGGGATACGCTGGGGGTGTGGGATAGAAATCCTATAAAACTGGATTGTGATGATCATTGTACAACTATAAATGTAATAAATTCATTGAGTAATAAAAAAAAGATAAATGCTAAAAAAAAAAAAAAAAAAAAGAGTCAAAATAGAAATGGAAACCCAGCACTGGATCGGCTCCACAGTTCTCTATTCCTCCTCTTTCAATCCTGCTTCTGCTATATTGCACCCAAGGAAGAATATAAGATATCAGTCAAAAAATTTAGGAATTCAGAGTTTCTGCCCTGGCACAGCGCAAACAAATCTGACTAGGAACCATGAGGTTGCGGGTTGATCCCTGGCCTAGCTCAGTGGGTTAAGGATCGGGCGTTGCCATGAGCTGTGGTGTAGGTCTCAGATGCAGCTTGGATCTGGTGTGGCTGTAGCTGTGGTGTAGGCCGGCGGCTACAGCTCCGACTAGATCCCTAGCCTGGGAACCTCCATATGCCTCGGCTGTGGCCCTAAAAAGACAAAAGACAAAAAAAAAAATTTAGTAATTATTAATAATTATAAATATGACAAGTAAGGTGGAAGTGTATTCAGGAACACATCACTGAGAAAAAACTCATCTAGTATGCCAATGAAATTTTTTTTTTTTTTATGGCCACACCTGTGGCATATGGAAGTTCCCAGGCTAGGGGTCAAATAAGGGCGCTGCTGCCGGCCTGTACCACAGCCACAGCAACTGAGCTGCATCTGCAATCTACACTGCAGCTTGCAGCAATGCCAGATCCTTAATCCACTGAGTGAGGCCAGGATTAAACCTTCATCCTCATGTATACTAGTCGGGTTTGTAACCTGCTGAGCCACAACAGGAACTCAGAGTATGCTAATGAAATTTTAAAGGAGACCTGAAGGGTATGTTAGAGGAAAGGAAATAGGAGAGAGGAATGATCCAGGCAAAAAGAACAGCCTATGCAAAGGCCCTCAGGCAGGGAGAAATGAAAAAAGGGCCAAGAAGAGCAACCTAGGAGTTTAAGGCCTAGCACGTCCTCAGCACAATATACAATATACCGGGCTTTATTTAGAAGCTGAAGGAATTGAAACAGTGGTACCGTGTTGTCTATCAGGGAATTAGGCCACAGAGTTAGAAACTGAGGTTTGACTAAGTATCTGGGTCCGGTCTTAGTGAGTTGGGGGGTGTGGGTTATACTCTTTCCAATCCCATAATCTTTGGAAGATGTGAAAGAGGTAAAAGCTTCTGCATTCTTTCCCTAAAAATAGGATTTTATGAGCTGACAGCTGGAGGAGAATGAGGTCAGTCTCACTTGCTTCATGTTGGAGAGTCAGAGGTGCTACAGCATCTTGTTTAATCACATACAGTTCCTCGATTGTCTCGATATTAAGATTTTTTTAAAAACTGAAGGAGACCTACCTTCTAAATAGGAACAGGAAGGCTAAGAATAGAATGAAAGACAAATAAAGCAGCTATATGAAAGTCTTAAGTTTTCCAAACGTCTGACTAATTAAATGTGACAGAAAAAGTCATGGCACTGCTGCCACAGTTATTTGTTTTTAATTTGCATCTCCTGCACTCCCCAAATCTATGGAAAAATCTCTAACGGCTGCACTGGTGTGATCACAGCAGAAAGCAGTTTCTATTTCTGAGTTCCTGCTTCCTATTATTCAGAGACACTTTGGAATTTTTTTTTTCCACAATTTCAATCTTGGTTGCTGCCCTGTTACTTCGCAAACATAGCATGATTTTAATTTGAGTATAGCTGTATCTAAGAGGGAACAGGCACCAACTTTGTGAAGCAAACATCATAAAAGCATGGCTCAAGGACTGCTAGTTGTTTTGCTGGCTGATATAAAATTTCTATAGATGTTGGAAACTGAATCATTATGGAATCAAAGTCCCATTGAAATGCTGTATTTATTGGTGCTGAATCAATAGGAAGCAGTAAGTTAATACTGGTTTCCCAGTACAATGAATCAATGGAATATTTTGCAGTTATATATTTATTTCTTATTCAGTTGTACTGTGAGTTTATCCAATGATTGCATAAGCACTCAATTAGCCTACTATTCTGGGTCCAGAATTCCTGGGATAGTCTCCAACACATTTTTCTCCCCCATCAAAATAGTTTATTACTAGTAGGTTATATAACCTAACAGCTTAAGTGACTATTGAAACAAATTTCTTCTTTATGGAATTTAAAACATAAAAATATGAAATTAAAAAAATCTTTTTTTCTACAAATAAGTCAGCACTAGCCACAACTCCAGCACAGTTAACAATAACAATAATAACAAACAAACCTATATTGCAGAGGATAGAAGTCCCTGCTACTCAAAACCTTTTCTCTTTTTTTTCCTCACCAATGGGACCCTTTTTTTTTTTTTTTGTCTCAACAATAAGCCTTAAAGTACACCTTCTTAGACTCCCTTGCACCCGAAAGAGACTGTGTGACTTGCTTCTGGACAACAAAATATAGGCTGAAATGCTTGGTGCAGTTTCTAGGAAAGTTAATGTTAAAAGAAGAAAAAAAGAAAGAGAAGGGTGGGGAGGAAGGGAGAGAGAGCAAGAAAGAAAGAAGGAAGGAAAGAAAAAATAAAGAGCGAGAGAGGAGAGAAAAAGAAAGAACAGACTTCCCCTTTCTGTCTGGAGCCCAGAAGTAGTGGCCAGCTGTGAAAAAGCCATTTTGCAAAATTGAGATGAAAACCTCCTTTTACAGAAGCTTGAAACAAGATGATCTGTGTCCTTGATGATTCCCTTGGAGCAACTGTGCATCCAAATTTCTTATCATCTCAGAAAAAGTAACCCCTTTATGGTCAAGGATGAGCGGTCAGGATTTGTGACATGGCTCAAAAGAATCCTAACTGATAAAATACTACGCTGTGTGTCCAGTGTGGTTGGGTGGCACAAGTCCAGGAAGCAACATTTATTTGTACCCTATACGACTACATGGCCCTATAGCTGTCAGATGTTAAGCATTTTCTGAGGATTCAAAATGAGTGAGTGAAATATGGATTCTGTCTTTCAGAAGCTTACAACCTACTGAGACAGATTTGTAAACAGATAGTTATGACATAATGTTATCTGTGAAATCAGGGTCTCATAAAGGACGTTCCGTGAGACAGCACTCAAGTTAAAAAATATTCGGTTATTGTATCAGTTTGGGAAACATACCCCATCTTCACAATGCACTCTGGCATATCAAAAGCTCTGAGGAGTCCTGTAGCCAGAAGGCTATTTAACGTTCTTTGACCTACTGTTTCTTAAAGCTGTTTTCCCTCTACATAGTACTTCTTAATATCCTGCAGACTAGTGTTAAAAAAAAAAAAACACATGAGGAAATATTGTACTAAGTGATTTAATAAAGTTATAACCTTAGTTCTATGTTAATTGTGGAAAGAATTCAACCATATTTAAATCACTTACATATCAGGTCCTTTAAAAAAAAAATCCTGGTGTGGTGTGAATTGTGCCCCCACCCCACAAAAGATATGTTGAAATGCTGAAGTCCTAACCCCTGGTACCCATGTATGTGATCTAACTTGGAAATAAGAGTCTTTGAGATGTAATTAAGGTAAAAGTTAGGATGAGGTTGTATTGGATTAGAGTGAGCTCTAAATCCAACCGCTGGTGTCCTTCTAAGAAGAACAAAGCACACGAAGATGAACAGATTAGAAAGCCACATAAAGACAGAAGCAGAGACTGGAGGGATGCAGCTATGAGCCAAGGACTGCCAGCAACCACCAGAAGCAAGAAGAGAGCCACTGTATAGAGTCTCCCTCTCAAACAATGCAACCGACAAAGGCTTAATTTCCAAAATAACACAAGCAGCTCATACAACTCAATAACAACAACAAAATCCAATCAAAACATGGACAGAAGATCTAAATAGACCTTTCTCCAAAGAAGACATATAGTTGGCCAATAGACACATGAAAAGATACTCAACTTCATTAATTATTAGAGAAATGCAAATCAAAACTACAATGAGGTATCACCTCACAGCAGTCAAAATCACCACATTAAAAAATCTACATTAAAAAATCTACAAATAATAAACACTAGAGAAGGTGTGGAGAAAAGGGATCCTCCTACACTGTTAGCAGGAATATAAAATGGTGTAGCCACTGGGGAAAGCAGAATGGAGGTTCCTTTAAAAATGAAAACTAGAGTTATGATATCCAACAATCCCACTTTTGGGCAAATATTCAGAGAAAACTATAATTTGAAACGATACATGTATCCTATGTTCATAGCAGCACTATTTATAATAGCCAAGGCATGTAAGCAACCTAAATGTCCATTTTCAGATGAATGAACAAAGATATGGTACAATGGAATATTACTCAGCCACAAAAGAAATGAAATAATGCCATTTGCTGCAACATGCATGGACTTAGAGATTATCATACTAAGTGAAGTCAGAAAGAGAAAGGTAAATACCATATATCACTTATATGTGGAATGTAAAATATTTGCAAACATATTTATAAGACAGAAACAAACTTACACATAGAAAACAAACTTATGGTTACCAAAGGAGAAAGTGGCAGGGGAGATAAATTAGGATTTGGGGATTAGCAGATGCCAGCTACTGTGTATAAAATAAACAACAAGGTCCTACTGTGTAGCACAGAGAACTATATTCAATATCTTGTAATAAACCATAATGGAAAATAATTTAAAAGTGCTTTAAAGGACAATGGTAAACAAATGAATACAACTGGAATACAGGTAATGGAGTAAATATAAGTGTTATGTCAATAATAAATGTACTTTAGTTGATAACTGTTTAAAAAAAAAAAAGAATAGGGTCTCCCTCTGAGTCCCCAAGAAGGAACCTTGTTTGAGCTTCCAGTCTCCATGAACTTCCTTCCATGAGGGAATAACTTTCTATTATTTTCAACCCCCTCATTTGCTGTACTTTGTTTCCTCAGCCCTAGGAAACTAACCGACAATCATACTTCCTGTCTGGCTTCTCTCAATTCTATTTGTTTGAGAAATTTGTCTTGGTACTTTCTCTGCAGTCTAGTGGCTGGGCTGGGAAAAGGAAAGGCTTGAAATCTAGAAGAATTTGAGCTCTGATTCAGCCTATGTTTAACTCTGAATTGAGGCAAGTTACTCAGATGCTCCAAGTCTCAGTTTTTTCAAATATGAAATGAGGGTAGAAACTGTCATTCATTCACCAAGTCATCCATTCCGTTGGCAAGTACTGATGGAACAGAAACTGTCTGCTAAGCACTGCAAGGCACACAGATAGATATTAAACGGGAAATCCTGCAGAGGTAATGTAGGTGCTAAGGGACGGCATAATCTAACCATGTAAGCTACTCTTGGAGGTGGTTGTGAGGATTCAATGAGAAGAATGTGAGTGTACTTTACAATCTGTACTTCAAATCTCAATGCAGGTATTATTATAAATAGGATAAGATAGATTAAAGAGAATGGGTGACCCTGTTCCCTTTGGTCAAACTGGCAAATCTCAGGTTAAAAAAAAGTGTTGGTGGGACTTCACAGAGGGCTAGCAGGAGAAACTGTTGGAGATCATAGGGGAGAGAGCAGTATATAAGGGATTTGTGAATTTATTCATCACCTATTCAACAAAACAGACCTGGTCATACACCTCTTGGAGTTCAGTAAAAGCTCATCTCTCATGTATTGTCATTAAGAGAGATGGTTGAAAATTGTTCCTTTTTTTTCCCCAAAAGGAGATAAAATGGATGTTCATTTTGACTCATGAAGTAGTACATATAGGAAATAATATCAGTCTATCAATAACAGGAAGGTAAAATAGCTATTGGTATTACACTGGGAAACTATATAATAGAACAGAAAAGAATAAATTGTCTTAGGTCAAACATCTCTGAAGTCATGCAGCTGAGTATTTGAAAGTTCAAGCTGCTGGTACCTGTATGATGAAGGCGCAAACAATCCTCCTCAATAAACCTGTCAGGGATTATCAACTGATTTCTTCTGGAACCAGCTAGCCACTGAGAAGACTCTTTCTTGGCATCTAGAAGACTTGACTCCCCCATTCTCAAAAAGTAAATAGCCAAGAGTTTACCATGCAAGCGCACATACTGTCCTATTAAAACTTTATGGAGTGATATAGAGTCCTTGTCTTTCAAAAATCAGTCATGCAGCTACTCTATATTAAAATTCCCAACACGAAGGTTCAACCTCTAAATAATGATGATATTGGAGGGTGGAAATAAATGCATTGAGCAGCTCAACTGACTGGCCTAACTCTTGGACTTACTGGCTTCAGGCTAGGGTCAATAATTTACCCCTCACTTTTTCTACCAAAAAAAAATGACACAAGAACAGATGCTGAAATAATAATACATATTTGTATAAATAAACACACAAGAGCATATATTCCTACCTATTTCCAAAAAAGGCTTTGGAGCTGTTTTTGAAAATATTGTTGATAATAAAAAACAGGCATTCTGCTATTACAGAACTTATATTCAGTCCTATATTATAGGTTTTATTAAGTATATTAAGTTTTCAATAGCACATATTAAGGTTTTAATATTACAACTAACATTTTTTCATGTTAAATCATGGTATAAATTTCATTTAAAAAAACTCAAATTGGATTTCTTTCATTCATTCAAGATTCAAAGGAGAATAATCATAGCTCCAAGCCTCGCCAGCAGTAATTCAAAATAAACTACCTAATCATGAAGGGGAGATTTGTTTCATGGACTCTGAGGGAATTCTAGCTATCAAGGCTCATATGTCTAATAAGCATCAAAAAATTGTGAGAAAAATATAGTGGCATGAATAGTATTTTAGTTATAATTATATCTATATTAAACTATATCAATTTATGTATTAATTGTCCTAAAATCATCCATACTTCTGAAGCTTTTCTGCTATCATATGCTGGCCTCTAGATCCTATTCTTTAACATGTCCATGACAGTTCTTACAGTGTTGACTGGTCCAGCTGAAATCAAAAGTAGCAAAAGTAGCAAATCAAAAGTAGTTTGAATATGGAAAAGATATGATTGAGTAATAAGAGACACTTTAAGGGCCCGTACATTCTACTCAGAGATGGCAAATCTGTGTAAGAGAATATGGACATTTAGAGAATTCATGAGGAATCACAACAGTGTCTAGAAGGATCTAGAGACATATACGTATACACACACACACACATATTTTCAGCTAAGAAGAGACAAAGGATGATATTTAAATATTGTTTCAAATCTCTAACTTCAATTTTAAAATGTTAGTGTTAAAAAGGCCTAAGAGATCATCTACCTCATTTTCTTCATCTTACAGTCATCTTAGTCATCCCAGGTCACTCTATTGAACTACCATAAACTAGATGCCTTAAACAACAAACATTTCTCACAGCCCTGGAGACTGGGAAGTCCAAGATCAAGTTGCCTGCAAATTCAGTTCTGGTGAGAGCTCACATCTGGTTTGCAGAAGGCTGCCTTCTCACTGTGTCCTCACGAGGCAGAGAGAAGGCTCTGGTGTCAATTCCTCTAAATAAGGGCACCAGTGCTATAGGATTAGGGCCTCACCCTGATGACTTCAGTGAACCTCCTCATAGTCTTTATCTCCAAATAGAGTCATAAATGGGATTAGGGACACAATATATTAATTTGGGGGATACAAACATTCAGTCCATAACAACAGGCATATCACCAAGGACAAGAAAGGTGAAATTGCTTATTCAAGGTCACAGAGTGTGCAGTTGGATGGAGGTGGGCAAGCCAAAACTGGAAGAGCTCATGTTTAGGACAGGAGCCTAGATGTGGGTGAGCTTGGAGAAGAGGGACTTGACCTGGCAAGATTATGCTCTTAGAGAAAATCCTCCACCCCGCTTTCCTTTCCTGCCTTCCATGGCCTAGGTGTTCATCTGAAACTACATCGCCAGCCACTTAGTTTCATTCTAAGTGTTCTCACTGACAGTCCAAAGGTTGGTGTTTGTTTTGTTTTATTACTGAAAATTAGCACATCAACCAATAGTAAATCTCAGTAATTCTTTACTCATCTATGTCCAAAAGTTAAAAAGACATGCCCTTTTATTTATTCTATTGCATGATGAGAAAGGATCTAGAGGATTTTCATCTGCTTTTTTTCCCTTTTGCATTTTTTTGCATTAAAATTCTGCATTCTTCAAGGGGAAATGTAACCAGAAATGTATATAAACAAACTAAAGTTTTCATTTAAGTGACACCACTAAGGGTTTTTTTCCTATCCACTACCCATAGCTGTTTTTTTTTTTTTTTAAAGTAATTTTGGAACTCGGTATCATCAATATAATAAAATAAAGGCACAGGGCTGGTTTGTTTTGTGGCTCCTCTGTCTGAAAGGTGTCTTGTCTTACTTTTTCTCCTAAGGCTTAGGCTTTGAAGAAAACAAAGTAGTTCTGGAGTTTCTCTTCCTTCCCCAGAGTCATTATTATCTAAAGAGCAAAGAAAATAAAGCAGAATGTTGCTTCATTGCCATACTTCTCAGTCTTTCATGCTTGTTTCATCTTGTGGTAGTGGTGGCATTGTTCCAGGCTATGGGGAAAATAGGCTCTTACATGAAGTGCTTAAGCAAAGAGTAATTTATTAATCCTAACACAGAAGAGTACATAGAAGCTAAAAGAAATAAACAAAAGGAAGAAGACCTTTAGGCACACTCACAACAGTAAAGCCACTCTTCCCCCAAAGGCCACCCTGAGAAATAGCATTTTCTCTCTCAGGCCCTTGTCTCTAAAATGTCGCACCTTCTACTGCATTTTCCCAGGGCCCCAGTTTATTCCTAGGTGAAATGGGGCTTCTCTGGTCTATCACAATGGAAGATTAGAATCAGAAGTATATGAGATGGATGATTTCCTGAACTCACCTCAGACATAATTGCTCCTTGAAAATTATCAAGTTTGAAACTCATTTAGCTTTCCAATATAGAAATGCACATCTGGTGATTTGCGTCTGGTCAGTCATCGAGAGAAAATTAGCCCAGCTGGTTTTCTTCTCAGATATCAGACAATTATCATTTTCCACACAAAATTTTCTATTTCAACACGTTTTAAGTGGAACTCTTTCTAAAGTGCATAAAACATTTTCACAACTCTACCAACAGGGCAAACCCAACATAGTTTAATTTGCTACTAGTCACAGGATTATCAAAGTGGATCCTGGTCTTCCAGATTAAGACACTGCTTTGTCAAAGAGCAATATGGCCTCTTCTAAGTGAACCGTGGCAAGCCAGGCAGCTGCTGGGGAGAAGGGACTCCTATGAGTCTAGGCCAATGATCATCAGGTAGACACTTGGCATCGGGACCTTCAACTGACATGACTATTCTCAGAAGTTCTGGGAAGGAGTCCTATCTAACTCCTCCAGAGTAAAGACTTGACATGAGACCACAGTTACACCCAGAATTACAGATGGGGCCATGTCATGACTCTGTGGGAAGTTTGCTTCTTTACTTGGCTTGTGCTCCACAGTATGTCAGTATGTCATTTTCTACTCACAATTCAGTGAAAAGAGAACTTCTCTGAGCTCCTCTCTAAACACATGAATGCAATGCAAAACCTAGGCTTCTGAGGGCCAAGTATAACTGAATAAGGGGCAGAGGAATAAGATGATCTATCGATACTTTACATAATACAATCCAAAGAATGCACTCCAGCTTCAGGCCTATGGCTAATTCAAGTAAATGTAATCATGGCCACTTGAGTTAAATTGATAATTAAAGGTTATAACCATGTCGTAAAATACCAAAAAATAATTTAAGCTCAGTCATAGTAATAATTCTTCTAATTGGGGTAAAGTTGCAATCAGTGTTTGAGAAAAATTACATTTAGGCTATAGGTCTAGGATAGATTCAAAAGGCAGAAATTGGCAAACCAGAGAATTATGAAAAGAACATTCGAGCAGTGCAGAAAAAAACTGGACCATATGATAGAAAGTAAAGCAGATATTTGGGAGGCATTTTGAAAAAAAAAATTAAAAGAAAGAAAGGCAAGAAAGTAGAATTTTGTCAATCTCTTATAAAAGAAACACATGCCCTGGGACATAATATTATTTAGGTAAAGAATAAAGGAAAGAAATTATATTTATTTTGAATTGTTCCCAATGACATTACTGCTGACAGTTATATAGGTCGTTAGAGTTTACACAGTAATTTCAAATTTCCATTTGGATATAGATACTTTTTGAAATCATGAAATTAAGCAATGACCTAATGTTATATACAAAGGTAACATCTAAAATACAGATGTTTTTAATCATCATTTATGATAGAATACAACTTAATATTGTAATGACAAACTTCCATGTGTTTATTTGGATCAGAAAAGAATGGGCAGTAACAACACCAACATGTCTAAAAGCAAACTTTTCATGTATTATGGATCTTATTTCTTTCTGGATCTCATTCTTCTTCAAGGACCTCATTTCCTACTTTCCTCTTCCCATCCTTGATCTTCCCTTTAGCATTTTAGAAAAACATTCTTTAACCTATTTCCATCATGGGTCATCTCTTCACTTTCCATCAATCTGCTGACAAGATAAGTATATGGTTCATATCTCTTTGCACTGGTACTTTGCAATCCATCCCACCTCTGCAAGCGTTTCTCCCTAGAGATAACCCAAACCTCTTATTTGCTATTTCTATTAGACATTTTTCGTATTTACCACATTTGACCTCTTGGCAGTGGATGATAGTTTTGGTTCCTGGTCTCATTCTGTTATTTTGCCGCTGTGCCCTTGACTTTCTCCTGCCCTTTCATGTTTATAACCCTCCAGGGTTTCATCCCTCACCCTCTACCCTTTCTTTCTATACTTACTTTCTCTGGAGGAATTTCATCCTTTCCTTCTAAAGCTTATATACTGACAGCAGTCAATTCTGTACCTCCATTCCAAGCCCAAAGCCATGTATTTACAATCAGATGTCCAAAGATACTCACAAAACATGTGAGGCCCTGAACTTCTTACCAGTACTTCAAGTCTCTTCTTCTTTCCATATTCTCTTCAGAAATTATGGATACACCATTCATACAAGGATCTAAGGTAGAAAAGAGAATTGTCTTTGATTCCTTTCTTCATCCTCCATATGATGGTTAATTTTATGTGTCAACACAATTAGACCACAGGGTACATAGATACTTGATTAAATATTACCTCTGGGTGCATCTGTGACGGCGCTTCTGGGTGAGATTAACATTTAAATTGGTAGACTGAATACAGCATGTTGAGCAAAAGCTATTTTCTGTGGGGCTGCATGTTTGCCATCCTTCCTGCAACTATATTGATTTTTCATAGGGATTCTTCCTAACAACCCTCATTCACACAAATCCTTTTTTCAAGGTCCCTTTGAGGATTCCAAGTTAGGACAACCAGTTTTAACAGCTGGTTAATGTTTTTATATACCATTTACACCATAATTTATTTAACTATTTCCCAATAGTTCAGCTTTTAGATTTTTTCTATTTTTCTCTACAATAACTAGCTTTGCAATGATTATCTTTGCATGCGAAAATGTTATCTTGAGTTCTAGATTACTTTCTATGGATAGATTCCTAGAAGGGACATTACTAAATCAAAAGGCATGGATATTTTATAGTGTTTGATCCGTATTGCCAATTTGCTTTCCAGAAAATGTGTACTGAGTCATAGTTTCCTTTGCCGTACATCTTTTTAAAAAATATTTTTACCATACTAAATAACTCAACAGCAAAAAAGCCAACAACCCAATTGAAAAATGGGCAAAAGATCTGAATAGACATTTCTCCAAGGAAGATATACAGATGGTCAACAAGCACATGAAAAATGCTCAATGTCCCTGATTATTAGAGAAATGCAAATCAAAACTATCACGAGATACCACCCCACACCAGTCAGAATGGTCATCATTAATAAATCCACAAATAACAAATGCTGGAGAGGGTGTGGAGAAACGGAAAGCCTCCTACACCGTTGGTGGGAATGTAAGCTGGTACAACCACTATGGAGAACCGCATGGAGGTACCCTAGAAAACTATACATAGAACTACCATAAGACCCAGTAATTCCATTCTTGGGCATATATCAAGACAAAACTTTCCTTGAAAAAGACACATGCACCTGTATGTTCATTGCAGCACTATTCACAATAGCCGAGACATGGAAACAACCCAAATGTCCATCAACAGATGATTAGATCAGGAAGATGTGGTGTATATATACACAACAGAATACTACTCAGCCATAAAAAAGAACGAAATAATGCCATTTGCAGCAACATGGATGGAACTAGAGATTCTCATACTGAGCGAGTAAGTCAGAAAGAGAAAGACAAATACCATATGATATCCCTTATACCTGGAATCTAATATACTGCACAAATGAACCTTTCCACAGAAAAGAAAATCATGGACTTGGAGAATAGACTTCTGGTTGCCAAGAGGGGAGAGGGAGGAAGTGGGATGGATTGGGAGTTTGGGGTTAATAGATGCAGACTATTGCCTTTGGAATGGACTAGCAATGAGATCCTGCTGTGTAGCACTGGGAACTACGTCTAGTCACTTATGATGGAGCATGATAATGTGAGAAAAAGAATGTGTACATGTATGTGTAACTGGGTCACCATGCTGTACAGTAGAAAATTGACAGAACACTGTAAACCAGCTATAATGGAAAAAAATAAAAATCATTATATTAAAAAATGTTTTTACTATACTAAGACAATCTTAATGTAAATTTTAAAAAAAATTGTGGCACAATGGATTAAGGACCCAGTGCTATCACTGCAGAAGGTCCAGGCACTGCTATGGCAAAGGTTTGATCCCTGGCCCAGAAACTTCCACATGCTGTGGGTGTGGCCAAAAAAATTAAAATTTAAAAACTTGCTAATTTTATTAATTAGTATTGTTTTCATTCCTTCAATTACTGAGATCAAATATTTTCTCACATATTTACTGTTTATCTTCTGTTTATAAACCTTGCAATTTTAATTATCCTAGTGTTTCTTTAGCAATATTCATGCAATCATATAACTTAAAATTGTTAAATCTGTGTAATTTATGCATTCTATTTAATCCATGCAAATACCCTATCTGCTTTAAGTTTTTAATATTGTTTAAAATACAATTTTGATTTTCAAGTAATCCAATACATTTATTTGTTTTCCATTGTGATTTCTTCTAATGCTTCTCTACTTAAAAAGTTGAACTACATTTAAAATCAGATACATTTTATCTTACATTTTTCTTGAATTTTTTTCTCTTTCCTATGTCTCTCTTTAACATTTATCTTGTGAATCCCTCTGTTATTTACTTTGACATACGGCAGAGATCGAAAATAGATTCCATCTTGCGTGCCAAGTTTACTCACTCCATAAAAATGTATTCAGTGTTTACTATGTACCAGGCACAGTGCTAGACATGATTGTTAGAGGCAAATGTTGAGAGGGATACTGAAGTCACATTTGAAGTCACTCACTGGGAAAAGGCACTTAACTGACTGCCAAAGGGGGGAAATGTGTGGACTGGCAACGTAGTGCTGAGAATTTTGCCCTCTTTTTGCAGAGTGTGCTATCAACTCACTGCTTACAGAAAAACAGATCTTGTAATCACAGGATATGCTCAATAACATTAAATGTTGCAAGTGAGTAGAAAGCATCACTGTCCTGAAGAGAATAGATTTTCATGAGTAATTAAAAATACCCAACTTTATCTCATTTAACTACTTAAAAGTAATAAGATATAGCAAGTGATTTTTCTGTAAGTATTTTAGCATGGTTGTCATCACAATGTTTATACAATTTTACATTCTTCCTTTTCCATCTAACATTATGAAACACTTGCATTTGTCATAGTTTCTTAATAAACATAATATCTAATAGTGATACACAAAAGGTTTTAAATGGACCAATTATTCTTTTCAAAGCAGAGTTAGTTGCTTTTCTTAATAAATACTTTGTACAGATTCCCTATTTGAGATATTATGAGACAATCATGGCCATCTTTTCAGGCGTACATATTTAATCCAAGTGATTTAAGATAAGCACACTTTTCCTTAGGTCCTCAAGCAAATCTCTTTTTTGATTAGCCAGGCAATGTTTTCCATATTCTTTTTGGTAACTCTTAACATCATTCATTTCATAATTTATTGAGCCTCTAAAATGGAAAAGTGATCTATAATAGGACATTGCCTTGAGAAATAATATTCCATACATTCTAATATATGTAAATATACCATTTTACATCCTTAACGTATTCTTTCTACAAGCTCCTTTCCAAATTTTAAGTGTATCCTAATCCAAAAATGGAAACAAAGACTCCAAAAGCAAACTCTCTCTCAACCTAGTTTCTTTCCCCACCCTATTTATCCTCCTTCTCAGCCAAAAATAGCAAAAGCAGGGTCCACTTATCTTAATTACCTATTACCCATTTATTCTCTAAGTAATCTTCCACCACACCCCTATTCAGTTAACTTCATGGCCTTGTTTAGGTTTTATTTTAACTTGTCCTTCCTGTAGCTCTATCAGTAACACTCTCCTCTCTATTCAAAGCATTATCTTGCCTTCCACTGTTACTTCTCTCACATACCTTGTTCGTAATCACCAATTCCTCCTTTTATCTCATGAGCATTTGAATGGACAGTAGAAACTCTTAACTCCAGCTAACTAATTTCTGGATCACAGGAAGCCAAGGCTCTTCCCTGCTCTGTAAACGGTTCCTCTCCCACCACACTGCAGGGCTGCAGACTCCTAGCACAAAAACCAGTCTCCAAACCAGCCTGTGAGCACCTACTGAGCTTTATGCTCCATAGAGGTAAATAGTTTGTTCTAAAAACTGTATGCAATCACACTTGTTATTTTTATTATGTAATTTAATCAAATATTATATAAACTAATGAGATATGAGAGTAAAAAAAGAGTTGTTTCTATGAAAATTAATATGTGTGGTTTGGAAAAGCTCCATTGTGGCTGGCAGCTTAAAGAAAAACTGCACTCATTTAGGTGAAAAATAAAGCCAAGAAAAAAATTTTTCCAATCTAGACATTTATTACATCAACCTAACCATGCACGTGTCTTTAAGTTCTTGCACCACTCAACAAAGCTGAAACAGTAATCTAAATGGGAGCTTAAAAGACAAAGCCGAGCTCCAACCAGTAACAGATCCACATACAAAGCAAAGACCTTGGCACCACATCAGGAGAGAATTAAAGGAAAGTAGACTTATATGTTTTAAGATGTTCATGTTGTTTTCCCACTTGTTTTCTGACTCTGCTGATTAACCTGTCCCAATTGTCCAAAAGACCTTCTAGAAATATCTTGATTACATCATGAGGCCTCTTCTTTCCTTGTTCCACTGTCTGCTTGAAAAATTTAATTTCCAACCAGAGCTTCAGGTTAGACTTTAAACAAATAAGCACTACATCTACAAGCTCTTCACAGAGGGGTCCATGGTTCATCAAATCCCCACTACCTGCTGCCCTCCTTGCACTGTGTCTTACACACAGTAACTCCACCAAACGTTGTTTTTTGTCTTTCTTAGGGCCACACCCGCTCCATATGGAGGTTCCCAGGCTAGGGGTCTAGGGGTCTAATCGGAGCTGTGGCTGCCGACCTATGCCACAGCAACGCAGGATCCCAGACATGTCTGTGACCTACACCACAGCTCACAGCAATGCTGGATCCTTAACCCACTGAGGGAGGCCAGGAATCAAACCTTCAACCTCATGATTCCTAGGTGGATTTGTTAACCACTGAGCCATGATGGGAACTCCTAGATTCCATGTTACTGCAGCTGTGGTGTAGGCCGACAGCTAGAGTTCTGATTCGCCCCCTAGCCTGAGAACCTCCATGTGCTGTGCGTGCGGCCCTAAAAAGACAAAAAAAAAAAAAAAAAAAGAAAAAAGAAAAGAACATCCCTTTGTTTTGAAGTCATAATTTACCCTTTCTTAATAATTAAAGAAGCTCAATTGATAATTATAATTGGAAATTATCATTTTTAATTGGGTAGCTCAAGCTAATTTTTTTAAAAAAATCAACTATCGTTTCCCTGAAATGTACAAACTAATTTAGATGGACAGTGACAAGTACCACTACAGCTTTCAATTTTATATAAATGAAGTCTGAGGTTTTGCTAATCTCTTGAATCCTGTGGGTTTATTCTCTCTGAAGCAATTTCCTCTGAACTAGGTAGGACAGGTATGATTCTCTCTTCCATTTTACAGATGAGAGAATTAATGGTTCCTGACTTATCCATGACCTTATAGTTCATGACTTAAATGTGATTTATACCCAGGAACTAGGCACCTTGCATCACCTTTTAAATGACCTTAAACCTCTTTACAGTTGGGTAGGAGAATCATGAACAAAATGGTGAAAAGTCAAACCCTTCGATCCACAAATATCATTCCTCTTCTCACCAGGCTGTCTAGGATTATGCCATTAGAGTTCAGCTTTTTAACACATTTTACAAACGTAAAAAAATCTGTAAAATGTTGAGAGAAATTCTTGAGAGAAATAGTAAGTTAATAATTCATTCTTTAATATCTTTCTATTAATTAATATATCTAATTTGCTTTCGTTTGATTTAGTAACTTCTTGAAGAAAAGGAAAGGACAGTTATGGGCATTTTGAGAAAGAATTGTTGTCTTCCCTTTTTTAAATTTTTAAACGTTGAGGTTTAATTGACATATAATATTATGTTAGTTCAGGTGTACAATAAAATGATTTTATATTTATGTATACTGTGAAATGACCATGGCAGTAAAAGTCTAGATATCATCCATCACCATCCAAAGTTACAAATTTTTTCTTGTGACAAGAACACTTAGGATTTTCTCCCTTATCAATTTTCAAATAAATAACACAATATTTACTGTAGTCATCATGCTGTACATTACATCCCCATGAAATCTATTTTATAACTGGAAATTTATACCTCTTTAGCCTCTTCACTCATTCACCCACCCCACCTCCAACCTCTTCCCCTCTAGCAACTACAAATCTATTCTCTGTATCCAGGAGTTTGGCTTTGGGATTTGTTGTTGTTGTTGTTCATTTCTTTTATTTTTTTAGATTCCATGTGTGAGTAAAATCATATGGCCTTTGTCGCTGATTTATTTCACTTAGCATAATACCCTCAATGTCTACCAATGTTGTCACAACTGGCAACATTCCATTCTTTTTTTATGACTGAAGAGTATTCCAGTATAGATAATACCACATCTCTTTATCCATTTATCAGTGAACACTTAGATTGTTTCCATATCTTGGCTATTATAAATAATGCTGCAATGACAGTGGGGTTGCAGAGATCTTTTCAAGTTAATGTTTTTATTTCCTTCAGACAAATACCCTAAGTAGAATTGCTGGATCATATGGTAGTTCTATTTTTAGTTTTTTGAGGAACCTCTGGACTGTTTTCTATTGGCTGCACTAATTTACATTCCCACCAACAATGCACAAGCATCCCCTTTTTCTCCACATCTGCGTCAACACTTGTTATTTCTTGCCTTTTTGATAGAGCCATTCTGAATGGTGTGAAATAACATCTTATTGTGGTTTCCATGTGCAATTCCCTGATGATTAGTGATGTTGAGCATCTTTTCAGGTGTCTGCTGGCCATCTGTACCTCTTCTTTGGAAAAAGGTCAAATAAGATCCTCTACCCACTTTTTAATTAGATATTTTGCTATTAATTTGTGTGAGTTCTTTATATATTTTAGATATTAACCTATGTCAGATATATAATTGACAAAGACTTCTCCCATTTCATGAATGGCATTTTCATTTTGCTGATGTCTTTTTTCTTGGATCGAAACTTTTTATTTTGACATAGTCCCACTTGTTTATTTTGGCTTTTGTTGCCTTTGCTTTTGGAGTCATATCCAAAAAAATCATCTCTAAGACCAATGTCCAAGCAGTTAGGACTTATGTTTTTTCTAGAAGGTTTGTGGTTTCAGGTCTTTTATTCCAATCTCTAATCCAACTTTGACCTAATGTTTGTATATGGCATAAGACAGTGATCTAGTTTCATACTTTTGCATGTGGCTGTCCACTTTCCTAATACCTTTTATTTAAGAGACTGTTCTTTCCCCATTATGTATCCTTGGTTCCTTTGTCACAAGCTAATTGATCACATATTCATGGGTCATTTCTGGGCTGTCTATTCTGTCCCACTGCTCTTCGTCTTTTTATGCCAATAGCGTACTATTTTGGTTACTATAGTTTTGTATACAGTTTGAAACCAGGGAGCATGATGCCTTCAGCTTTGTTTTTATTTCTCAAGATTGCTTTTGCTATCTGGGATCTTTTGTAGTTCCATACAAATTTTTAGAATTGTTCTATTGATGTTTTGAAAGAGATTATAGTGAATCTGTGGATTGTTTTGGGTAATATGGACATTTTAATGATGTTAACTCAATTAATCCATGAACATGCAATACCTTTCCATTGATTTGTATCTTATTCAAATTCTTTCATCAGTGTCTTAAATGTTTCAGTATACAGCTCTTTTGTCTTTTTGGTTAAATTTATTCCTAGGTATGTTTATTCCTTTTGATGTAATTTGTAAATGATATTGTTTTCTTAATTTCTCTTCCTGATAATTTGCACATTGATTTGTACCCTGTAATTTTACTGAATTTTGTATTAGTTTTAACAGGTTTTGGGGGGTTTTTTGTGGAGCCTTTAAGGTTTTTTACATATAAAATCATGTTGTCCACAAATGGTGACAGTTTTACTTCTTTCTTTGCAATTCGTACACTTTTTATTTCTCTTTCTTACCTAACTGCTGTGGATGGCTAGGATTTCCAATACTGTGTTGAATAAAAGTGGCAATAGTGGGCACCCTTCTCTTTTTCCTGATTTTAGAGCTGGAAGCTTTTCACCTTTCAGTATACTTTTGTTTTTTGAAAGGTGTTTGATTACTGTTTCATTCTCCTTACTAGTAATCAGTCTATTCAGAGTTTCTATTTCTTCACGATTCAGTTTTGGAAGAGTGTATGTTTCTATTAATTTATCCATTTTTTTCTAGGTTCCCCAATTTGTTGGCATACAATTGTTTATAGTAGTCTCTATGATACTTTGTTTGCCTGGGTATCATTTGTAATTTCTCCTCTTTCATTTCTGATTTTGTTTCAGCTTCTCCATTTTTTTCTCAGTGAGTCTATCTAAAGGTCTGTCAATTTTGTTTATCTTTTCAAGAACCAGGTATTAGTTTTACTGATTTTTTAAATTCTTTTTTTAGTTTCTATTTCATTTGGGTTTTTTGCCATTCTTTTTTTTTTTTTAGTTTCTATTTTGTTTTTGGCCATGCCCATGGCATGTAGAAGTTCCCTGGGCCAGGGATTGAACCTGAGGCACAGCAGTCACAACGCTGAATCGCAAACTGCTAGGCCACCAGGGAACTCCTATTTCATTTATCTCTGTGCTGATCTTTATTATTCTCTCCCTTCTACAAGCTTCTTTGGCCTCCATTTGTTCTTTCATCCATTATTTTTTCAAATAAGTTTTCTGCCCCCTTTTTTCTCTACTCTTTCTCAGACCTCTATAATACAGCTGTTTTTCTACTTGATATTGTCCCATAGGTCCATTAAACTATCTTTGCTTGCTTTAAAAAAAAATTTATTTTTTGGCTGCTTTGTTTCAGTGAGTTCTACTACCCTTATTCCAGGTTTCTGTTCTGTTTTTTCCTTCATCCAGCCTGCTTTTGAACCCGTCTAGTGTATTTTTCAGTTCAGTTACTGTATTCTTCAGCTCTGTGATTTGTTTGGTACTTTCTTATATTTTCTCTTTGTTGAAGTTTTCACTGCGTTCATCCACACTTCCCCTCAGTTTGATGAGCATTTTTATGTCCAGTTCTTTTGAACACTTTATTAGATAGATTACTTACCTCCATTTCAGTCCTTTTTCTGAGGTCTTGTCTTATTCTTTCATTTGGAACCTATCTTCTGATTCCTCATTTTGCTTGACATTCTGTGTTTATTTTTATGTATTAGGCAAAATAACTACCTCTCCCAGTCTTCAGGATTGACCCCATATACGAGATAAACCTTTTTTCTTCAACATTGTCCTAGCTTTTGGCTGTCTCTCAAATATTTTGAACATCTGAGCAGCCTGATTTATTCTTGACAGGACCCTTTTATTGAGGGTGTACAAAGACCTATCGGTGTTCCAAAGAGAGAAATCTCAGTCAGTCTGATTGGAAGCCAGACCCTCAGGCAGCATCTTTCAAAGTATGTAAATACATACAGTCCTATTTGACCTCATTTGTAAGCCCTACTGGCTTCCAGGGCAGGAAGTGTCCCATGAGTGACAGTTGCAAAAACTGAAGCTCCAGACAAGTATATAAGCTCCTTTTTGGAGGTACTGGTGAGCTATATTGAGGCCAAGGGTGAGCACAAAGATGGTTGCTCCAGCCTACTTCCAGAGAAACCCCTATAGCCTCTAAATGTGTGGCAAATCTGAAGCCTGCTCCTCAAGCTGATGTTCTGGGACAAGTAAATAGGCCTTTCCCACATGCAGACTGTGCGTGTATTTCAATCCGATGTATGTGCAGTGCTCTGGGTGGTGGTAGCCTGCCAAGAACTGTCTCTCTAATTGTTTCAATACGTGGGGGCCCAGAAATGCAAGCTCCAGCTACCAAAGCCAGGCAATCAAGGTGCATTTCTTGTGTTTCTGTGTGGACCATGTTCATGTACATATTTACCGAGGCAGCAGGAAAGTACAAGGTCAGGGCATGCCCACCAGCTTTACTTAGGCAGTAGAGCCCATAGGGCTGGGGAGTGAGTGTTCATTGTTTTCTGCAAGGGAGTGGGAGAGCATAGGCATGGGCACACCCTTAGGCTTTAGTGGGGAAGCTGGAGGGGTTGTCAGTGTACATGCCTCAGGTGCTAGCAAGATAGAGGGAGAGTCCAAAAGAGGTACTCACCACTGTCTCCATGCCCAGAGAGAGTTGCAAACAGGCCCTTGACCCTCTAGCAGATGCTTTAAAATTAGCAAATGGACCTCCTTCACATACAGCCTAGGGGCTTTTCAAGCCACTGCTTTTGTGCAGGTCCGAGGGGTTAGTGTACCTCATGCGGTATATGAACACTTCACTCCTCAGGGCAAAGCTCCATGTTTGTGACATTTCCCCTGATTGTGAGTCACTGTGAAGGGGTGCAGTTTCTGGCGAGGTGTCTGCCTCTCCCACCTGCCTCCATGTGGATCTTTAATCCTTTCTTGCGGAGGAGCTGTTCAGCTAGTTTTCAAGTCTTTTTCAGAGGGAATTGCTCCATGTGTGTATCCATGTGTCCATGGGAGGACTCAGGATTCAGGAGTAGGAATTCAGGATCTTCCTATATGACCAACTTGAACTTCCTCTCAAGACTGTGGAAGGATTATTTTAGATTAGCATACTTTATCTTCAAAAAGGAAAGTCCAGTGTATGTATGTGGGTGGGTGGTGAGAAGCGAGGGGCACAGTCATAAGTGAGGATTTTGGGAAACCAAAGGTGACAACTAGATGTTGGATGCCAGGATTTGGATTGAACTAGAGGATAGAATGAAAAGGAGCAGAGTAGCCCAAGACAAATGTTTCTATTTCACAATTTTAATTTAAGCAGAACTTAATCCTGAGGTAACTTGATTCTTCTTATTTATTTGAAAGTTTGCTCTACTTTATTTCTAAGTAAAATCATTGATAGTCCATTTATTTTGACTCAAAATGTTCCTGGAAACTAGAGCATAAATAATGTTTATGAAGCACATTGTGATTTTTGGAGGGAGGGAGTAATAGTTCTGAAACAGAATGTTGAATAACTGACACAGGACTCAGCATTGGATACATCATAAATATGTACTGGCATGTTTATGACTTGCAAGAGTCACCACAATTAAAAAGTTACTATAAGGTTCCTGTTGTGGTACAGTGGGTTAAGAATCTGACTAGTATCCATGAGGACACAGGTTCCAACCCTGGCCTCACTTAGTGGGTAAAGGATCCAGCGTTACTGTGAGCTGTGGTGTAGGTTGCAGATGCGGCTTGGATCTGCTGTTGCCATGGCTGTGGTGTAGGCAGCTGCAGCTCCTATTTGACCCCTAGCCTGAGAACTTCCATATACCATGGGTGCAGCCCTTAAAAAGCAAAACAAAACAAGAAGTTACTATAAATACCTATCATAAAACATATGATATGAAACTATATTTGGCTATGGATAAACCAAATACCTCTTTTATATAAATGATTTCAACAAACTATGCATTTAGCGAAGAACAGTGAAATGTATGTTTCACTGGGCACTGATCTTTTCCACAGTCCATCCTCTTATCTGAAGTTTTTGAGTTCCTGAAGGCAGTGAGCTAGTGAAAAGCTGCCTGAACTAGGCAACAGAAGATTTGGGAAGTTCCCTTCACTTCTGTCTCACACATGCTCCCTTTCCATTCATTCCAACATTTTATAAAACTAAAATATTTTCTAAAATTCATACATTAGCTATAGTAAAACTTAAGCAACAAGTTCAAAATGATCACACTCTAAACTGGAAGAATTTAGAGTGTGTTGGATGGTCCAACTTTAGAAGGTTAACGTTGAAACAATAATTTCTGTTTATTTAGTCTAGTCCATATGTGGCAAGTAGGGCCTTCTAAAAATTTCCTCCATTATCAAAGTAGTCTGTGTTTACAAATATTGACTTGTGGTGCTGATGGTCTGGTTTCTCTTACTGAAAAGCATTTTACTTCTCATCTAATCATCAACTTTCCCCTTTACTCTTTTGTAACTCCTTAAATAGTTCAGTTCCCCAGCTAGGAGCTTAGAGACAGACCAAAGCAAGGCAACAAGACACACGCAGTGGAGTTTCTTATGTGTTTAGCCACAGGCTTACCTTGTTAATCTACTAACATTTACCACCAGGTCATTAGCAAAATCGTATAAAAAAGAGTTATAAAACATCTTTCACAGAATCCTCAAGATAACTTGAATGTATTCCTTTACCCCTCAGAACAGTTCAGGTGTAGGTGGCCTGTGCTAATTAGGTGACAGCCAAGAGGTAAAGAGTGTTTCCCTATAGAGAAAAAAGAAGAGAGTTCATTTCAGCAATTTTCACATGAAAAGGTTAAAACTGGTTTATTAATACTGAACTGCCATTCAAAATTTTATTTGCTTATTTTAATTGAGGTATAATTGACATATAGCACTATGTTAGTTTCAGTTGTACAACATAATGATGTGATATATGTATTTATTGTGAAATGAACACTACAATATGCCTAGTTAACATGCATCACTACACCCTAGTCACACCTTTTTTAAGTGTTGATTTCTCTCACAAATTAAAAAAATATTGAATTCAATTTGTATTAAAAAGATATCAATAAAAAATTTACAGTAGGATCCTCAAAATTATTAGTCATCTATTTTTATAAATTAGCTGTATCCCTCAACTGTATTTTTTATGACTTTCCCTATTTTGAAAATATAGGTAACGAGGATTCCCAAATGTTACTTTAGCCCTTTCACAAATGTAAGACCTTGAATTTCTTTAATTTCTTCATGCCTCAGGAATAAAACATTAAATCAATGAAATTCCTCAAGATTTACAATTTTAAAATTATATATATTGTTAAATATATGGCTTATGGAAATATTAATATATAATACTATTTTTTAAATGCTGTTTTTAAAGTTAAAATAGAACAAAGGACCTAGCAAGACCGGTATGAATAGCTCATCTATTGCAAGCTCTACCCAAAGGCAATGTTATGTAAATTCAATTTATAGGCCTTGGATAACTTCCTCAATGTTGGCCTTTGAAAAGCTCTATACTGATATTTTCAAGAAACTGGCAGCATACTTCACCTTGGGAAAGTAATACTATAAAGACACTGCCATTAGTGATTTTATGTACTTCTACATATCCTTCTTGAATTTGAAATAATGGATAAGTTCAGGTAATAATTTTTGTTCTCTTTCAAATTTTATGACTAAAATATTGAGTTGTGTTTTATGACCTACATTTATTATATTCTGTAGAGTCAGCCAGCAGCTTTAGGCAAAGAATACCTTTGGAGTTTGATGGGAAGGAATCAGAAGTTTAAAATGAGTAATCATGTATTCTGGAAGCATAGGAATTTTCCAAAGATTCTGAAAAACAACCAAATACTACACACTGTGTAATAGAGAAGCAATAATTTTCCAACTCTATATACAATTTTTTTTCTTTTGTGGCTAGGATAATTATCTATTCATGTATACGCCAGGACTGTTGCTATAAAACTTAATTTCTTCCAGAGCAGTTTTGGCAGATTTTTTGGAGGAAGAATTTGTTTAGCAAAATATACACTGACAGCAGTAAGGAATTTTTAGTTATGAGGAATTCTGACAAGGTTGCAGGAATTATTCAGTCTCAAGAGTCACGCTGAAAGAGTAAAATTTAAACAGTGGTAGATTCAATAATAAGCAAGGCTACACTGTATTTGCAAGACAGGTTAGAACATTAAAACTTTCTTTTTCTCTTTATATTAGGTTATTTTAATGGACCAGATATAATTTCCTAATATAACTTTCTTTATTTTATAAGAGAAAGAGATGGAAAAATCAGGATTCTGAACTGGATTATAACCTTGTGGTACTCCTAGCTTTCTAGAAGGTCCTAGGGTTATCACAGTGCATTGATAAACTTTGCTTTTTATATTTACTAATATGTGAACCTAATACTTAATCTGGTTGTGATAAGTTAGATAGTATATTAGTAAATGAAAGCATTTAAAAAACAATGTGAGTTATCACTTATTAGAAAAAAGCACATGCCAGACACACTTAGTTTTCATGGTAGTATAAATGCCCCAGGCTAGCCAGGTTGTAAAATTCGGTTCATTTTATGGCTTTTAGTATCAGAGTCCATCTAAAAAATTCTGCACAAGGGGCTGCCTTTATGTTATTTTTGTGACTGAACAGAGCTAACCTCATTTTGAGTGCTTGCCATTAGTGATGACTAAAATCGGTTTAGAATATCTTTAAAATTATGCAGTATGCGATAAATTCCATGACACTATTGAGGATTTAAGAAATAATTTACTTTTCTAGAATTTAGGTCAGGAGCAGAAACAACATTATCATTTATGCATAACCTTGAATTTTTTCCCTTAAGTACACAGAAAAAATGCACTATGTATTTTCTTTGAAGAGGTTTGTAGTTTTTATGCTTATTTTACTTGTTTTTACATAGGAAACTTTTGCTGGCCTTTAAAATGTAATTTAGCAATATACCTGATGTATTTTTGCATCAAAAATAAATAAAATACATATAAACAACAAATACATATGACAAAATGAAGGCATGGCCATTTCAGCCTGTAAGACTTGTTTTTTAAATTACTCTATTTGCAGCCAAGGGAAAAATATGAGATCATTTCTTTCCCCTCTGCCAAAGGCAAGCTGATTTCCCCAACCCACGTGTACAGTTGGGCGGTGTGTCTAGAGTGCTAGCGCGTTCAAATCTCAGGACTCCTGTCCTGCCATCTGTGAGCACACACGCATCCACATTAGTACACTGAACCCGGCACGACTCAGTAGGTACAGGCATCTCCGACTCACTACCAAAACTGTGCTGACGATGTAGCTATCTCGTGTGCCTGCCCACTGAATATGGACAGAAAAGGGTGCTCGGCAGAGGGTGCACAGTTGTTTCCATCCATTCTCTCCCACTTCAGATACTGTACTCCTCTCCCCAAGTGCGTTCCGAGTGAGGAATCACAAATACACATGTTCCCGTGCGCACACACACGTGCGCACCATCTCTCCCAGCCGCAAGCCGGGACTCGTGTCCCGCGCAGCCGACTTCCCACGGCTGGCCCCGCCGCCTCCCCCCACCACCCGCACTCCACGTGGGCGCACTAGGGCGCCAAGCGACCTCGCGGCCCAAGGAGCCCCGTGCTCTACCCGGCGCTGGAGGGAAGGCGAGGTCCTGGGGTCGGACGGACAAAGCGGGCGTCCAATCGAGCCCGGCATTGCCTCCCAGAAGGGAGGGAACGGAGGCTCTGACGGGCCCAATGAACGGGGAGCCCGAGTGGGACTTCCTCCCGGAATCCCGTTGGCCAGAATTGCAGGGCCGTGGGTGACACGTAAGTTGGGTGGGAGGTGGCGGCGGCCGAGGCTCGGCAGCCCCATCAGTGACACCGGCCCGCCTTCCCCCAAACCCGGCTGGGGCAGCCTGCCCCCTCCCAGCTACTCACCCCTGCGCGCCGAAACGCTCCTTTTGTTGTTGCCCCTCCTTTTGGTGGCGACAAAGTCGCGCAGTGGGAGCTGCTGCAAGCGGGCGGGGAGTGGCCGGGGCGGGACTCTGAGCTCTGCCCGGGGCAGCCGGGCCAAAAAGTGGGGAGGAGAGAAAAAGGCAGGCGGCGTCTGGGGACCGCGCGAGGACAGCCCGCTCAGAAGTATGCGGAGGGCCCCCTCCCGGGCCTCGGCACTCGCGGAAAGCCAGCCTCGCAAAAGTTTGGCAGCTGCGGCTGCCGTGGCGGCGTCGATGGCTGCGCGCCCCGCGGCGCGAGGAGGCTGATCGGGCGCCACTTCCCCTCCAGCCCCGCTTTTGTGTCTCGAGTCTCCTCCTCATGCTGCGTCCAGCCACCTCCTGCGGCGGCCGCTGCTGAGGCGCTCGCTCGGACGGGCAGAGGGGCGGAAGGGACAGCGGCGGCGGGGACGGCCGCGGCGCAGAGTCCCGGCGGGACTATGGGAAACGGGATGTGCTCCCGAAAGCAGAAGCGGATCTTCCAGACGCTGCTGTTGCTGACCGTGGTGTTTGGCTTTCTCTATGGCGCGATGCTCTACTATGAGCTGCAGACGCAGCTGCGGAAAGCCGAGGCGGTGGCGCTCAAGTACCAGCAGCACCAGGAGTCCCTTTCTGCCCAGTTACAAGGTACGGTTAACGGGACGCGCGCGGCCGGTGGCCAACTTTGCCGCGCCTCCCGCCGCGGCTGGAAAAGTGGCTTTGGTGAGCCGTTGGCACTGTGGGCGCCACCTCTGACTTTCAGGGACATCAGAAGCCAGGGCCGCAGGACCCCGGAGTGTCAGAGATGACAAATCGCCACCCTGCCTCTTCTTCAGGCAGTTACATTAGAAATTGGCAGCAACAACCCTGTCCCACAGGGCTTTGGATGGGCGGGTACACAATGAATGTTTTACCCCAGCACTTGTCAAAGGCCCAGCTGCAATCTGGGCATACAAACCATAGACCCCTGCCTAGTCTCCTGCCAGCCCATCCCAGAGGGACAGGGTTTCCTGGTTTCTAGGTATTTGCTTTCCAGTTGACTTTGTTAGTAACCTAAGAAATGGGGAGTTTGGCAGCACAGTTTGAAAAACACTGCTGTTTTTTCAAGGGAAATTAAGCCATGATCCGGGGTCCAAACTAATGGCCCAGTCGAATGGAGCCTAGACCTGCTGGTTTCTCATTTCTTTTAACTCAGTAGTGTGACTTTAGAGATGTTGGATGTGTTGAAAAAGTTCACTATCTTGCATTTATGTTTTTGGAAAAAGAAAAAAAAGGTTTATTTGTCTTCCTGAATAACTTATTTTGTCCTAGAGAGGTAAGTAGGGGTGTGTGTGTGTGTTTTACAGTTAGCCTTGAGAAGCCCAAGAGGAGGAACGTGGTTTTTCACTTTGCCAGACATACAGCAAACACAGTGTGACAAGATCTGCAGAAAGACTTAAAGCTCCTATCCCTCTATTTTAGAATCCCATTTAATGTAAATTTCAGGAACATAAATGATGCATGACGGCAAAGTAAGCACTATATGTGCTTCCTAAGAGCAGAATCATCTTGTACATATTTTTGAAAGCTTTTTCTTGTACTTGTGGTTAGTTTTTAACACTTAATGCAGCCCTCTCCCCAATCAAAAAAAGTAATAATAAAGAGCTGTGAGTAGTGAAATGTTGACAGTATTTGCTGATAATGCAAATACAGCTTATTTCATATTACTAGGAAGATACAAGCTGGATGGATGTTTCTGTCAGTGTATACTTTTACAAATATAAAGCAGATGCCTTTTTGTCACTTTAGCTACTTCGAATGTTTTCTAGTAAAAAAAAAAAAATATGAGAGAAAATGACACACAGCTGATTCTTGGTCTTATTTGCTCTTCCCATCTTAGAAGGGAAGTATTTTTAGCTTACTAAAGCTGTGTAGCTACAGGCAGTGAAAATATGTGAACTGGTCTTGGCTTGAAAGGAAAACCTGTTTCGATTGAGGCTTAGGATAAAATTTTTTTTCCTTAAAATTTTTGAAATTTACCCATAAGTTAAAATTTTTCTTTTAAATTTGTTGGCATTTGCTCACGAGTTACTGTTGGTATGCAAAGTATGGCTATTTATTTACTTGTTAATTAGAAGACACCAGTGGGTTCCCTGTGAAGTTCGGAGCAATTAGACCAAGGAGAAAACTTGCTGTGCAATAACAGTACAATGGCAGGACAGGATTTTCTCACATGTGGCGGGAAGGGTGAATATAGTGGATCACACCAGGTTGGTGCCTTGTTCTCTTAGTTTAGGAGATTCAGAGCAGTGCTGTTACATCTACCAGTATGCTACCCTCCGCACTGCATAGTGCCTGACACATAGGAGGGGGGGTGAATGTATATATTTATTCAGTCAACAAACAAAATTGAACTGCGGTGAGAAAATTAATCTCAAGCACTTTTGTCTGCTTTCTCAGACTTCACTTCCCTGTCTCTGGTTGTTGAAAAAAACAAAGTAATAACAGTGACATAGTTTGCCCAGGTAGCACATTGCCTCAGCTCCCAGTGCTAGAACTCATTGACTGTGGTCATGATTTCTGAGTCATGACCTTTTATTAACAATTTTCCATTTAGAAAGTCAATCTCAGCATCTTTTCTCCTTTTATTTGCCTTCGTCTGGTGGTGGTAGTGGGGGAGAGGAGTGGTAAGTGGTAATACAAAACCATTAAAATATGCCACATTTACTTTGCAGCAGGAGACGGAAAAGTGTTGCAGCTAGTTTGAGTGGCCGTACAGTCCATTTCTTAATTTACTCTTTTGCCATTTCCTCTTGAATTGTGGTGCTGCAACAATTACACTCTGATTATGGGTGAGGAATTATTTCCCAAGCAAGTTAGAGTTTCTTCTTTCTTTACAACTCTTTTTTTCACAATTGACTTCTATTCTGTAGCATTTATTTTGGATTTCACATCTGCAGGTCATTTAATGAAGATTTTCTGACGGTATGCAGCTTTTGCTTCCCTTTCCCAATGACAAATGACATTTTACTCGGTAGCACTATGTGCCACCTGCATAAATTTGTTTTTAGGACATCAGACTCTCCATTCTTAAGACTTGTTTAGTTACCTTATATCTCTTGACCCGGCTTGGATTAAAATCAGAGTTAATTATGAGTGGCCTTCTTTTAAAAAAACGCCTCTTGAAAAACTTTAGTTTGGCTGTGTAATCTGCAAGTATACGTTTGTTAAATGAGCATATTTAGGTCATCTTCAGTTTAATAACGGGTTGTATACCAGGCATTATTCTGAAAGTAGGTTATGTCCAATTCCAAGTGTATTTTAGAAGAGAACAGTTCCACAAATAGGAGATGGTGGGGATGATATGGGGAAAGTTTAAGACCAGCAACCCTCTCCACTAAAAACAAATCTCCACCAGCCTACCTATCTTCCACCCACAGTGTACCTTAATTATACTGAGGAGTGGGGCAGAGGTTATCTCTGGTGGCAGGGGCGGTAGTAACAACCTTTGACCACCTCAGTGTTTAATTAACTTAAATTTAAAAAAAAAAATGCTTTCAGGGCCAGGGACCATTCTGGGTGACTATAAACAGTGGTGGCTTTGACTGCCCATTAGAATCCCTGGGGCAGCTTCCAGGCCAATTAAGTCACAATCCGTGGGGGTGGAAGCCACCTGGCAATCTCCCCAGGTGATTGCTGTGTGCAGCTCAGGTTGAGAACCACAGCTCTGTAACCTTAAGACTGAGCCCCTTCACACATTTACTTTACCTGCTTGGCTGCAAAGACATTTGAGGTCTTTGTTTTTTTGTTTGTTTGTTTGTTTTGTTTTGTTTTGTTTCCTTTACCCCTGCCACATTTTGTGTGATTGTAGGCCTCATTTTTCTTATTTATATAATGGAGACTGGAATGACTTATTTCATAAAATACCATAAGGATAAAGTAATACCTATAAAGCTCCAAGCACATACCAAGTAGCACATAATATGGTTCCTTCAAGATTAGCTGTGGTTATCATCAGGCTCCCTATTTGAGATGAGATATTTGATCTCTTTCTCTTCCCAGGTTTGCCATGGGTAAAATTTTGAAATTGGCAGAATTTGTTTTTATAATTAGCTCTGTTCTAAATTATACCTAGATGAACATCAAAGGGAATAGGTAGACTGGTGTAACTGAAGTACTTTACTCTGGAGAAGGGACCCTCCCTGACAATTTAAATTTAGAATTAGAGTCTGGTTACTAATTAACTCTCTTATGTCAGTTTAGGCAAGGCTGTGAGGGACAGAGGTAGTAGGCAGTAGGCAGTAACTTTGTGCAATAAGATCTGGAAGAGGAATGTAACCATTTAGGTTTGTTTTTGTTTCTTTGTTGTGTTTTTTTTTTTTAGTAGTAGGAGCAGTCAGTCCCTCATTCCTAAAACACTGTATTACATTATTACCGCGCTCTTGGTTTTCCCAGTGATGACCAGAAACCATCAAGAAAAGATTCATATGATATTTCCTATGCTCCTATTCCTGATAAGTGCATTACAGTTATTTAAAATAAACAGGTTTGGTGCTTCTAAGGGTGACATGGTTATTTAAGTCACTTGTCCTTTGCATTGTGTTCGCCTACATGTAGGATGGCCCATTCACCTGAGCATGAACACATGACCATGTATCTGGTTGCTTCTCTGTTTTCAACCTCCCCTGAATCTGCTTTAAAAAATAAAAATGTCTCCTTCAGCTCAGGGCCAGGTTTTTAAAATTCTTTCCTCTCCAGTGCCAGGTGCCTGGCATGCAGTATGTGCTCAATAAATAGTAGGTCTAACCTATGTGATATTTGCTTTCTGCTTATGAATGTGCTTATATATGGTGGGCAGTGAAATGTGGTGCTTGTGGGCTGAGAAGTCAGCGCCTGAATTTGATGTCTTGCTGTCTTTTTTTTAACCAGTTATGTGATCTTGGGTTACTTAACATCTCTGTGACTTGCTTTCACCATATGTAATAATCAGGATAATAGTGCATATAATAGGTTGTCATAGGATCTGTAGTGTTAGTGGGTATACAATGCTTAAAAGGGTGAAGCTTACATTTTGAACTATTGGAGAACCTCACATACAACAGAGTGATTCATGGACCTCAGTCATTTAATCCAACAACCACAGGCAAGTGCATAGTAGCACTAATTTTCAGGTGCAAAGTTAGGACTTAGAAACATCAATTAGATATTGTCTATTAAGTGGACATTTTCACTGAAGTACATACATCTTACCATTAAAAGAGGAAATTTATCAAGCTGTTTTTTAAAAAAATTCTATTTTAAAAAAGGAACGAAATAAACACTCTTTAAGATCAGTTTTATTTGTATGCAAAGCCCTGACTTAAAATTTGTTCCTTCAATAAAAGATAAAAGCTCCTAGATAACTTTTGAAAATATGAATCAATCAAACCCTCTGTTAAATATATATGACTTGCACAAACATGTATGATTCCAACCTGCCTTAGTCATTGGACTTTGCCAATATTGGTTGACCAGGGAAGAGAATCCCTCATTATTTGTGAGTCCTTTGTTTAAGTCCCAGATAGAGGACCCAGATAGGCTATACAGTTTACTACATACAATTAGATTAGAAGCCTACTTGACTTTTTAAATTCCCTCCTGCCTTACCAAGGGCTGGGGTATAAGACCATGTTTTAGAGACTTAAGAAATGAGTGAATTGGAGTTGGAGAATGAAGACTGAAGCCGGGAATGAAAGTACAAGGGATCTGAGAGAAACTAGAAGATGAGAGAAAGAGACAGAGACTAATAATGGTTTCTGACATTTCAAAGTGTAAGATTCTTGCCCGTGTCTTTGTGTTGTGAAAAGAAAGAAACAGAATAATGAAGGGGGAGTGGTTTTGGCATCAGATACTGTTTGAATGCAACTCTGGTGTTTACCAGTGAAGTGACCTTGAGTAGGAAGATAGCCTCTCTGAATTTCGATGTTTTCATAGTTTGCTGGGGATAACAATGTTTATTTTGCACACTTGCACAGACTAGAAATCATACATCTGATGTGACTGGCACGAATCCCAGAGGGCATCACTACAACATTTCCTGGGTAACCAGGACTGCTGTTGCAGGATTAATGTTGGGCTGCTTTTTATTTTGCCTACTATGTATTATATACAGCAGGTAACAGAGTTATTAATTGTGACCAAATGCGGCTCTTTTCAGAGCCATGGCCCAACTTGGCTAAAACTTTTATTCAAGACACTCCCTCTTCTATCTTCTCCACCTTATTGACCCTTTTTTGGTATGCTCATGGTAGCAACCAAGAGTTGCTGGTTTTCATTTTAACAACTAAGTGTTCTTATTTTATCACTGAGGACAAAATGTTTTTGCTACTTTTGCCAGTCAGTGGTTTGTGGGTTTTGTAGCTTTGTTTGAAAGTGAAAGTTATGAATATGAACATGTTCATAACTTTCACTTTGCAGCACTATTCACAATAGCCAGGACAGGGAAACAACCCAAATGTCCATCGACAGATGATTGCATTCGGAAGATGTGGTATATATACACAATGGAATACTACTCAGCCATAAAAAAGGATGACATAATGCCATTTGTAGCAACATGGATGGAACTAGAGAATCTCATCCTGAGTGAAATGAGCCAGAAAGACAAAGACAAATACCATATGATATCACTTATAACTGGAATCTAATATCCAGCACAAATGAACATCTCCTCAGAAAAGAAAATCATGGACTTGGAGAAGAGACTTGTGGCTGCCTGATGGGAGGGGGGGGGAGTGGGAGGGATCGGGAGCTTGGGCTTATCAGACACAACTTAGAATGGATTTACAAGGAGATCCTGCTGAATAGCATTGAGAACTATGTCTAGATACTCATGTTGCAACAGAAGAAAGGGTGGGGGAAAAACTGTAATTGCAATGTATACACGTAAGGATAACCTGACCCCCTTGCTGTACAGTGGGAAAATAAATTAAAAAAAAAAAAAAAGAAAGTGAAAGTTAATATAACTTTACTATGGAAGAAAAATGGCCAACTGTATTTTTTTTTTCTTTTAAGCCATTCTTATTTGAAGAAAATTTATTTTAATAAGATTTTTTCTCTTTTGCTTTTTAGGTCTGCACCCTTTGCATATGGAAGTTCCCAGGCTGGGCTCAAATCAGAGCTATAGCTGCCAGCCTACATCACAGCCACAGCGAAGCCAGTTCCCAGCTGCGTCTGCGAACTACACCACAGCTCATGGCAACGCCCAGATCCTTAACCCACTGAGTGGGACCAGGGATCAAACCTGCATCCTCATGGATACTAGTCAGATTTGTTACCATTGAGCCACAACAGGAACTCCTTGAAAATTTACTTGAAGGAATTATTTTAAATATATACCATTTATTAATTGTCTTCCATACTCAGATGTTGTGCTAAATGCATTACAGGCATTTTCTCACTTAACACTGACACCAGCATTTTAGCATGAAGGAGCAATCTGAGGGAGGTTAATTAACTTGCCAGTGTCAAGGTCAAATCTAATGAAACTGAGCTTGGAATCCCAATGTGACTTTCTAGCCTGCATTCTTTCTACTGTACTCCATTGCCCTCAAAATTATTTTAGTGTCTCTCATGACAGTATTAATGGTTTCGAGAAAGTGGGTTAGGTAGTCATGTGAGGATTCAAAATAAACTTTAGAATCAGAAGTAACAGAAGTTACTTCTGATTTTGATGCAGCATTCCCAGAGTGTAGGGCATTTAGTGCTGTTGCTAAAGGTGGTTTTAGTTGATACTGGAGTTGATTTTAGGTGGTATGCAGATGCTGCATAAAATAACATCAAATCACATCAGAAACTTAGGCCATTTTGAATTCCCTTTCATTGTTTTCTTGACAAGTCAAGGAGAAACTCTGATACTAGAATCTCTCTCCTAAGTATAGATGCTCATTCGTTTTTCTCAAAAAGGCCAATTTCAGGCAGCCAACAGCCTGATAACTAGACTTTAAAAATTGTTTTGCTGTTTTATTGCATTTAAATTTTACAGTTACTACCATTAAGATCATGTGAAGTCAGACTTTCATTTACAAGGTGGTAGTGTAGAGTTTTCTTTTTAGAAGTTTATTTTAGGGGAAACAAGGTACATTTGGCAAGTTCACTATTCAGATTTTATACACATACAGTAAGAACTCAAGTTAGGAGTTCCTGCATGTCTGAAGTTTAGGAAGACATTACGTGATCAAGTCACTTAATGATACAGATACTGAATTTTACAGTTAAGAAAACAATCCTGAGGCAGATGAATCACTTAGCGTGTGTCTCAAGTTCAGCCCGAGCCCACATACCCGGACTTTTAGAACAATATACTGTTCCTCACTGCACTCTGCTGCCTCTGGAAACTAGCAGCACCCTCTTCTCAGTTCCAGCAGAAATGAATGTTGCTGTTTTTGAACAATGCCATGTATTTCTGAATGGCACACTTGTGTTCTTTGTTTTTATTGGCCTGTGGGTGCTTTTCCAGAGGACATGCCAGCCATTGCTCTACACTAATAAGCCTCACTAAATAGGCTTATAGCCTGGAGGAACATGGCACGGAGTAAATTGCTAGTTATAATACTATGACATTTTTTAAAATATTGCTTTAACTATTTTTTCATATATAAAATGTCACAGTATGATAGGCAGTGAATAGAGAAGTAAAAGATATGTTGTCATTCTGAAGGATGAGGCATTTTAGGATGTTTGAATGACAGACACTATTTCCTTTCCTTTGAGAGATTAAGCGAATTTAAGAAAAATATATAATCATTTTAGGAGAGTCAAGCATTTCATTTCTTATTTCACATCTCATTTAAAACCCTTCAAGTGGAATTTAAAAAAACCAACAAAATCTGCAAATCACGATATGTAAGAGAGCTTTGACATTGCTTGTATGCTCTCGACAGTAGCTATGATACTATAAAATAAATTTTCTAAACATAGATTAAAATTGGGCTTCCAACAATATGATTAGTTAGTTTTTGTTAGTGTAGAACAGTTTATTTAGTTTTATATTAGTGAGTTTTAATATAAAAAATCTGTACTTCCTATTGCATTAATCTTTCAACCTATTAACAAACATTTAGAGGGAATTTTTAAAAGGACTCAATAGCCTTTTTAAAGGTTTGTTTTTTTTTTTTTTTTTTTTTTGGTTTTTTTTTTTTTTGGCCACCCCTTGGCATATGGAGTTCCCAGGCCAGGGTTCAGATCTGAGCTACAGCTATGGCAATGCAGGATCCTTTAACTCACTGCCAGGTGGGAGACTGAACCTGTTGCCAATCCCATTGTGCCACAGTGGGAACTCCCCTTTTTAAAAGGTTTGATGCTATAAAACATGTTAAATTGTACTGATCTCAAATATCACTTTTATTAAAAGATGAAAAATAAGACCTCTTGATAAGTAATTATCAGCTTAAAATGCAGAAGTCATCTTAAATTTGATCTGGGCGTGTAATTCCTCACATATAACTTCTCAAGTACATTTCCTCTTTATCTGTAGATCTGTGAAACTTAAGAGTCAATATATCAGACGTTGAGCCAATCAACATGCAGTTTGGAAGATCTATGGCCTTTTTTCATTTAGGACCAACTCTGTTCCTTTCAGTCCAGACGGGCAATGTTTCTGCTGATAAAAATCCTCTCAGAATTTTTGTTGGGTCTCCTGTGAAGCTTGTTGAGGCTTACTCTATTAGACAAAAACCATGTCCACATAGTTCTTGGAGATAATTCCTTCTCTGCCTTAGACTTCTGCAGAGACAATGGGGAGACAGTGCCCTTCAACTTACCAGAGGCCTATTGAGAGGATCTGTGTGCCATACCCTGACACTTGTAGTAGATCCTGTGGTCTGACTGAATAGTTCTCTGAGATGCCACACTTCCCAGGGCTTACCAAAGAATTTCAGAAGCTACACCTTTATTCTCATCTTTAAACTATAGTTTTTCAGACAGTTCCCTGGAAATGATCTTTGTTTGGAAGCTGTTTCTTAATTTTAGCATTGTTTGCTGTGTAGAGAGGCTGAGAATTTTCAAAACCTTCAAATACTGCCTCCTTTTTGTTCAGTAGTCCCTCCCTAATTTATCTTCTCACAGTTTGCTATAAACAGCAAGAAGCCAGGTAGTCTCTTCAATACTTTGTTGGGAAATCTCCTTAGCTAAATCATCAGATTCATTTGGCACATTTTTTACTTCTCATATAACTGTAAGGGACTGCAGGTCACATAACTACACATAAGTGTAGGTATTGTTAAACTTCCTGCCAGTACCTAATTTCTAGTTTCCAATAAGATTTACCTCACTTTCATTCATGCCCTTAGTAGAAATTTCTTTAAAGTCCCAAATTCTGTGAACAGTGTGTTCAAGGCATTGTAGGCTTTCACTCACACTCTTCTTAGCCCATTACGCAGTTCCAAAGCTACTTTTAGAATTTTTTTTATGGCAGCACTCTACTTCCAAAATCTGGGTTAGTGATCCTTTTGTATAGTAAGTTGTTCCCAGATTGAATTGGCTTAGAAAACAAATACTTATCTTACAGTTTCTGCTGGAAAGGAATCTGGGCTTATCTGGGTGATTCTCTTAAGATCTCTCATGATGTTGCAGTCAAGCTGCTGAGCACGGTTATAGTCATCTCAAAATTTGACCAAGACTGAAGAATCTGCTTCAAAATCCACTAATGTGGTTGTTAGCAGGCCTTAGAAGAGCTAAGTCCAATCTCATTCATGTGGGCCTTTCCATAGGAATTTCCATGGTTTCAACCTGGAACCTATAGCATAATTGCTGGCTTTCCTCAGAGCAAAAGATCCAAGAGAGCGCTAGAGAGAAAGTATACATACACACACATATATTTTTAATTAATTAATTTTTGGCCACACCCATAGCATGTGGAAGTTCCCAGGTCAGGGATCAAACCCACACCACAGCAGCAACCAGAGCTGCTGCAGTGACAAAGCTGGATTCTTAACTCGCTGCACCACAAGGAAACTCCAAATTGCAAGTATTTTAATAAACTAATCTTGAAGGCAATAACTCACCACTTCTGCCGTATTCTATTCATTAGAATTGAGTTACTAAGTTCAGCCTGTGCTCAAGGGCAAGAATAACAGAAAGTAAGGATCATCTGGGGCTATCTTAGTAGCTGCCTCCCACAAGGTAAGAATGTCATTGTCGTTGGCAATGTCATTACCACACTCATCATAAACTAATATTCTTTGGGCACTTGCTTTGTACCAGGCACTATTCTAAATTATATTTGTGGAATATCCAACATAATACTTTTGTAAAAATATTTTACTACATATTAAAGTGCAAGTTCCATTTAATTTGATGTATATTAGCAAGCAGTGGAATTTGAAATCATGGCACTTCTGAGGGAAATTACCTGGTATTTAAACCAAATGACCTGGAAGAATTAAAAGAGATTTCCAGGTAACTCACTGAAGTATAAACTTAACTAGGAGGGTGTTAGGGGAAATCCCAAAGTGGAAGCCATCCTGTCCTTGGAGGGTGTCAAAATCCATTGACAACTGTGAAAACTTCCCACTCCTACAAGTGACTATATTTCTTTTGACAAATACATAGTTACGTAATGTGTTTGGTCACATAGCATTTTTACTTCTGAATGTTCCTTCTGACTTTAAATAGACTGCAGTCCTTGGTGAAGACTTCATTATTTTATAATCCGAAGATATATACATATATGTATTTTTTAGGGCCGCACCCACAGTATATGGAGGTTCCCAGACTAGGAGTCCAATCGGAGCTGTAGCCAAGGTCCTACGCCACAGCCACAGCAATGCCAGATCCAAGCCGTGTCTGCAACGTACACCATAGCTTACAGCAATGCAAGATCCTTAATCCACTGAGCAAGGCCAGGGATTGAACCTGCATCTTTGTGGATACTAGTTGGGTTCATTAACCGCTAAGCCACTCTGGGAACTCCAGAAGATACATTTTTCGTGGAATTTAACTGGTCTTAGAAAGATAAATAATATAAAGAAAGAGCATTAATTGCATGATTAGTAATCTCAACTTATTCATTCATCCCTATATTGAAAGTTAAGTTTCGAATATTGCAATACATGGGATAGTCTTTTGTGATGTTGATAAGCTAAAAGAGAGCATATGAAAACATCATTAAATGTATTCTGAACAATTGTAAAACTTCAAATCATAGTATGACCTCCCTCTTCCAAACATACTTTAGTAATCAGAAATATAAGAGAACAATATTTCTGTTTGCCATTTGACTTCCATCATACTTCCTATACACATTTCTATAAGAGATTGGATCAGGAAGTGGATAGAGCATATTTTGTCAAAATGTTTGAGTCCATATTCCATTCAGAAATCAAGGAGAGTTCCAACCGTGTCAGTGAGAAGCTGCTCTTGAATCTGCACAGGATCAGTGATTCTCTTTCTGCCCCCCTGCTCTCTACATGGATGTGAGATTGCTGCCATGATCCTAATGGTAGGCCAGGTTGTTGTGGACTAATTCTCTTGTGATACTCACAGGGATTGTAAGTCTCTTGTGACATGTGGTCTCTGTTCTCTGTCCCCAAAACCAAAATGGGAAAATTCCTGATGCCTTCTCTAATGTAGTGCTAACATGTGCAGTGCAGTTCTTAGGGAGACTTATGAGCTGCATATTGCTTATTCTCATTTACCTTTTGCTCGCTGGGTTGGTTAGGGTCCATATGGATTAAGCTAGAGAGTGCTATCTTCTGTTAAACCTGTACAAAGAAGCAGTAACTACTAACCCAGTTAGCAGAAGGATAGTATTTGTGAGTGCCTGTGAGACCCATTATTTGGCCCCCAAGAAGTCTTCATCTGTGGGTCCCATGGTAGCAATACTTTGAACAGAGGCTGAGCTTTTAAAGAAAAATAGCTTTGTTTTTATTGTAGGCATCCAGCTGTTCTCAAAACTGCCTCCTACCAGGCAGCAACCAAGTCCTAAGAACTCTCTGTATATCTTGTCTGTGACCCTCTCTTCCTTAAGGGTGGCATTTTTTATTTGAGATCCATAGGGGTCCATGAACTTTCTGAAAACTTACGTCAGTTTTGTATATGTGACTTTTTCCAAGACAGAAGTCATAGCTTTTATTGGATCCTCAAAGCATCAATGACCTGAAAAAGGTTAAGAACCTCTGCTTTGGGGCAAATTCCTCCTTCCGTGATTTTTTTAAAGTCCATCTTGGAATTTGGCTTCCCTTGGTTCCACCCTATGAACCCTCTAGAAAGTGTTCAACTTTGTAATGGGGTAGTCAGTGTTCACTGCTATTCCTCTAAAGCCCAAACCCACTCTACCATTTTCGAATGTAAGAATCCTAATTAAAGACTTAAATGACAGTTAATAAATTGCATTCCTAGAGTCCATAGTTATTAGTAAATAATAAAAAATGCGTTGCTATCACATGAGAAATTTAGACTTTTCAAATTGGTCCTGAAAATGCAAAGACGTTGAGTAATGCAATATGCTCTATTATTACCATTTTAAATGTGAGGAAACAGAAGTCCCACAGCAAGACAGTGACACTCTTGGAATTATTGCTCGAATTGCTTGGATCCTAACTCAGGAGTCGTACTAATCTTCAGTTTCCAAGGCTTGTTCACCTTGGAACTAAAATGAGGTTTTGACAGTACATTTTCACAAAACAGAATTTCTGACTTTGCTTCCTCAGAGTTAAGAGTACCCAGAAGGTGACTCTCCTGGACTTGAGAGCTGGTCTCCTCCAGTCCACCTGCCATCCTCTGCCAAATCCAATCTCTTTGTCCTTGGAGGGGGCTGATGGCTATTCACGCCACTACTGCCTGCTTCACCTCTGCAGCATTCTGCCCACTGGAGCCTGTTGACTTTGTTCCTTTCTGGATCTCACATGCCCTGGAGGATGGAGGCAGGCACCATCGGATTGGGTCCCAGGGTAATAGGACGGATAGTCACTGGTGATCTTGGCTTCACCACCCTTTCCATCTATCTTTGGCACACTGTCCTTGATCCAAAATTAGGGGCTTGGGCTGTCCCTTACCTTCAGATGATTCTTCCTCAGACTCCTCTGCAACCTGGGGTGTGGACAGGGCTTAAGCCCACACCTCCAGGATCCTGCTAACTTTCACCACAGGCTCTGGAGCTTCACCTTGACTTCACAGGGGGGCTTTGAAGCTCACCACTCAACTGATTCTCCAGCTGTGTTTTTTAGCTTCCAGATGTAGAAGCCAAGTCACTCCTAAATAAATCACAGATTGGGAAAGCAGGCAAGAATGTAGAACCCAGGTTGCAAGGAGCAGCATATGGATATGCTTTGGTTTGGCCCACACAGTGCTCGGAAAAATTTCACAGTAGTTGTCTACATGGAAAAAGATATCTTATGTAAACATCCGGATTTCTGACTTTGTTTGAAAAGTCATAGTATCCCTCGACACTAGGCTGCATTCCTGGGTAGTGAATGGCTTGCATTTTGAGTCGGGTATGTGGGCTTCGGTTGGCAGAAATTTCCACTGGGAATTTTCCTCTCAAAAATTTCTTTACTTTTTCAATGAGGAAAGAGAGCCTTAGAGAGATCAAATGGCTTGATAACTGTTCTGTCCAACATGGTAGCCCCCATCTTGTGTGGCAAAAGCACTTTAAGCGCAGCAAATGAGTGACTGAGGAACAGAATTTCAAATTTTAACTATTTTAAACTTAAAATTTAAAGCAGACGCATTGTGAAATATTTTTCTGTTAAGCACAACCTTATTGTTTTGGTGGCATTACATTTTGATTAACTCTTGGGTCACAATAGATGTTATTGATGTATTGCACAAAGATATCCCACATTAAAAAATACCACTGCTAGAAATTTAAAAATTACCAATGTGGTTCACAGTGCATTTCTGTTGGACAGTGTTGACCTGTCAGAGCTCACACAACTTGTTGGTGGAAAGTCTGGAATTTGTCAGCCAATATCCTCCTCCTAGCACTACTTAGTTCACACCTGTGAGATTTTGAAGAGAAGCTACTCAGAAACTGCCCCAAAAAACAGATAAGCAGTTCTGGAGTATATCAGATAATTAGGGAGATGCTTATTTTCAGTTCACTTAGAGATCTGCTCAGTAAATTATAGACACATTTAATGTTAAAAAATTATAAATTGAGTTTCTTACAGTAAAGTTTATTCAGTATATTATAGTTTATTTCTGAAAAATTAGACTTCATAGAATGAATGTCTTTCTGTGACAAGTTTTTCCTTAAAAATTTCCTTAAAAATATTTCTGGGAATTCTTTGGTGACGCAGTGGGTTAAGGATCTAGTGTTGTCACTGCAGTGGCTGATGTTGCTGCTATGGTGTGGATTTGATCCTTGGCCCTGGAATATCTGTGTGCTGCATGTGTAGCCCCCCCTCCAAAAAAAAAAAAGATTTTTGACTCCATTTTCTGAAATAGAAGATAGCCAAAGAATATTACTATTATTAATTTAGGACAGGTAATCCAAGGATGTGTGATTTGATGTAACTAATGTTACATGAGTAGCATATAAAGATATACTGAGCATCAAGATATTTTTTGTTTTATGTGCAGAAGACCTAAACAGACATTTCTTCAAGGAAGAAGACAGATGGCCAATAGACACATGAAAAGATGCTCATTATCACTAATTATTAGAGAAATGCAAATCAAAACAGTGAGGTACCACCTCACACCAGTCAGAATGGCCATTATTAAAAAGTCTATAAATAATAAATTCTGGAGAGAGTGTTCCAACACTGTTGGTTGGAATGTAAATTGGTGCAGCCACTATGGAAAACAGTATGGAGGTTCCTCAAAAAACTAAAAATAGAGTTGCCATATGATCCAGCAATCCCACTCCTGGGCATATATCTAGACAAACTGTAATTCAAAACGTACATATACTCTTGTGTTCATAGCAGCACTGTTTACAATAGCCGATACATGGAAACTGCATGCATGTCCATCAACGATAAAGAAGCTGTGGTACATGTATACAATGGAATAGTACTCAGCCATAAAAAGAATGATATAATGCTATTTGCAGCAATGTGAATGGACCTAGAGATTATCATAGTAAGTAAGCCAGAAAGAGAAAGACAAATAATATATCACTTATATATGGAATCTAAAATACAACACAAATCAGCTATCTAGAAACGAAAACAGACTCACAGATGTAGAGAACAGACTTGCAGTTGTCAAGAGGGAGGGAGGGATTGGGAGTTTGGGATTAGAAGAAGCAAACTATTATATATACAGTGGATAAACAATAAGGTCCTATTGTATAGCATAGGGAACTATATATTCAGTATCCTGTGGTAAATCATAATGTAAGAGAATATGAAAAAGAATATTTGTATAACTGAATCATTTTGCTTTATAACAGAAATTAACACAGCATTTTATTTTATTTTTTATTTATTTATTTTTTTTGTCTTTTTGCCTTTTTAGGGCCGCTTCCCACGGCAGTGGAGGTTCTCAAGCTAGGGGTCTAATCGGAGCTGTAGCCACTGGCCTACGCCACAGCCACAGCAACTTGGAATCCGAGCTACGTTGCAACCTACACAACAGCTCACACCTACACCATAGCTCACGGCAACACCGGATCATTAACCCACTTAGCGAGGCCAGGGATTGAACCCGCAACCTCATGGTTCCTAGTCAGATTCATTAACCACTGTGCCACGATGGGAACTCCTAACACAGCATTTTAAATCAACTATGCTTCAATAAAAATTTTTAAAAGATATTTTGCTTTATAAAAATTTAAAAATCTCAATTACTTAAAGAGACATATCCATGGTAACCATTCTGCAGTGTGGCTGTGTTTTGAACATGGTGGACTGGGCTTGTCTGGGCCTTTCTGGACATAGGCGTAGGCCAGCTTGGAACTGGCTCACTGTCACTTTTGTCACACTGGCCAAGCCAGACGAATAGTCATTCCCAACACCGATGAATTGGGGTGCAGAATAATACTCTGCCCACAGCGGTAAGCACTACCACATGGTTGGCAGAGTGTGAGTATATAATTAACAGTAAGGACGGGTAAAAAAATTCAGAGAGATGACCCATAGTCAATTTCAGTTGGTATGGTATGAAAGCTGCTTTCATCTGATGAATTATTTTTACAGTGATTTAACAAAGACTTTTAAAAAGATAACACAGTTTTAGTCATGTTTGTGTTTTCTCAGCAAAAGGTGTGAATTCCTAATGAAAAGGCGTATAAATTATAAACAAAAGGCAATAAGTAAATATGTTCTTTTAATCAACAAGGTTTTTCTGAAGCACGTACTATCCACAGGCTTTCTTGGGGGATATAATAATTTTATAGATGCTGCCATTAAGAAATAGAAGGTAAATGAAGTATCCTTTATAGCTAAAGGCTTTTTTGTTGGATTTTTATGACCACTCTTTCAATGACATGGAATAAGAGAACTTCTCTACTGAAGTATTTCAGCATTTGATATGCTGATTTTAGCAGCAAAAGTAGATGTGATAAAATATAGGATTTAATTTCATACAGTAATTTATGTGGGTGGAAAAAATGAGAATAATTTAGAACTTGGACCCATGGAGAGACTTGGACATTTAAAATTTTTTGTAGACTTTTCATAGATGTATGCCATGGTTGGCATTAAAAAATTTCATTATATATTCACTGGGATTTTCTTTTTAAGAAATTAAATGAAGAGTTACATCTTCAGTATTTACTTGAAGGTTCAAGCACCTACTATGGCAACTATATATTTTAATCCCCAAGGCCTTGGGAAAAGACTTTGAAAAATTTAAAGAGACAGATGTCCAGTCTTTTTGTCTGTTTTTCTGTTTTTTTAAAGACTTGTCTAATTTTAAGCATTTCTTTAAAACACCCTTATTTTTCAAGTGGCATATTTATTCATTCCATTTAATGTAATATTATGTATGGCTATATATATGTGCGTATGTGACCAGTCAGTTAAGTATTATCTTGGTCTTCTTTAGTAAGATAATACTAATAGCAATTTGTTTATATTTCTACTTTTTAAAGCTTGATTTTTCATGTCTCAGCTTGAGAATATCAGAAAATTTTACAAAAACAAATAGGGAGGCTGAAGGCTGGTTCCTAGGTACACAAATAAGGCCTTGATTTGGAAATGGCTATATCCTATGAGTTGTTTTGACAAGCTTTTTGTGCAAACAATAGAAGAAACAGTAAGAAGAAGCAGGGTTTTTTTTCAACATGTTCATTTCTATACTTCTTGTGAATAATACCTGCTCTGAAAATTTTTAGAGTAGGAACATGTAGATTCTTGTTAAGTCCCGGTAAGTGAAACTCTAATACTCTATGAAACCAGTGAATAATTGGCCAGCTACCATGTATTTGTTCTTTTACTTAAATACTTCTTGTCATTAACTTTGTTCCTCTAGAAATATGTTGATGCGGAAGGAAAATCTGGCTTTGTTTTTGGTCTTCTTCATCTCTGTTTTATTACTTAATTTCTTTAACTCTGCTAGTTGATTGCTTAAATACTTCTTTCTAAAACAATCTAGTTGACTCCAGTCAGAACAGATACCAAAGAACACATCAGCTGATTGCTTAATTATTTTGTAAAAGGGAGAGTCTTACCTGGCCCCACAGCATTTTAACTTCAAAAGATTATGATTTTTAACTATCCTAGAATTATGTCTTGAATTTTGTGTTGTGTCTCATTTGATCATATCTAATTTCCCCTCTTTCTAAGTCTGTTCTGATGTTATTTATGTCACTCAAAAACTTGTTGGCATGGTGTTGAATACTTTTCATATAGTTGTGGTGACTCTACTTTCAAAATATATATCCTGAATCTTACTAATCTATAGTATTTCTATTTCTAGCATCCTATTCTGATTCACTGTCATCTCTCGACTATGCTAATTTCAGTAGGTTTCTACCTGGTTTTCTTGCTTCCACCCTGATCGCCCACAGAGTAGCTCCATAGTTTATAAAGATTATTCTTTATAAAACTAAGTTAGGTAATGCTATTTCTCATCTCTCTTTAAAGGAAAATTTCACTTTACAATGTGGTTGTGCTTCACCAACAAGATAACAACCACATGGTCCTTTCAGCTGTTGCAATGACACCACAAGCTCACACCCTTCTCAGAGTCTTTATATCAGCTCTTCTCTCTACCTGGAACCTTCTTTGCTGAGATCACTTCATTATTGACTGACTTCTTTTTATTCAGGCCTAAGTTCAGATGTCAGCTTCTACAAAGGCAGCAGTATTAGCTAGCTATTGCTGCATAACAAATTACCCCTACACTTAGCACTTTCACACAACAAACATATATAAACATGAACTGTTTCACACAGTTTCCTGAGGGTCATGAATCCAGGAGCAACTTAGCTATATAGTTCTGGGCCAGGGTCTCTCATGAGGTTGTACTCAATGTGTTGGCTGGGCTGCAGGAGGATCCACTTCCAAACTTGTTCCTGTGGTTGCTGGCAGGCTTCAGTTCCTCACTATTGGGAGATACCTCCATTTTCCATGGTGGAACACCTCTCCATAGATTGCTTGAGTGTCCTCATGACACGGCAGCTGTATTCCCACAGAGTGAGGGATCTAACAGAGGAAGAGCCAACACAAAAGCCAGTCTTTATAACCTAATCCACTTGTGCTGGATGCTATTAGTAACATAGACCAGCCCTGATATAGTGTAGGAGGGGAACACAAGAGTATGAGTGCCAAGAGGTGGGGGGAATCAGAGGGAACCATGTGGAAGGCTGGCTGTAACAGCAGCCCATGGGGATTTTACTGGTTACTTTCGAGAAGCTGAATCTTTCATACTTTCTACCTCTGAGCAATCTTTAGAAGTCATAGCTACATCTCTTCCTTGATATAAGGGAATAAGCTGGAAAATGGTGATAGTTCACCCACCCAAGTACTTTCTCTCCCATTATCCTACATTATTATTGTATCTCATTAATTGTACCTTGTTTGTCTCTCTTCCTCCATGAGGTTATAAGACCTTGGATTCAGAAAACTGGTATTTCATGTCCATTATTTTAATCCTAGGGCTTGGAAGAATGCCTTAAATATAGTTATTGGACAAATGAATACATTTGCCTTTTAAAGCCCTGAGTTTTATTTTAGCCACTTCATATGGAAGTTGTTTCTAAATGCATCCCTGTATTCTAAAGTTGAGCATACTGAACATAAATTTCACTAAGGAAAGTAATATTTGATGAGTTTACCTTGTGTAAAAGGCACTGTGTTAGACAGTCTGATAAGACATGGTCCTTACCCCCAAGGAGTCCTTTTAGTAAGGAAAGGCGGACTATGATGTGTGCCTATGTGGACAAGTAAAACAAAGAAGAGGGGAAAATTACAGGGTGAGAGGCAAGATGAGAATTGGAGGAGGCGTAAGATCAGTATAGTTATTTTGTGCTGTGGTATTGTGTTTCTTTTAGCATGTTCAGAATGTAAGAAGGAAAGAAACCATATTTTTTGAACAACGACAAAAAAGTCAGGAAACGTGGTCTACAAAAGTAGAAATGGTATATTATTTAGTTACATATTTTTAAAGGTCACCTTACTGAAATGACTAAAAATATAGGAAATTGTGTTTCATTATATATGGTTGATCATCATATTAGAGAGCAGTTACCCATATGTTAAATAGCCTTCAGTCAGTGTATTTTTAAATTAGTTCTCCAAGGAGCGATGATCTTTTATAGTATTCTTCACGATTACCAGCTTCCTAGGGTGGTCATTCTGTCCCCTCTCCTTAAGTTACTTCATCTAATTTTAGTGTGGACTTGAAAGCCTAATAACCAAACTTGATAATTATGTATAATAAGAATAAATGAGACTCTGAAAAAAAAGTTTTCAAGTAATTATGTTAATAATCATATTTTTAGTATAGCTATTTGTGGTTCATTTTTCCATCTTTCTGGTACTCGCTTGTATTTTAATAACTTCTCTTAATAGGTTGTTATTTTACATAGGTTTTATGTTAAACTTTTTGTCTCTGTTCAATATATCATAGTTGACTTTGAAGCTGAATGGACTCATAGATCTGCCAAATTTCAATTTTACATCCTTTGCAAGTTGTTGAATCTTTCTGAGCCTAATTTTTTTTTTTTAATCATATCTTCTTTATAGCGTTGGTGAAAAGAGTAAATGTTAAAGGCCTAGAATGTTACCTGGCATGGATTTTCTTTCTGTCCTCTCCTCCTTCCCCAGTCAGCCCATCATGTTGAATGGGCTTCATGCTCTACCACCTGGGGTTTACTACAGTGCAACTCAGGGGCAGCTCAGCTCTTGAGAAGAAAAAGACTGTGGGGGTTTCATTGGAGGGAATGTATCAATCCCTACATACGCAAAGTTAACAAAACATTCAGAGCAAAGAATTTTTTAATTAAAATAAGCTGTACGACATCCATGTAATTACTTATATTTTTCCACTCCCTTACATATTTTCTCAGTTTACCCACCCTTATGACTCATTCAGCAGCATAATTAGTGAAGTGAGCATTCTTTTCTAGTCATCAAGCAAAACAGGTCCTCTGCTGGCTTACTGGATTTTCTGGTGCACCCCCAAGAGAAGCTCATTTGCCATGTAACCTTTTTTTTTCCTCTTGGGCTGGTTGCTACCTACCATCAAGAACTTCTCACCTTGGTCAGTTTCTTCACTCCAGATGGCTCTCTTCTGGGTATTGCATTTCTTGTATTTATTCATTTTTCATACCTTGAGGTCCTGCCAAAATTCTGCTCTTTGTCTTGTTTCAAATTCAGTTGAAATTCATTGATTATCTATTCTGTGCTATACATGGGAGCAGGCCCTAATATTTAGATCATGCATTAGAAGAATGAGTTCAGAAAAATTGTGTTCAGAATAACAAAAGTAGTAAATGAGAAAAGGAATTTGAATGAAAATCTGCCAGCCCTAAATTCAGTTTTCTTTCTGATTTAGCACCAAGTCCCCTTTCCTCCAGGTGTGCGAAGACCTGGAGAAACTAATGATGGGAACTGGAAGCCTTCATTAGGTCAGACTGCAATTTGTGCCACTGCTGTAAGCTGTGGGGGACAGACATGCCCCAGGAACCATTTTCTGGGTCCACTTTAAGTCTGTAATGCCAGCTCCTGGCCTGTAAGATAGAAAGAAAGCTGCTATCCTCACAGTTTGCTTTTTTTTTTTTTTTTTAAAGACTAATCTTAAAAGTAGATTTAATAATCTAGTTAGAAAACCTCCACTCACTAATAGGAGTAAACTCATTAAATGTAAAAAAGTTAGGAGAACTCCATGACTTCAGTTTTTTCAGAATGTGGATTTAATCTTTAATCAGAAAGGTGTTACTCTGAATAAATTAGCTTTCCCTTTCAAGTTATAAAGCCCTATGCTTCAATCTAGGCCAGTCATAGAAAATGTTTCTTCTGTTTTTTTCTTTAAATTACTTAATAACCCTAATGAAAGTGAAGGTGGTTTCTATGAATTGAAAACAGGTAATTATTGATTAATTATATTATTGGAAGAGAACACTAAAAATAATTCATTTGGAGTTTTATAAAGTGTTTTAGAGATCCTTTGAATCTGTATTTGATGAGGTAGAAGATGACATCAGAGACTAATGAAGCCATAATATGAAACCCAACTCAAGAAATGCCGAAACTATACACTTTGCCAGAATATGGAATGAGTGCAGACCTGGGTTCAAATGTGGACTCTGTAATTAAACACTTGGATGACCTTTGACAGGTTACCTAGACACTCAGCCTGTTTCACTGCCTGCTCAAATAAGGATTATCCTTGCTCTCTGAAGTTTTTATAAGACACCAACTTAGAAAATAAAAATTGCCAGGATATAAAGCTCTAATGACACCTTTTTAATATCTCCATTAGGGAAAGTAAGTTTAGCATAAAAAAGACATGATTTTTTAAAAGATATTTTTATTTCTCTCACAAATTATATTTTGGAATGATCTTTGAAAGCCTGCTGCTTCAGTTGTTAATTCATTTCAGTTAGAGACTATGAACATCAAAGAGTAAAACTCAATTAAGTGGAATGGTCAGGAAATTAATATTCTCATGAATTTAGTTGTCAATGTTAAATAGAAAACTTATTATCTTCTCTACCCGCATGGCTTCTGGTCTCTGTATTTAAGTCATTCTATTTAATTTGAAGTTGCATTGAAAGTCTGTGCCAAGTTTTTTTCTGGTAAAAGGAAGAGAAATCAATTAAAGAAAATACTTATTTTTTTTCAAGTTATGTTATTGAAAAGCATTCCAAATTGCATTAATTGCTTTACTTCGTTGTTAAGCATGGTCATCATTAGAAACAACAATTCTCTTTTAGTACTGGAAATGTAGATCAGGTACGAAGAAGATTCAACTGAATGTATACTGTTCCTTGAACTTCCTTGAAATCATCAGTAGATTTTGATCTTTCCCTTTCTGTTAGAACATGAGTACAATAAAAAAAAAAAAAATTCCACTTAGTTATGATAAAATGAACATCAGCATAATTGATTATTATGATATAAACTTAGTTAAGAGTAGTTTGTGTAGACATTAGGAAAGTGCAGAAAAATTTTAAGAAACAAAAGAAAAAGTCATATTCCTTAATCAGAGAAATCTCTAAAATTTCAGTGTTTTATTTTTTATTTACAGAATCAAAGGCAAATAGATGTACAGTTATTTTCTTTGACTTGTTTGCATTTTTAAAAACCTGTTTAAGTTTGTATTCTCTTTGATTCATATTTCTCCTTGATTCATATTGAGAGGAATAACTTAAAAACGGATGAAAACCAAAAATCAATCTTTCCTTTATGGCTTAAAAAAAAATCTGTTCTTTACTTAATCAACATTGCAGTATCTTATTAGGGAAACAAAAAAATAATAGATTATTATTATTATTATTATTATTTTTTTTTTGCCATTTCTAGGGCCGCTTCTGCGGCATATGGAGGTATCCAGGCTAGGGGTCTAATCGAACCCTAGGGATCGAACCCACAACCTCATCGTTCCTAGTCAGATTCATTAACCACTGATCCACGATGGGAACTCCAATAACAGATTATTTTTAAAAGTTTTTTTAATTCTGCAAGAACTTGATATGTAACAGAGTAAATCAGGTACCTACTTTCAAAATTCAGGGGGAAAGTTTCTCTGAAAAATAGAACCATTCAGAAGCCAAATTTTAAGAGATTTTTTTTTTTTCCACTTTATATTCTGACTTGGAGTATAGAAAGGTTTTTTTGTTTGTTTGTTTTAGTCTTTAGGGCTATACCCGAGGCATATGGAGATTCCCAGGCTAGGGGTTGAATTGAAGCTGTAGCAGCTGGCCTATACCACAGCCACAGCAACACAGGATCCTAGCCGCGTCTGCAACCTATACCACAGCTCTTGGCAACACTGGATCCTTAACCCACTGAGCAAGGCCAGGAATTGAACCTGCATCCTCATGGATGCCAGTCAGATTTGTTTCAGCTGAGCCATGATGAGAACTCTGAAAGAAAAGATTTAATCTTAGTAATTTTTTGTTGGTTTGCTTTCAGGTTTTCTATTGCAATAAGGAACATAAGCCTACAGAATAACACGTCTGTGAATTATTAGTATTTGTTTTTATCTTATATAGTTTAATTTCTGATGATTGACTGTAAGGAAAATTTTGTAACCATTATTTCATTTCTTTTGTGTGGTATTATCAGATATGTTTTCAACAGATATATATCATTTATAGTGATATTTTATAATCTCATTTTAATTTAGAATGAGAAATTAAGCTCATAACATCTTTTATTTCTTAGTTATAGAGATAAAGAATTATAAAATTATTTTTGTATATTCTGAGTGAAACACCAGGCCAGATAATATTAATATACTCAGGTTAGATTTCATTTATGTTCTTTTCAAGTTCATGAAACTGTGAAAGACAAGATGATGGAAACACTCCCTTTTTTTGCATCTCAGATAAATATCATGTATATTTTGCATATTGATAATGTAAAACTGTCCTTTTGACCTTACAGGATTTTTTTTTTTTTTACGAGTCCTGACCTTTTCTTCCCCCTCAAATGCCTGTGTTGTTTTTTGTGATGCATGCAGTATGGGGATAATTTACTGAGTTCTTGTCAGTTCACCAGCAGCTATGTTTAGATGTTTAGATTAGAGGGGTTTTTTGTTGTTGTTTCTTTTGGTTTGGTTTAGTTTTTTTTTTTAAACAGTGTGTGTGTGTGTGTGTGTGTGTGTGTGTGTGTGTGTGTGTGCGCGCGCGCGCGTGTATGTGTATTGGTAGCCTCAGAAGAAAAGCTGTTGGAGTTCCCTTCGTGGCTCAGCATTTAATGAACCCAACTAGGATCTCCAAGGATGCGGGTTTGATTCCTGGCCTTGCTAGGTGGGTTAAGGATCCACTGTTGCCATGAGCTGTGGCGTGGGTTTCAGACGTGGCTCAGATCCCATGTTGCTGTGGCTGTGGTACAGGCTGGCGACTACAGCTCCAATTGGACCACTAGCCTGGGAACCTCCATATGCTGCGGGTGCGGCCCTAAAATAGCAAAAAAAAAAGAAGAAGAAAAGTTGTAATAACTATTTAATGCTATTTTTTTGTCTGTTTGTTTGCTTTCATATATTACTAATGATGTATTTATTGAAGTAACTACCTAATGTGTATTTCTAGGTTTACTGTTTTGGATCAAAGGATACAATCCCTAATTCATAAATTTGTGGTGTTGAAGAGATAGGCTACTTGTACTGTAGTACTGTAGTTTTTATTCTGCCATCGAGTAAGTAACAAAGTAGCACAAAATTATCTTTATTAAAGTAGAACTGAAAAGAGGGTTCTTAAAAATGTTAAAAAATTCACCTAGTGAGTTCTCAAGATTCTAAAGCAAAGATGAAAGACCCAAGCATGGATATTAACAAAAAAATGTCCCAGTTCTCCTATGATAATTCATATTTAGAAGTAATCACACAAAAAACCTTTCTTTTATCTATATACTGAGATTCATACAGCTTTATAGTGGGGTGGCAGGTAAGGTGTATCAATGATTTAAAGGTAAATTTAAAGATGGTAATTTCCTTTCTTTCTCAATCTCTCAAATGACAATCACAAAATTACAATAATACATGGATTCCTTTTCTTAGGAAGTATCTTCCCAGAAGTTCAGAATGGTGGAACAAGACCACATTAAATCTCAAAAAGTCTAATACTTCCTAAGGAAATACCCTTTTTCCGTCCTGTACATGTAAGACGAGCCAATGGCTAAAGAAAGGTCACGGATCTTCTAATGACTAGATAGGAGTAATTTCTAATTAGCACCCTATTCCCCCACAAATTACAGGTGAATTGGGTGTAAAAGCTCTTTGTATATAAATGGTAAAGGACTATAAAAGCATAGTTTATGATGATTGCTACCAAAGTGAGTTTTAAAGGACACTTTTTCCTTCTGAATATATGAACACTCATCTGCAAATGCATTTAACCTCTTAGTGACAGGTTTATCTACAGGGTAATAACCTGAGGTAATAGAACTGAGGTCTTTAGTGAAATAAGTGTTTGCTCTTCCTGAGAAATTCTGATTTACACTTTGTCAGTGGAGAAATAACATCAGAGGTAAAGTGTCTAGTATACTAATGAATCTTGTTTTAAGCTATGGTTATAATTAGTTTTATTCTATATTGTTTAAAAATCAAAATGTAGAATAAAAATAAACATCAGCTACTCATGTCCAAATTACTATAAATATTGAGTCAATTGAATCTGGAACCAGTGAGGTTTTTCTGTGCCTGAACTTCCTGTTTTTACCCACTTCCCAATTACTTGCAGCTGTCAAAATAATTTTAATCATTTTCAGATACTTTGCAGAAGAAAAGGGACTTAAGCCGTTCAGCCAAAAAAGATGTTGCACCTCCTCTTGTGGTCCTTTATAGCCCCGCTGGGTCACCCTATTCTAGTCAAGCCAGCACTCTTTCTGAACATCGCTATTATGCTATAAGATCTTAGACATTTATCCAGGTCATTACACAGTTCTGATTCTGTATCTTTGCCTGTTAAACCACATCAGAGAATCAGAGAATTTTAGAGCTAGAAGAAGTCTTAGAAATCAGTATCCAAGCCCCTTTATTTTATCAGTGATGAACCATATGACATTAAATAAGTCCTCTTCAGATTAAAAATTAAACCCAAACCTCTGGACTTCTAGCCTTTGGCCTGTTCCACCATGAAATGGTGCCTGCAGATATGTGCAAGTAGGCAGGAGCAGAAATCTGCTTACTCCAACGAACACCTGACATTTGCACTCTCCCACTTCTGGATCCAGGCTATTGACCAAATATGCTTGGTTATTCCCCAGTATGTGAGAGAGGAGAGTCATTATGGGGAGAGCAAACTGAAACATGTATTAGGCAGGGGAAAAAACAAAGCAGTAAGAGTGTCCCTTAGACCCATTTGCAATCAAAGTACCAGTTGTATGTACTTTACTGCATCGGAGAAGGATAGTGTGCCTGTAATTTTTGAGTGATACTTACGGAAAAGGCAAGCCATGCTACTGGACACCATGTGACCCAGGGCTTTAGTTTATATATAATAGTTTTCAGCTTATTGAAAGTCATAGATGAGACAGGCTGGGGTGGGGTGGGGGATGCACTGAGGGTTTGGAATGGAAATTTGGTTGTGATGATTGCTGTACACCTAAATGTAATAAAATTCATTAAGTAATTAAAAAAGGAACGTCATAGATGAGAGATAAATACAAAATAGTATTATTTTATCAAAACTCTTTTCCTAAAATATCAGAGCCTTCCTCAGCATTCTGCAAAACTGGATCTTTCATCTCTTATTCAAATTTATTTTACTGAGAATATTCAAAACCAATTTGAAATGATTAATATGTTGCTGATGCCACTTACTCTTCTTCTTTGCTTTAAATATGCATATTTAGAGTTTTAGCATTGGAAGGACCTTGGTGACTCAAATGTCCAACTACTTCATTTTATTGCTAAGGAAATTGAATTCAAAAGGGGAAGTTTCTTAAGTGTGAGCACAGGACTGACTGGTAGTGTCTTGTAGCATGGAGCTCAGGAATCTTGGCTCAGGCCAGTGTTATTATCCCTAACATTACTTGAAAAATTCTCATTAAAGTACATTTTGGCTTTATCTGTTTCTATTTCCTCTGTGAGACTTTCTCTCTTTTTTCTTCTTCCAGTCCTACTTAAGTTACTTCCAGTGGATTTAATATGAATACTAACTATGGAATGGGTTAGAAAGAAAAATGGAAAGTCTAACTCTTAAGTAGAATGCTGACATCATCAAAGATGTTTTTCTTTCTTTTAGCATCCAGTCATGCATCTTTCTACAGATCTTTCTACAGTCTATTGGTTTTGCTGTGCTTTCAAAAAGCCACATGTATTTGTTAAGTGAAACAATATAGATATATATTGCCTCTCTCCTTCATAGAGAAACTTTAAATGTTGCCAATGAATTCCTATGTTTATATTGGTATAGGTTAGCTATATCAAATTTAAAGGTTCTTAAAACTGGGCTCTTAGAAATCTATCTTGATATGTAACCAGTTACATGTTTTATTTGTAAATTTTATGAAATAGTCAATATGAAGAGTACATTGTTATCCTCATGTGATGATTGGCTTGGTTCAATCATTTAATAAACTGTCAGCAGGTACCCACCTTGTACCAGACTCAACGTTAGGTGACAGTGTGCACTGATTTGTAAAATCACTGATTGATACTCTCGTAAGTAGTTCCACAAAGTGGTAGGTGACATATCTGTACAGAAAATAGCACAATAAGAGTAGATAGAGATTAACTTAGGGCCCCGTGGGAAGGTAGACATGGGCATCCAGACTGCCTGGAGAGGCCTCCAGGGACCATGGTGAAGGGAGACACTGATCTCACGTGTTATGTTTCACATCGTGGATGACTGGGTTTACATGATGAGGTCTATTCATTAGAATTTCAAAAACCCCTCTATATCCTCCTCATGTCACATCTCATCAAAAATCTCCCGCTGTCCCCCTACACTTCACATGTCCTGATAAGTAATATACCCTTTCTTAAAGGATGAAGAAAGGATAATGTTTTTATCTGAACTTCGAGGATCTCACCCAGTGATCTCAGCCTTCTGTTCTCATGGGCTTTTGCATACTATGCAGTGAGTAGTGATTAAAACATAACCCCTGCTCCAAATCAGGCAGTGCCCAGTATCTCAGGGTAGTGCCGAGTATCTCAGGGCCGGAGATACTCTTATTCAGAGCCACTTGTGATCGTCTTAGAAAACCTTCAGGAAAATACTCGTTGTTCTAACATGAGGAAAGAAAAGAAGTTATGCTTAATTATACTCCTGTCTCAAGAGAGAGCTTAAAATGTCCAAAAATGGAAAGAATGTAGAGTATCACTAAGAATTCCAGTCAAACTGGTGAAGCAGGTTTTAGACATTCGGTGCTGACTTTGTCCACACAGTCTCTTATCTTTTTAGGTCCCCTCAGTGGTAACTGGTATAAGGAGTTAAGCAGTGTGGTTGTGGGACAACAAATGCCAGGAAGAGTAAGAAGTGGCTGTAGAGCATAGGCTGGGGTTTACCTTATAGGGGTCCTTGAGATGGGTCTTCTTAGGCTTGTAAGTGATAGCGAAATAGACCTTCCTAGCAATGACCTTCTAGCTGCCAGCAACTTAAATGCCTCTTAGATTACTCTTCACACTTCCCCACACTATCTTGGTGTCCCTATAAGATATTAAACATGTGGGATGTGGGATGTACCCTCTTAGCCCCCACTGTTCTCCTTGCCCCTGGACTCTCCTTTCACACAGCAGTATATGCCAGAAATCTTGGCACTAGCTTTGGGTCCACTTTCATAATGCATCTTGAGTCCGTCACTCAGGCATTTAGCATTTATTTCCTAAATATATTTTTCTTCTGTGCATTCCTCTCCTTTTGTCAATAATTACTACATATACTTAAATATTATAAGGCAAGATTCCCTTCACCCTGCAAAACCACTCCCCCAAAAAGAAGGGGTATCCTTGTATTGGAGTGAATACAAAGCCTCTGCTATTTCTGGGTGCTTTCCCAACTGCTTTATTTTAAACAGCAGAGCACTATGTGAGGAAGATGCATTGGCCCAAAATGACCTTGTTTAATGCGGTTAGATATTTATGGAGGGCACCTGACAAAATCTTTTTTCTTTTAAAGGATGTAGCAGCATTTAACACAGTGTGGTTATGTATTCCCAGGATGTGCCTTCACAATTACAAATGCAAAATATAAATAACCCTTTTCACTACCAGCCCCTTAGCAAAAACAAAACAAAAGAACACCCTCTAATACACTCAGGAGTTAGGGTTACCAAAGCATGAATCAGCACCCACAAGACGAAATGTCAGCTATCCTAATTTTTACCAAGTATCTGTGACTTAGGCCATTTCCAGTGATAGCATCAGAGATTCCACAAATGCTTTATCTCCAGTGAAGATGGGTATGCTTCAGAAAACTGTCAAAGGGCTCAATACCTGACCTGAAGTGATGCAGACATAGATGTCAGTCATGCCTTTGAAGAATTTGAGTCAAAGTGTTTGGGGAGATATGAATGAAGGAAAAAAGTGACTTATCTAAATGTTTTATATTGCACTATTAATTTCACTTATGTCACTGAAAATAACAGGGATGGTGATCTTATATAAACACTTACACATTCAGAAAAGTATACAAATCCTAAATAGATAGCTCAGTGAATTTTCGCACAGCAGGCAGTGTGGCCAGCACTCAGACCAGGAATCAGAACATTACTGGCACCCAAAATGCACCCTCCTGCTCTTCCAAGAACTGCCTGGCCACTCGCCTCCCACTGCCACACCCTCAGTGTGAACAGGCTCCTGCATGCTCTTACCATGGACTAGCTTTGCTTGTTTTTGAACTTGCCATGAGTAGACTCATTGAGTAAGTGCTGTCTAGCGTCTTCCTTCAACAGTATGTTTTGAAACTCACATGTGTTGTTACATTTAGTTAGCCCATGTTGCTGAGTGGTATTTCCTTTTGTGAATAACCACAACTTATCCATTCCACTATGATAACTGTTTGTGTTGTTTTCAGTTAGGGAGGGTTGTAAAAAGTATTGTTCTTAAGACTCTGCTTTGTGACTTCTGGTGACTAAATGTCAGGCATTTGGTTGTGTACCTATGAGGGAATGGAATTTATGCACACTCAGGTACCCCTCATCAGTTCTGGCAGATGCTGTCTGTTTTCTGAAGTGATTGCACCAAGCCACACACCCATCAGCAAAGTAGGAGAGTTCCTTCCTCCACATTCTTATTAGTTCATCTTTTAAACAATTTAGCCATCGTGATGGCAGAACCATGATGTTACATTATGATTTTAATTTCCCTAATAACTAATCTAATTGACCACTTTTTCATATATTTAATCGCCATTTGGATATCTTTAAGTGTCTGTTCATGTTCTTTTTCACTTCCCACTCATCTTCTCTTAAATTTTGTATAGTCCAGTTGGAAAAAAAAATCAGTTTTTTAAAATCGGATTGTCTTATTGGTTAAACTGGAGATCACCTTATATTTGAGCAATATGGAAGTCTGACCTTCGTGTTCCTTTGTTTTAGGTTATTGAAGTGACCTCTTAACTATCCTTCAACCTCTACCATCTCTCAGCTTCTCCACTATGTCTTCCCTACTCCCCGTAAAGTTATTTTTTTTTATACGCAGATCTGACCAGGCCATTTGCAGCCCTATCCCATTCATTCTCTCCCCACCCTAATTACCCACCTTCCTATTGCCCCTCCGCTAAACAGTGTTTCCAGAACTCCCCTTTGAAAGTTCATGAGGAGCAGGAGTTGGGTGAGTGCCAGGGCACACTTGCTAAATGTTCAGATTATCAAGCCTCTTCCCTGGAAATTCTGATTCTGGTTGAGCCCCCAGAATCTGTGCTGTGAACAGGCACTCCAGGTTATTCTTACCTTTAGGGAAGTTTGAGGAATACTACAAACAGGTGGTTTTTCTTCTTGCCTCAGTGCCCTTACACATCTCTGTCCACTGCCTGGATTGTTCTGTCCGTCCTCCATTGGAAGGACACATCCACCCAGTTGCCTCCGGGAATCTAGATGAACTCCTGCAGGCTGAGTAAATCACTCTGCAGTCCATAAAGGCTTACTCCTGCTCTTCACCTAGTCCACAGTGGCCTTACTCATCTCAGCTGATTACGTGGCCTGGTTTTACCTTCAGTTTACATGCAGAATCAGCTGCAGCTTGCACGTGGTCCTATTCTGTTGTGATACTTGGGCCTGGATAACTGCAGAAGCCTACTGCTAACTAGCTTTCCTGTTTGCACCTTACATCCATGTGCTCAGAGTGATTATTATTTGAAATTCTCAGTCTGCATCACATGTTACTGCTCAGAATGCGCCAGTGGCTCACCATTTCTCTCAGAGAAAAAGCCAAGTCTTCACGAGGTCCCGCAAGGCCTGTCACCATCTCTCCCCACCCCCTGCCTTCACACTTTGACCTTCTAGGTTCACTCTGCCACAGCTGTTCTGGCCTCCCTGCTTTTCTTAGAACATCCCAGAAATGCTTGCACCCACCGTAGGGCTTTTGCGTTGCCCGTTGCTTCTATCTGAAACACTTACCCTGAGGTGTCGGTGAACTAAATCCTTTACTTTTTTTCAAGTTGCAGCACAAAAGTCTCTCCCAGTGAATTCGGTCTTGACCACCCTATTTAAAGTGAAACCTGACCCATCATTCCCACCACTCCAATCTCTTTTACTCCATTCTTTTTAACCCCGTGGTGCCCACTAACTTCTAATATACTATTAATTATGTTTATCACTTATGTCTCTCTGCAGAATATGAGCTCCCCAAAGGCAGATATTTTTGACTCTTGTGCTCAGGTGTATTCCCAAATGTCAGAACAATGCCTGGTGTATAGTAAATGCTCAGTGAATATTCATTTGACTTGGTGAATGAAGTATTCAGGATGCAATAGATAAGAGACCTTACACACCATCTTGTGATAAGCCAGATTTTTATGAACCCTTTTCCAAGATATGTTGTATGTGTTCACATTTTCAAGTGAAAACCTGACACTGCACTGGGGGTTTGGATGAAGATGGGGTTGCTGGTGTGCTACTGCATTGATTTGAAGGAGAAGCCCATTGCAGCCCAGTTCTTCCTCCCTGAATTGTGGGTATTCTCTGCAATACAGGTTTATGCAATGCAAGAACCTCTTAGGGGTTGATACCTGAATACTGAATTTTAGGTTTTTCCCTCTTTGTTACCATTACTTAAAATGTCTATGGAGGCAGGTTTTTATGAAGAAATCAGATCATTAAAAGATTAACTGTCTTTTATGTTTGGTTCAAGCACATAGATTTTAAAGAGTTTATGCATTATAAAAAATGTTTATGCACTATAAAACCAATGTGCTGTTGTATATTTTAGCTTATCTGACAAGCATTCTTATACATCCTTACATCAATTTTAGATGACCAGAAACCTAATCCTCCTTCTCTCTCTCATGAATTCTTTCCTGAAATACTATGGTGCTATCTAGATGAAATCTGAATGCCAGATAAGAATATTACTCTAGAGGATCTATTTATATACATCTGAATTTACAAAAAAAAAATACTTCTATTACTATGAGTTCGTAAGTTTCTCATATATACGCATATGTACTTATTTTTATCTTTGAGAAAGTAACTTTTACATTGCGTAGTCCCACATTTTCATGGGACAGGAGGCTGATATTCCTCTTAGCTTACGAAGAGATTATGTATAAAAATCTGCTGGTTTAAATTGTGTGTAAAAATCACCCTGGATCACCTAAACTTTGCTGCTCTCTCACTATCTTCTTAGTGTTTCACCTGCCTTTGCCTCCTCTCACAACCCAAATTTATTGATTACAAGTTTTTATAAAAGTAAATCCTATACTTCAGTGTCTCCCAAGGTGCCTGGAATACTGCTGGGCTATAATGACTCTAACTAGCTAAGAGAAGAATTATTTCATGAGGCGTGAATAAATTTCATCTAATAATAAGAACGATTATTGTGAATTCCTATTGTGGTGCAGTGGAAATGAATTCAGCTAGAATCCATGAAGATGTAGGTTCAATCTCTGGCCGGGCTCTGTGGGTTGTGAGCTGTGGTGTAGGTCACAAACACGGCTTGGATCCCATGCTGCTGTGGCTATGGTGTAGGCTGGCAGCTGTAGCTCTGATTCGATCCCTAGCCTGGGAACTTCCATATGCCATGGGTGCGGCCCTAAAAAAAAAAAAAAGAAAAAAGAAAAAAAAAAAAGGATGATTATTAGTAGCTCATTACTTAAAGAATGCTAAGAAGAAGACTTGTGTGATAACATATATCTTAAGTCAACTAATGTAATATTTGTTTGAAAAAAACAAATCTCAATTAGATAGTACCATGAGGGAAAACCTGGGCATAGTCTCATCCAAAATAGGAAAGGAGTTAAGCACCAATTCAAATCATGGTTAAAATTTCCATAAACAACTTCATAAACCATATGCATTAGCAAACTTAAAAATAGACGCTTGTATGAACTATAATAGGAACTTTATTGTGCAGTAAAAAAATACTGCAATTGCCATGCAGTAGAAAAATACCTAATCAGACTGTCCTTTTTTCCTCTCAGTATTCTGAAAGCTTCTATATTTCAAGGCTATGATTTAAGTAATGCTAATCTTATGAGCTTATACATTAATAGATAAATTTGTATTTAATCTCTATTTTGTTATCTGTCTGTTCTCTGGGATATGTAAGTACTAATGAGCCAAATATGGAAATTTAGTTTAAAAATGCTGGGAATTAAAGGATGGCAGGCAGGAGAATGAAGCATCTTTTAAATGCAATCATTTGTTTCACAAGTATTATTGAATACCACTAGATACTAGGAACTGGGGGATTGGAACTGAAATAGTAGTAAGAGTTTGGGCTATAGAAGAGAAGGAAAGAGGAAGGTGCCTTTGTGGCACATATAGTTCATTTATTTACTCATTCATTATCTATTGAGTGCCTATAATTCAGTGTAACATGGATACAACAGTGAGATAAATCAAACCAGAAATTCTTGCCCTGACTGAGCTTATATTCTAGTGGTATAGAAAGGCAATAAATAGGGCAAAAATGGTCAACAATATAATAGAGTTAAAAGCCAAGGAGAAAAATTAACAAAAGGGAAGGAGGAGACTGGAAGTGTTGAGGGAAGGAAGCAGGCTGCAGTCTTGGATGGGTTGTCCAGGAAGAGGTGGTATCTTTTTAGTAAAGATCTGAGGGAAGTAAGGGAGCTGGTCATGCAGATACCTGGAGAAGGAGCAGTGGAAGCCCCAGGAAGAGGCAGTATGAGGTACTGAGGTGCAAACACAACTGATGTATTCAGGGGATCACAAGGAGGCTGCTGTGGCTGGAGCAGGATGGACAGTGGGATGAAGCCTCATGAGGGCTTTGGGTTTCACTCAAAATGTTGATGGGAGGCTTTTGGAAGGTTTTGCCCCAGGCTGGGATGTGAATATGTAATTTAGCAAAGGGAACTAATTATAGGACAGGGTTCATTAATAATTCAGCCATGGGGTGTGAAGAAAAATGAACCCTCCTACACCGTTGCTGGGAATGTAAATTACTGTAACCACTATGGAAAACAGTATGGAGGTTCCTTAGAAAACTAAAAATGGAATTACCATATGATCCAGCAATCCCACTCCTGGCTATATAATTGGACAAAACAAAAAGACATATGCACCCTTATGCTCATAGCAGCACATTCATAACAGCCAAGACATGGAAACAACCTAAATGTCCATCGACAGAGGAATGGATTAAGAAGATGTGGCACATATACACAATGGAATACTTACTCAGCCATAAAAAAGAACAAAACAATACCATTCGTAGCAACATGGATGCAACTAGGGATTATGATACTAAATGAAGTAAGTCAGAAAGAGAAGGACAAATGCCATATGTATCACTTATATGTGGAATCTAAAATATGGCACAAATGAACTGTCTACAAAACAGAAACAGACTCACAGACTTAGAAAACAGGCTTGTGTTTTCTAAGGGAGAGGAGGAGGGAGTGGGTTGGACTGGGAGTTTGGGATTAATAGATGCAAATTATTACATTTGGAATGAATTAATAGGAGTTCCTATCGTGGCACAGCAGAAACGAATCCGACTACGAACCATGAGGTTGCCGGTTCAATCTCTGGCTTCACTCAGTGGGTTGAGGATCTGGAGTTGCTGTGAGCTGTGGTGTAGGTCACAGACGTGGCTTGGATCCTGCGTTGCTGTGGCTGTGATGTAGGCAAGCAGCTGTGGCTTCCTAGCCTGGGAACCTCCATATGCCGTGGGTGTGGTCCTAAAAAGCAAAACAAACAAACAGAATGAATAAACCATAAGGTCCTACCATATACCACAGGGAACTATATCCAATCTTCCAATCTCCATATATATATATGAATACCACTAGATACCACTAGATATATATATCACTTCACTGTACAACAGTACAAATTAGTGCAACATTGTAAATCAACTATACTTTAATAAAAAAATTTAAAAGAAAATAATAACTCAGCCATGAATTGTTGAACGGACTGGAAAGGTTGAATTGTATTGGAAGATGTAAAACTGCAATTGGGTGAGAAGCCGAAGCTGGAACTAACGGTTTAGGAGTGACCTGTGAGAGGTCCTCGTGGGGTTGTGAGGATGGGGCAGAGTTCGAGGTGATGTTGTGGAAAGAGTAGGGTGGAGACACTGAAGAAGAGCTGTGGGGGACTTTTACCCACTTTCAGGAGCTGGAGGAGGGATCCAGTGTGGTCCTCAAAATGGTAATAATCGTTCCTCTTCTTTTGTCTTTTGTTTTCAGTGGGTTGTTTTCTAAGGAGATCTTTGGTATCGTTTCTCAGACCTCTTATGAGATGAAATTATGAAAGTAGGAAGGAAAGATAGTTGGAAAACTGTGTCTATGATATCTTCATGTTAATTACTGACTTGTTCAACAGAAGAGGGGGTGGGCAGGTGGCAGGCCTCCACCCTACCTCTGGCCAATTAGAACCACAACTGAAAGTTGTTCTTAAAGATATAATAGGTATCTATGACTTTAGGCTTAAAAAAAATAAAACCTCAAAAGTATTATGTTCTGAGAGAACTATATTGATTTCAATTTAATTTCCTTTTTTTAATCCTCTTTCTTGCTGGCCTGCTTAATTCAGCCACAATTGTCAAAGCACAAATTTGTTCATTTTAATTTTTAGTCACCTGTAAAATGATAAAAATACTGGTAAATCAATGTTTTCACAAGTTGAAATGTGTGACTTTCATACCAGGACTTGTTTGTTTGCTTGTTTTTTTAATAAAAGTAAAACCTTGTGTTATCATCAGGACTGAAAGCAGAATTTCACAGGCTGATGCTTCTGCCCAAGAAATGTTGCCCTCTCTTGGCTTAAGGTGTTAAAACACTTAGCAGTGTTCTCTGTCTAATTTTAGTGTGTTGCTTTCTAATTCTGACTTGGATCCGTTTGCCCTGAAATGTCAGAGATGTATATTTTACTCCAAGTGGATGCATACAGCCTCTGTGCCTTTTAAATGGAAGTCAGAGTTAAAATGGAAAATTGCTGTAGGAAGCTGGCATGTTTTTAAGCTTTTAAGTGTGTGAAGGGGGGAATAAAAACTCTTTCCATTCTTGACTGCGTAGAAGATATTAAACTCCTTGTCAGTAAGCAGGGAAGATGATGAGTATTAGGGATTTTCATCTTTTTCTCATGAGTTCTTGTGATTCACATCCTATCCCTGTTGCAGTGCTGGTCTGCATTAACAATCTTGAATGCCAAGATTGAACCATTATTTTTATACTTATTTTTCCTTGAACCTGTTTGGTGCTTTGAGAATATTCATTATATATCTTTTTGTTGCAAAGGTTCTAGCAGTATGAGTTCATCTTGACTGATGCCCTTGACTTCAGAGTATAAACAGAAAAATAGAGATAGCTGACAAGGATTGATTAGCAGTCCTCCTTCTAAGCGAAAGAGTAAACCTATCTAGATAAATCACCAGCTCAAAAGTTTAGAGAATGTATGTTAAGAATTAAGAGTACTATGGGTGTATGGGTGTGTTTAATTGATAGGGAAATTTTATAGAAGAGCTACAAAAACACAAAAGGTTCTATCTGTTCTGTTTTACTGTCCTTCGGTTTTTATTAAAAAAATAGGCTTATAGGCTTTACTATTAGAAAGATTCTTTGCATCCCTTTTTAAGGGATTTTTTTTTTTAAAGTAAACAGAAGCCGAGATCAATATTTCACTGCTGTTTTAGTGAAATGCTTTGTTATTAGTAGACTTTAATTGTAGGTTGAAGGGGCTCAGGGAACCACCTGATTGATTCTCTGGCACTTGTAAGCCATCACAGATAGGTGAAAATGTATTTTAGTATTTTCTAGCACTTACACATTTCAAGTGTGTGACGCACTTGATGTATATTAACTCATTCCGCCCTGACATCCACCCAAACAGATGGGCACTACTATTATTCTCATGCACCATATAAGGAAACTGAAGTACAAAGAAGTTCAGCAACTTGCCCTATAAGGAATGGATCTGGGTCTTGAACCCAGACACTGCTGTGCTCTTGACCCTTACATTAATTGCTGCCTGCCCCTTTCCTTCTCCCCTTCTTTCTAGAATTTCCAACCCTAAGGGTAAATTTCTACCCTCACTTTCCTTTACTTAATGCAATTTCCTTCCTCCGCCTGTCGTTTGAGGCTCCTTTTCAGTCTGCTTTCCTTTTTCCTTCCTCTGAGCCTGATGAAGACAGCGCTTCTCCAGGTCTTTGTCCTTCACTGCCGCTCCATTCTCTCCCTTTCCTCCTCAACCATGTTCTCCAGCCCTCAATCCATTTCTGAATTCTTAGGTTATATATCAGGATTAGAAGCTGGTGCTCTAATAATAGCTTGGCCAGTTCAGAGTAAGATAATTAGAGTTACCTCAGAGTAAGTACAGTTACCTCATGGTTTCTACATACATTCCCTGTTCCTGTTACCACATTATTTTTTTCTGTCGCATTTGCAGAAACATAGTATTCTTGCCTTTGGTTGTACTTTTAGTGACGCCACTTTATGTATTCACGAGTATGTCTCAGATTCCCCAAGACCTTTGAATGTGGACTGTAATCCACAAACATGTTTGCCTCCTTTTGGGCATTATATAGCTTCTCTTCAGGCTATTTAGGAGCATTTATAACTATGTATCCTAGTATCTTCTAGCTCTTGAGACGCACTGCTATTACTATGTTGAATGTGTGAATTTCCATTGCCCATAAAACTGTCGGAGACAGTTGTGTGATTCAGTTTGGTCAGTGGGTGCTTTGGACCAGCTGTTGGCATGTTATCATCCTAACTGAATCCCAGTGGAAGAGGATAAAGCACGGAGCACCATCTCTCACACTCCCCTCAATACCCCAGCCTCCACAGTCCCTCTCTGCTGGGTGTAATCTAGTGGTCCCTCTGCCCTTATCGAAGATGAAATCATCCTGGTAAGTCTTCTGCTTCCTAAACCGAAGACAATCATTACCTGAGGACAAGAACCACATAACATTGAGTTTGCCACCTTGAGTTTAGAGTGATCACTGCTATATTTTATTAAGTCCAAAAGAATTTCACAGGATTGTATTTGTAAATACAGCTTTCCTCCTCGATCCTTACCCTCCATAACAATGGTTCATAATCTAGAATCTGAGGCAGCTGGGATGGGTGGTGAGCGGTTGCCTCACGTATGTTTTCTTGACTGTACTGTTGGGGTTTTTTGTTGTTGTTTTGATCTTGGGTGTTGCTAGGCTGGAGTTGCTTCTCTCTAATGGTCCTGACCTCCACTGAGGAGCCCCCTAGACTCAGGATGCCTGCTACCACATTGGTTCCATTAGAGAAAGATCTGGTCTACTTTGCCTGTTTTTCCTTCTCTAAAAGTGATGCACATTCTTGCTGAAATTATCTGTAATATGTCCAGTTAGTGTACCCAGCTTTCCTGTTAACTGGTATGTTTCTGTTCCTATGACCTTCTACCTAGGCTATGGGAACTTGTGCCAGCGGATTGGAGATGAGGGGGTGTTTTCCTTCCAACTGGGGAGCTTAGGTGTTCCCATGGCATCCTGTTCTTGCCTCTGTATATCATGCTAAGGTTGTAATGTATCTATTTCCCTAAAAGCTTCCTGCACTTGACTGAAACTCTCAAAGACTATGAGCACACAGTTCAGGGCTTGGCCTGGTGAGGTTCTATAGCACTAATCTTTGTATCCCTCCCGCCTTCCAATTGTCATTCAAGATGGTAGTGTTAGTACCAACCCAAGGAACCTCTTGGTTTTAATAGGCTTTTCAATATTGGCTGAGAGACTTTTATATACTGTGCACCGATATGTCTGAAAACAATCTAATTTCTTGGACTTGCAACTAAGCCTTCGGGAACACAACTCTCTTTAGTCCACTTTCAACACCTCTGTGCCTTTGTCCCTGTGATGTCTTCCAGGAGTGCCTTTCTCCTCTGGTGTCCCCAGTCTACCAAGTTGTTCTTCACTCTTAAAGCCATCTCAAGACTCTTCCTTCACTCCTCTCCCATCCAGAGCCTGTCCCTCTCTTTCACTGGGCTTGAATATACTCTTACTATGCCCCAATTATTTAAAATTACTTAACCTATCTCCTGTGTTAGACTAGAGCTTCTTGAGACCAAGGCTCATGCCTATTCATTTTCCATTTCTACTCATAATATGGTGCTGAGTACATAACAGGAAGTCAGTAAATGTGGTGTTGTATTAGATTCCTTCATAATATATACCACTGGGGTAGGGAGGAGGGTGGTGAATAGAATAGGAACCAGATGGAGAAAGGGAATGGGGCAGGAATTGTTTCAAAGACTAATGGGAGGCTGAGATGAGGGGAAAGATGAGTTTGGGCAGGCACCATACCAGTCTGGGTGATGGCAGGCATTCTAGGAGTTGTGGACTGAAAAGTTAGCAGAGGTGTGAGTAGAGGTGGGAGCTGTGGGAGTCATAGATGGAGCCCTGGGAATGAATGGTTTAGAAAGGATAGCAAGATGAGAGATTCAGTGTTGGGAGAAGGGGCAGGACCCTGGAGATGATGGCCATGTTGGAAGGAGGACAGCCATAGATGGTAACTGGCGGCAGGGGGCAGGGCGGGTAGTGGGGAAAGGGTGGAGGAAGGACAGGTGATCCTTCAGCAGCAAGCAGACAGCAGACAGGGAGGGGGCAACTCTGGGCAGCCAGCAGTGTTGGCAGTCATATGCACTCTACACCATCAGTCAGTGATTGACGATTAAATTCTGTCTTAGGTAGTCATGGGGAGCTAGAGATGGTAAAAGAACAACTGACAGGCTTGGCTTAGCTTGCCAGGGAAGGAAATCATACGTGACCATAGTGTGAACAAACAGGATTCGAGGGTGCATCAGAAACTTATTTTATTCTCTCCTCCTCTCCCCTGCTCCAACCACTCTGCAGGGCTGGGTTTTCTGTCCCCACATGAAATCTAAGAGAGACTTCAATGTTTTTAAGCTTCCCTCAAATTTAAAAAAAAATTTTTTTTTTCAATAACTTTTCATAAACACAATCTTGATTTAGTAAGGATCATGTCTGGTCTAGTCCAGTGTAACAATACGTAGTTAATTCATTTAAAGGTAAAGCTTCTCCAACTCTTGCAGCTCCTGTTTGCTCCACATAGAGAGAGTTCTGATGGGGCTGCCCCTTATTTTTCCCCCTTGCACATCTGTTCTGTCTCCCCAACTCCCCAGGCAACTCTGGCTTCCTAAGAGTAGGCCAGAGGTGGGGTTGGTAAAGTGCAGGAAGATCCTATAGCACCACACCAGTTAGCCTTGGGTTTCCTCCCATGGCAGAGATGCCCCAGACCCTTTCATAGCTTCTTTAGTAGGGAGAGTCCCTCCCTCCTTCACCTCTGTGGCTCTCTCACCTATGTTTTTCTTGACGGGGGAATACACCTTGTCTTTCAGCAAACTTCAGTGTGCTGCCTGGGCTTGCTTACCAACCCAGGCAGCTTGATTCAAATACAGCTCATGTTGACTTGGCAGTACTTATGGGATATATGGGTGGAAATACTCTGCTAGTGCCTGAGAGAGAGTTGGAAGCTGGGCATATAGATGGGGGTAAATGCTGGACAGATGGTGGCTGAAGTCAGGAGAGTAGACATGCACGACCAGGCAGAGACAAGGAACTTCACAGAGACTCACTTTCCAGAAGCCAGAGAACAAGGAGCTGGCCGAGAAGCTGGAGGCTATTCCAGAATGTTGGCTGTAAAAGCGGGAAGACTGCATAGGAGTCAGCCCAGAATTATGTCTATTATTGTTTCCATTTTTTACCTGGAGTGTGGAAGTTAAAATGCACACATTTTAAGTTTAATTGTGAAAGGACTCTAAACCGTCTTCTTCCTTTTTTGAAAATTGATGTTAATTTTACTTTAGAATTTCTGATGCTTTGAAAATAAGTTTTAACTTCTTTTTTTCCAGTTGTATATGAACACAGATCAAGATTAGAGAAATCCTTGCAGAAGGAAAGACTTGAACATAAGAAAGCAAAAGAAGGTAAATAAATAACGTAATTTCTGTTCTGTGTTTTCATCACACTCTTCTTTGAAGCATCATGTACGTGTTTTACTACTTTTTTGCTAAGAAATTTTTCAAGTCACCCAAAGTCAGTTTTATTGGTGAAGAGAAAAAGAGATATCAAGCAATATGCTATACATTGTGCAACACAATAATTCCTGCTCAAGATTGGATTTAGAATCTTTCATTCAGTTTGTGCTACTTTGAGGTCATTTATATATAGGTTAGGTGTATTACTGCAGAAATAACACAGTTTTTCATTTAAATATTACATATGTTACTAATACCTGGAACTTCTGTCCACAGATATCTAGGAAAGTGACAGCATTCATTATCTAGTATATGACAAAGTTTTTCTATACATAGACATACATATATATGTGTGCATATATATAAAAAACATAATGATTTCATCTCATTGTATGATGTTTTTTAAGTTTTGCACCTGTTTTTGTATTGTGATTATAGGCTTTATTGGCACAGCCAATTGCTTCAATTAGAAAAATAACATTCAGTACAGGTACTAGGCAGTGCTATTGATTTTTATCAGAATTTTTCTGTAAAGCATGGACTTTATACAGCTTGTGCTTTGAAGTTATCTGCATTCTTATTTTTATTTATTTATATTTTCTGGTAAACCCTGAGATGTAAGTGAGGTGTTCTGTCTGATTACCTTGGTCTGAGATAGGAGGGAGAACAGAGGAGGGCAGTGTGAGCGAGGATGTTTTACTGAAACTTGGATTAAGCCTGTGTGAAGAAGAAAAATTTAACATCATTAAAATGCTTTGATAGGATTTGGATTTTTTCTTGTTTTCCAATGCAGAGTGATTTTATAGAGCCATCTAGTGGATAAAAAAGCTTTAAGAAAGCATTTAAAATGGTTTCTACCACTTGATTTCCTTTTCAGGTCCTGGATGATTTTAGTGTGCCATCTAGTGGCTGGCAGTAAATCACTTATGTCCTTAGGTGCACTTTGTGCTTTGTTTTGTTGTCTCCTTAATTTTAAGGACAGTTCATCACAGAGTATACATTCTAAGTGCACTTTTAATCAGTTGGTTATAATAAGTATTTTGTTGATAAAAAATCCACAACTTTAAGAAAATTATGTAATAGTTCTTTTTAACTCTTTCTAAAGTATTAAAAAACTAGATAAAGTATAGAAGTCACTGAGTAGATTGTTTTAAACCTAAAACATTTTTTTAGGTTTAGGTAAAATTTCCTTTATTCTTTAGATGTCTAAAATGCCACAGTGATTAAGTAACACTCATTTTCTCTATTTTTTTTATTTTCTAGATTTTCTGGTTTACAAATTAGAAGCACAAGAAACACTAAATAAGGGAAGGGTGAGTATTTGTTTTTCTCCCCCAGTTTTTTATTTTAATTTTTTATTTATTTTGTTCTCTATCCTTTCAACTTGAAAGAGAGGGAAATACAGTCACAAAACTTTTTACTCTATTGATTATTAGTATTGTAGGACTAGTATACATTTTTCTTTCTTTCTTTGTCTCTTTCTTTTTTTCCTTCTTTTTCTGCCAAAAAAAAAAAAAAAAAAAAAATCCCGAAAGGAAGACCTTACAAGTGGTTCTTTTAAAACCTACCTTCCTTCACTTATTACCTTATTGATGATAGTGATAATTTAGAAATAGCCTTTATGTTCAACAATAAGGAGAAAATTCTTTTTATTCACTTTAATCATTTATAGACTCTTTTCTTTTTTTCTTTTTTGTCTTTTTGTCTTTTTCTAGGGCCACACCCATGGCATATGGAGGTTCCCAGGTTAGGGGTCTAATCGGAGCTGTAGCTGCCGGCCTACACCACAGCCATAGCAACGCAGGATCCCCAACCCACTGAGCAAGGCCAGGGGTTGAACCCGCAACCTCATGGTTCCTAGTCGGATCCGGTAACCACTGAGCCACAACGGGAACTCCTAGACTCTCTTTTCTATAGAATGTGATATTTATTTTGATTTGTATACTGACTGTTTGTGGCTGCTGAGGGCTGGACACGTGCAAGGTCCAAACGTGAAAATGCCCCACTGACACACAAATACTGCCGGGGCACAGAATTCAGTGGTAGGCATAGGCTCAAGTTTCCGTCCTGGCTCTGCTTCTGAAGGAAATGTTTGCCCTTGGCCTGTTTCTCAGCCAGAGTTTCTCACTCTGAGCTGGAATCTAGTTGGGGTAAAGTATCATATGTAGATTTCTTACCCACTGAAGCTCAAGAAAGGAAAGTGCCTTTTCTTTCCCTTCCCTAAAGACATGCTAAGCTTGTGAGGTCTGGCCTTTGTTGGTTTAATCTCCTCTTCCCCTTGGAGCACCTGCCACAGCATATTACCTATTAGCCATGTGTGGTGCTGTGCTGAAGGACAAGTTTCCCTGTGCTTCTGAGCCTCAGTTTTTCTTCTAAATCAGAAGGTGGAGGTAAATCATCTCCAAGGGCCCTGTTAAGGTGCTGTTTGGCAATTCCATGTCCTGCTTTTTCATTACTAAAGTCTAGCAAACTTAGATGAAAATTAAAGCTTCATTTTTGCTAGTAAGTAAAGAGATGGCTTTAGATGTGTCCTGGTTCAAGCTTTTAGTGAAGACAGCAGTCTGCACCCTTCACTAGCTCAGCTAGTAGAGTGGAAGATTGTATACTGGGTGTGTGTAGACAAATGAAATGAGTGAATCTTTCTATTAAAAGTTTTAAAACTATTTAGTAAAAGAGCCAAATCTGTTATCTTTGTGTTAACTATTTGCTTTTCAATTTACAGCAAGATTCCAATAGCAGGTACAGCGCATTGAATGTCCAACATCAGATGCTGAAAGTGAGTAATTTAAAGTTGTTCTTCATGAATGAATGAAAGGATTAACTCAGTAACTTAAGTGATTAACGAAAGTTTACAGAAAGTTAATTTGTATTGTAACACAAAAATCATTTTTGGCTAAAAGTGATACACAGTTGTAATGCTCCATCTTAGTTATCACTTGATTACAAAGAACATTGTATGAGTTTATTACACATCTTTTAATAAATTAGCCTAATTATTTATTTTGTTCTCTATCCTTTAAGAATTTTTGTTTGTTTCATTTTTTGGTCTAATTTCTCAGAGCAGTTTTCCTTAGGTATTTTCTTTTATCTTAGACACACTGGAGGCAGTAGAAGTGTTAAAATGCTGCCTTTTTGTTACTAGTGTTTAGTAAGTATCCTTTTACCTACCACAGGAACACAATTTATATTTAAAGATTCTCCTTCCTTGGTTCTTAGATAAAACTCATTATTGTGTGTCAGGGAAGACTGAAAAAAAGAGAGAGAGATTGCTTCATTATTTCTGTCAGGCCAGAAGAGATGAGCAGCAGCCATTGTGTCACCCTGCACAGCAGGAAACCTCAGCACCATCTCCACACCCCTCCCACTCCCCAGTGTTTTGTTGGTATTGTCTTTCTGCCTTTGTCAGTAGGGCATGTGCTTTTTATTGAAACAGAATCTTTCCTATTATCAAGAAAGCAACACATGAATGAAAGCAGACCGCCCTTTTGCATTAAGCATTTGGAGACTAGAATTTATCTAGATTGTGATTACAGCTTAGTATTAGAATGAGGTGTAATGTAAGTAAGAATCAGCCTATAAACAATTGATTTACTACTTCCCCCAAAGGGAAAAAAAGTCTTTTTTCCCCTTCTTTAAACTAGGTTACCAGGAAGACTGAAAATCAAAGAAAGGAAATAAAAAATGTTGCTGGGAAAACATCCAATTGAAAGAGGCAATCTAGAGTATCCATGGAGGGGTAATTTTTCCATTAGCTTTACTTTGTTTCCACAGTAACTTGAGTCCCTGGGAAACCCTCTCCCCCTACCCCCCAGCCCCTGCCAAATCCCTTCCTTTTCCATGGCTTCTGGAAACTTCCAACCTCTTGTTATTCACATTAATGTTAAAAATTAAGGAGAAAATTATCTTTGGCCATAATCCCAAACTGTTCATTTGAAATGGAAAGGAAATGGAAGGGAGCTGCACAAATTCAAAGCAACCTGAGGAAAATGAAGCCTACTGCTTCATTTGTGCTATTGGGAGATAGATTCTGATGTAGCTTAGAGACTGTACATCCCAGCTCAAGTTTTCATCTTTGCAGAGTCAACACGAGGAGCTCAAGAAACAGCACAGTGACTTGGAAGAGGAACACCGCAAACAAGGAGAAGACTTCAGCAGGACATTTAATGACCACAAGCAGAAATACCTGCAGCTGCAGCAAGAGAAAGAACAAGAACTTTCTAAGTTAAAAGGTATTTGGCAGCCCAATTAGCCAGTGTGTGTGTGGAAATGAATAGTCATATTAACATTTGAACAACAGATTTTTGTTTGTTTGCTGTGGGGGATTGATTTACATTTCTTGTGGTCCTTTACTAGCTCCTTCTTAATTCCTTGTGACTTTTAACATTTACACTTACCTCTTTGGGTTTGTTTAAGGAAACAGAATAGAAAACTTAGTGTTTCTCAATGGGGCACACTGGCCATGTTGGGCAAGACAGTTCTCTTTTTACCTGTGTTGTGAGACATTTAGCATCCCTTACCCCACCTACAAAATGCCATCAGTGTGTCCCAGTCACAGTGATACATTTCCAGATCTCTCCAGGTGCACAGAGACTCCCTGTTGATCACCAACAGTAGCTTCAAAAAGCTCAGGCTCTGGAGTCAGACTGCTCTGGTGAATCTGAGCCTCTTGAGTTACTAGTTACATAAGTAGGCACTTCGCATAAATCACTGCAGGCTTCATTGTCCGCATCTATAAAAGCGGGGTCTTTGTAAAAAGTATCAACCTCATAGAGTAGGTATGAGGATTAAATAATTTATGTAAAGCACCTAGAACAGTTACCAGTACATGGTATATTAACCACCATCAACATCAGCATCAGGTATTTTAATAGTAATATGGAATAAAATATATCACTTCTGAGTACATATAAGTTCTGAAAAAGAGCAACAGCATATTCTACAATCACCTGTTCAGGTTCTAAAGAAGTTTGAAGTTTGAGGTTTAGTTTAAAAATGTCCATGGTGCTTGCAAAAACAAGGGTGAAATCCGAGTAAGGTCTTCTATAACTAGTTAACTGTGCTGTGCCAAACGATTCCCTAGGTTTATTTAAAATGTCATCATAGAGCCAAGTTGTATAGTGGGTCCTTTGGACTTTTTTCTACTTTTTTTGCAATGCTTTGTGTATAAGTATTCCAAAGTAATAGGTTACAACCAAAAGGCACATGAGTGTTAAGTAGCCACTGAGGCAATTTGAGGTTGTCTTGATGGAGCTGGGCCAGATGGCAGCAGATGATACCCAAGAGATGCAGATATGGAGAAGCCTTGGCTTGTTGGTGCTGTGGCAGGTGGTGAGGAGGCCTTGAGATAACAAAACAGAGAAAGGAGGAAAGACTGAACACAAAGATGGTAGAAAGGAAGGGAGAACCTGAAGACTTGAGTGTCCAGATGGCATTTGCTGCCATGAGGAAGCTACACCTTTGTGTGATGAGGAAAACGACATTGGGCTTATTGGATACACCCTTTAGCACTTGCAAGCCTGAGCTAAGCTGAGTAAAAGCATTTAACTATATTGATATTAAGTAGATTCATTTAGGAGTGAGAACTAGAATTTTCTAGGTACCCAACCTATCTTGGCCTACTTTACAGAATATAGGTCTTTCAATTTTTGCCTGAAAGAGCATGTTATCTCATGTCTACTCTGTATTTGCTACTTTCTTCAAAACTAAGTATAGTGAAATTTTAACAAGAAATCAGAACCATGGAAAAAATGGGGACACTTGTGAGTTCTGCCTCCTCAGATAATTCAAGACTGATGGTCTGGTCTGAGCTTCCTGGAACCCAGAACAAAAAGAGAAATACAGTAAGTTATAGGGCTCTTATCATCAGAAGAGAGAATGAATCTACCAGTACCTTGTGGCGTGAGGGAGAAGCAGAGTGACAGAGACGGAGACAGACAGCAACAAAGAGAACAATATTTCTGATACAAATTTTTGAAAGTTTCTCAGAGAAACTTAAATAATGTGACAGTGCCGTTGATGACATTCAGATAATCAGTTTTCACATTAGCACTTTTGTTCAATTATGGTCCCTGACAAATACATAGGACAGTATGTTAATAATGCACACTGTGAGAAAGGCGGGTCTGTAGTGGAAAACTATGAGGTATTTAGTCCAAGTAGTCCTTGGTAGATCAATGTGATATGAAGAAGGAATCTGGAATTTAGAATATGTATAGCTATAGCTGAGATGATTATTCTTCTCATTATTGATATAATAATAGCTGCCATATCTGCCACATGCCAGTGGAAACTTTTCGTAACAACCTGTAAGGTAGGCATTTTATTTAGCCTAATTTCACAAACGAAGAAATTGAGGCCTGCTAATGTTAAGTAACTTGCTCCAGGTCATACAGCAAAGGCACAGGAGCTGCTGTCATTGAGGCTATAAACTGAATTCCTTTAAAAATCAGCCAAGTTTGGGTATTTCAGGTGTGCGTGTGTGTGTGTGTGTGTGTGTGTGTGTGTGTGTGTAGACTAAAGCCCCAGCAGCTGATATGCACACACAGCTACATTTAAGTCCTCTTGTTTTGACCTTTGAGAAAACCCACTATTATTACATGGGTAACCTAGCCACTGGCCACATTTCCCACCTTGATCTTCATCTCTCCCCTAACCCAGTCTCAAATCCAATGCCCAAGCAGGGAGTATAAGTCTGAAAGTGGACAGAAAATCTGAGGAGAAGTGGGGACTGGTGCTTTCCTTCAATGTTGAGTGCAGCTCTGGAGACTCAAAAGTTCTATCTGCAACGAGTGGCTGCCACTTCGGGGACGGTTGCCCAGCTCAGTCCAGGTTCATACCTGCTTGTCCCAGCATAATTCTTAACAGCACCCCCTTTCACTCTCAAAAGTATCTCCCATTGGAAAATAAATTACATGGCCACCCAGCCACCGTTTAACTTCTGCTGAGTGTTGTCACATAAGAATTGGCCTAATATTGCCAGATCTTATTAGACCCAGATTCTTGATATTTAAAAGATGCAACTGTTCAAATGTGGAAGACACTGTATGTAGGCCAACACTGTACAGCCAAAAAAAAAAAAAACAAAAAAAAAAAGTGTTTGTGCATTGGATTTGACCCAAGGGCTGCCAGTTCATAACATCTAATGTCCAGATACAGAAAATATGGGGAAATTACCAAGAGGCTAAACATAGGGCTTGATGTTGGGGAGATTTTAGGATTTACTGCTACAGTTACATATTGTAGCCCTGGGAAGAAGTGCCCTGTAGCTACTGAAAGGAGAATTTGGATCAGTCGAAGAACTCCATGGTAGGAGAAAGAAAATATATTTAGAGTTTTTGAGCAGGTGGGGTGTCTCTCAGTGTCTTTATTTCTTGAGTTGCCTTTGTAACGGAAATACCTCTTGAGGACTGTGGAAATTATTCATGCTATGAGAAAAACATTTTGTGCTTTTTGATAACTTTGTTTTTAATTTGTGAAGAGACTAAAATCTTAAATGACCCCTACATGTTACATTTCATTCCTAAGGGCTTGCTTATAAATAGAAATATTTCATTTTTAGTCCAGGAGTAAATAAAAACTCTTAACATATACAGTGTGTAGCTTGTTTAAACATATTTAAACCACCGAACCAGAATGTATTTGGTTGTCCAGCTGAATCCATGTCACAAGCTAAAATGGTACAGGTTTTGTTGATTTGGAATATTGTACTGTCAAAATTCAAAACAAAGCCTAGAAAAAGTTATGTGAGGCTTTCAATGTGAAAATAATAGAATCAAGAGCCTGAAAGTTCCAAGGCTTTATGCATGATTTTCTTTTTTCTAAAATAGAAACTGTGTATAATTTGAGAGAAGAAAACAGACAACTGAGAAGAGCACACCAGGATATGCACACACAGCTGCAGGATGTCAAGGTAAAAAAACGGCACTTGACTGCTTAGTGTTTGCCTACTTTTTTTTGTAAAGTGACTTTAGAAGTCGTTCCCTTCTTGACCTGCTTCTCAATCCACCCTGTTATTTTGGGCTTTGCATAAATTGGACCATGCCCAATAATTTTACCACTTCTGCATTGTAAGCTAAATGATGATCTGGAAATCCCAGTGTTTCCATTAGTACTAGAAAGATTCTTTTGCTAGATGGTTGCATTTTAATAAGCTTTTTATTTATAAAGGCTTATTGATAATGAAAGATACTTTTATTTTTGTTTTGATTTCATTATAAGTGATGATGCTATTTGGGTAGCACATTTTAGACCGTGGATTACTGTCTTAGTCAGTAGGCTTTATTAATTTGTAGGCTTCCCTCTACACACATTTTTAAACTTCACAAATGCTGCAGCAATAAGCAAACAGGCAAGCCTGCAACATTTAGGTAGTCATACCCCTGTCTACCCAAGAGGAGTTTGTCCTAGAATGTGAAAACTCAACATGTAAAATTCTTTTTTGTGTAGCAACAGCATAAGAATTTACTCTCCGAGCATGAACAACTTGTAGTGACTTTGGAAGACCACAAGAGTGCACTAGCTGCTGCACAGGTTAGAAGGGTAGCAGCTTCTCTGGGTTCTTTTTAAGTCTGCTTCACATTTCTGAACTCCTCTATGCATGTAGTCTCTTACAAGCCAGTCTCCATTGAGTTCCTTAGGACAGAGCTTTCCTAATCCCAAAGATCATGCATGCTTTCAAAACTCAATCAAAAGAACATTAAGATAAAATCTTTGATTACAATTTTGTACTGACAGTGTGGTGCATATGACTTTTTCTGCACTCCACTAGCCCCTACATGCAGTGATCCAAAATTTGTTTCAATCCCAGAAATTATCCCATGGGTACAGTCTTTTGCTGCTGTCTGACCTGTGTTCACCCTTGCTTTTACAATCTATAGGATTTTATGTTGCTAGCTACCTAAATAAATTATTGTCAGGCTTAATATTTCACCCCTTCCTCCTTTGCTCTTAGCATTACAGCCACAAATATTCCTTTTAAGACTAGTCTTATGGGTTGTTTGGTCAAATACAGGAAATAAGAGACCTCAGGTCAATAGAAAGCAAAACAAAAGTTGTAAGCTTCATTTGTTCAAAGCCTAGAACCATCCTTGGCACAAGGCATGCCTCAGTAGATATTTACTGAATGAACAAACAAAACAATCCAAGTGTTGGAGAGGTTATTAAAGTAATATCATACTATTTTACAACTTTCTAGTCAAAGCAAAGAAACAGGAATGGCTAGCTTAATTGCTATGTCTTAATCACTGGTCTTTTCTTCTCTTAGAAGAATTTAAAAGGAAAGAGCAAAGGAAAACCAACTATTTGTGCTTACCAATTATTTTTTGTATTTATAAAATTATTGAAAGTATAACATGCTGGGCCCTGATCCATCTCAGAAACTGTAGCATCTGTGTCTTTGGGACCCCTTTTCAAGACATGCATTGATAGGGTATTTTATTATAAAACCGTAGAGCTGTGTGGTAATTTTTCACATGTGTATAAATTCAGTTGACCTTAGAGAGTATTATTACATTCAAAAGCTTCTTTATAAAAATTCTTCTGAGGATTATTATTGTATATGAAACTGCTTTTCATACTGAAAAATGTGACAAACCAATTTGAATACTCTATGTACAATAAAGGCCATAAATTTTAGACTAAGCAATAATTTGAAAAGTCAGAAAAATATAAGTAAAATAGTTCATTTAATGACAAAAACCAAATTCTATCCTAAGCACATGAGGAATATTACTGACAAAGTTTTGTAATAGAAAAAAAATTTTAATTTAACTTAAGTACAGTTTTCTCTTCCTTTAGATACCTTTTTGGCTTTTCTGGGTGAAGCCTCCAAATTTCTCCTGCTTTTTTACCCTCCTATTAAAACTTTCCCCAGATCTCCTTAGAAAACAAATGCTGTTTCAGCACCTACGTTTCTCATGTAAATCATCTTATGAGATATTCTGTCTTGACAACCTGATTTTTAAATGTCATGGAGGAGGGTGAAAACAGGAACAGAGTAGAATTTGAGAGATTATCATAATAACTTTCTATACAGAATTTTACTTAGTAGTCACAGTCTACTGAGTTATATAACATCGTACCCTTTTTACAGCTAAATAAAGTAAGGTTAGAAGGCCCATGATCAGTGCCCAGAACCAAGCTTGAAACTCAGGTCATCCGACATCAAAGTCACACTTAACTCTTAAGCCTGGATCTGTGAAGACCCCCCTGTAGCACAGTCACTTGGGCCTTGCCCCAGACCTAGTGAATCATAATTTCTAGGGTGGGGGTCCAGGAGCCTGCATTTTTAACATGATCCTTCTATGACTTAACATGATTCTTTTTTTTTTTTTTTTAGACCTGCACTTGCAGCCTATGGAAGTTCCCAGGCTAGGGGTCGAATCAGAGCTGTAGCCATTGGCCCCCTCCTCAGCCACAGCTCGCCAGATCCAAGCTGCACCTGCGATCAATACCCCAGCTCATGCCAGATCCTTAACCAACTGAGCAAGGCCAAGGATTGAACCCACGTCCTCATGGACACTGGTCGGGTTTGTTTCCACTAAACCACAAGCGGAACTCCTTTTTTTTTTTTTTTCTCTTTCTTAACGTGATTCTTAATGCACGCTAGTATTTGAGAACCACAGCATTACTGCCTTCAAAGATTTTATATCTAGGAAAAGGAGAAATAAGAAAGGCTAGAATATGTATCTTATCAAAAGTATCACTATGTGGATGTCATTTTTTTTGACCTTCAAAGTTGGCTTGCAAATGTTTTGATAACTTCTGGGCTAAGGGCCATTGTTAGCCACGTGGCACACCTTTGTAAAGATCATAAAGAAACACTCTCCTGAGACAGATTTAACAAGCAGGCTTCTTCACCTGTGAGTTAAAAAAGGAAGAAAGACACCTCTTCCTTGGGGTGGGAGAGCCCTGCAGGTTCAATGCTGTTTGGGGGACAACGACTCACCAGCCCCAGCTCCCTGCTCTGCTATGCACACTTGGGGGAGGCAGCTCCGCCTGCAAAGCTCATTCAGAAGCAATTTCTGGATTCTTGTATATGTTTGTTTAAGCATGTGTTTACACACACAGCATGTCTGTTTTAGGATAACAGGGTTGGTGCATATGATGAGCTAAGTATAAACAGTTTATTGATTCTTCTTAAAGTATTTGATTTTTTTCTTTCTTGCTTCTTGTATTAAAACTACTACATACATACTCTACCACATATTCACACAGATACGCACATATGAGTATATTCCAGTCCTACACCTACATCAGTGCCTTTATCGCTTTAGAAGAAAAGACACTTAGAATTGAAGAATAAAAATCCAGCCTCATTTCACGCCTATGTGATTGCTTTCCAGAATGCAGAGCACAATATAGGAAGCCTTCTTCAGAGAAAGGGACCTTATTTGAGCACAAACTGACTGGGGGGGGAAGAGGGTTACTTATTTTAAGCCTGTGATTCTTTTCCACTGGAAAGTATTACTCAGATCATGCTAAAAGATATCTGCAAATATATAACCATGGAATTTTTAAAGTAGGTTTAAATTTCATAAAACTGATTACATAGCTGTCTTACTTTTAATAATGATATTTATACTAGAAAGTTATTTATAAAAACTCTGACTTAGTTTAATGTGGCATGGGAAACTAACATCTGCCTTAGATATTTTTTCTCTGTTCCTTTTTAACTCTAATTCTAATTTGCATGTGCTTAAAAGTGGTTAAGCATGTCCAAGTAAGTATAGTAATGCATGGAAACAATTTGCATATTTTTCCTAAATTGCATTTAGGTGTAATATTTTTGTCTAGTCTTCCAGTGGACCATCTATGAATGATATCCTTTTCCCTCCTTAAATTGTGCAATTTGCTCCAATTGTGCAATCTGTATGCAGACTCAAGTTGCAGAATATAAACAACTGAAAGATACTCTGAATAGGATTCCAAGCTTTCGAAAACCAGAACAAGCAGAGCAGCAAAATATTACCCAGGTGGCACATTCTCCTCAAGGCGACATCACAGCAAGGGACAAGTCACCAGGAGAGCCTCAGGAGGTAAGAGGCGTGAACTAGTAATCTGTGGTTGGGTCACTTTCCCTGTCAAGCTGTCCTCAGATGAACTGCTCTAAATATTGCCAGCTCTTCCTGCAGAACACGCATTCTCAAGTTTTGGCATATATCAGAGTCTCCAGCGTGGTAGTTAAAACACAAATAGCAGGGCCCCAGCCCACAGTTTGCAGTGCAGTTAATTTGGGGTGAGGCCTGAGGATTTGTATTTCTAACTGATTCAGCTGGTCTGGGGATATGCACATTGAAAACTGCTGTCCTGTTTTCTAGAAAAGACTAAACTAGCTTTGTTTTTCTTCATGTGGGTGTATTTGTTTGACAGGAGCTGTTATGTCTGAGTACTTTAAGGGTTTTTTATTTCTGAGTGTGTGGGGTTAGGTGTAGAGAAGGTTAAATGATCATGATGAGGCTATTAGGTGACAATCAGCCCATTCAAGTATTAAAGCTGATAATATATTTGAATTTGATGCTGTACTAGGTCCACATAGAGTATGTCAAAGTTTGTATTAAAAGGCCTTCATAAAACTGTAAAGAGTATAAATGCTAGTCACTGAATCCACTTTTTGTATTCTTGTTCTTTTTAAGCCTTGTTGCTTAAGAATCTCCCAAGTGGAGCATCAGAGGTGCCACCAACATGATTAATTCTTACAAAGGTGTTTTTGCAACCATACCTGTAATAAAAATGGCAAATGTGGTTATCAAAGGTGTTTTTAACAATGACTGTTTGAGAAGACTTGCCCAATTCTTCCAGTCATCTTATAGGAATAATTAAGTTGATATGAGTGGATTTGATCTGAATCTTCAGTCCAAGCAAAGTATTCCTTCACAGACAGGGTCTGTGTCCTCATGGATGCTTGTTCTTTTTCTGGGTCTCACGTTGCTCCTAACTTAAGAAAACACAACCAGAGCCCTGGCCTGGGAATTCGTTCTTTTTCTCTCCCAGTTTAGCTACCAGTTTACTGATTAATCTTTTCAAGACTTAGACTTCTTAGTTTTCCATCCATGAAGTGGTGATACTAGTTATCTGCTCTAACCTTTCTCACAAGGATGTTGTGGAGATAAATGACAGGGGTGTGAAAGCACTTAGGGCTCTTCAGAGAAATATTTCCTACAAAGCCAGGGCACCATCAATTCAAACTTGCCAGGTAAGGACTTGGTAAAACATACACTTTCAAAGGTTGTCCTCAGATATCTAAGAAAGGACTTTTTTCCTTGGTTTATTTATTTATACAATCCAGTTTCTGCTAGTTTGAGAAGAAGCCTTCACATTTATTTCAATTATATAAGAACAACCTGACCAAAGAATGTATTCTTTCTGATAGGAAGGTTGTTGGTAGGAAGGTGGGGAGAGGACTAACACATTTTCCTATTGATGTTCTATCATCTCCCCTTTTTTAAGTAATGAAGACCATATAGAAATCTATGAAATTTGAAGGGAAACTTAAATCATCAAATTTTGGAAGAATTCTCTGTAAAAAATACATCTTTTTGTTGAGAATTTTTTGTATTAATATGAAATATTTGCAAAAGGCTTCCTCTGGTTTATGAAGAAATACCCCTTTCATACATTAAAAATGTCTTGTATCTAGCCTAATGGGCACTATTTTAGCTAACATGGATGTCCATTAATAATGGCATTATTTTTTTATATTAGCTAGCAAAAAACAACATTAACTCATCCTCAGCTGATTCTTCTCTTTTCAAAATTTATATTGAAGAAAATTAAGTATTTGATCACTTGAAGCATGAGGGTTTTGCTCTTTTTATTCTAGGGGAAAACAGGACTAAGATTGCTTTCGAAGGCAGGGTCTACTGAGTTGTGGTCATGTATAGGCTTTACTTTTGTATAATTTATGGTATTCTTTACCCAATGAAATTTTGCTTATGTTATCTCTATTTTATAGGTGAGATTACACAGTGAGAAGAATTAAGTGACTCTATTGCAGCCATACTTTTCAGTGAGGACTATATTTCTAGACTCCAGGATTTTCTTATGTTATAACTCTGTAGACAGGATAATAAAGAAATTCTGTCACTACTTTGGAAATAGAAGAGTGTCATTTCCAGTGATGTGCTTGACCTAGGTGTCCCGAAATAGTGAAGTATGGCAGAACCATGAAGCAGTCCCTGGAAGAACAGAAGAAATAAAACCTTACCCTCCCACCCAGAAGGAGGCCGACTTTCCGGCTCCCGCAGAACTGACCCAGCAAGAAGCACGACCCAGGGAGCCTGAGGAGCGGCAGGTGGAAGAGGAGCACAGGAAGGCCCTGGAGGAGGAGGCTATGGAACAGGTCGGGCAGGCTGAGCACCTTGAGGAGGAGCATGATCCATCACCAGAGGAGCAGGATCGGGAGTGGAAGGACCAGCGCGATCAAAAAGCATCCAAACTTCTGGAAGGGCAGGCTCGTGCTCAGGTACGAGGCCATCCAGCCAATCACCGGGATAAGGGGCATGGCTTTTTGTGTATATCCAGTTGACCCTTGTACAAGGAGGGTTTGAACCTCTAAGGTTCACTTAAACAAGGTTTTCTTTTTTTTCAATAGTAATAAATACTTCAGGATCCATGTTTGGTGGAATTTGCAGGTGGGGTGCTACACAGACAGAAGACCCCCATAGGGAAGTTATGGAGGAATGCTGTATACAGAGGGCCAACTACAAGTGGTATGAGGATTCCCAACTGTGGCGAGGTTACACCCGTAACCCCCCACATTGTTCAGGGGTCAGCTATCTTAAGGAAAAAGCCCTCCCATGTATGGAAAATTTTTAAAATAAAATTTGAGTGATTTTGCTAAATGTTTCATGCATATATTGAAATGTTCTGCTGTGATGTTAGTAGCATAGCTACTTTACTCCAGAAAGATGACTGGGGAAAAAAGAAAGGTGTCCGTGCACGTGTGTGTACTGTCTTTGTTAATGGTGCAGTCAGGGAGACTCGGCCGCATCCCTTTAACAGAGTAGGAGACAAAATGGGCTTCTGATCTAGCACCTTCCCAGTCCATGCTCAAGTCCTGTGGGCATCTTGAGGCCAAGAAATGACTCATTTTCTGTGATCAAAGGTACTTTTCTCCCTACTCACTTACTGTCAAATCATATGTTGGTTTTTGCACACTCATCTCAGGGTGGTTAGTAAGTCATCAAAAAGCTGAACTCTCTGCTCAGGCTCCGCCTACTGGGTACTCCCCTCTCATGTAAGTGAGACTTCATAAAAACATCCATTATTTTTATAAATGATACTTTAAAAGAACTGAAACAGTACTGATGCAAGGAAGTATCTTTATTCCACGGCTTCTAAGCTGACACCTGACAATAGGCTACCTAGCCTTTATGTGGATGCTAGTCACCCTTTATTCATAGTTCTGAGGCTTTGTTTGGCCTCAGACTTTCCAAGACTTCAAGCTGCTAGAAGCTTTGGCTGAGCAGCTGTGGAGGCCTCTGTAGGTTCACTGTTATGTTGTTGCAAACCTACTGTGAAGCCTCTCCCAGTCTTGGGTCCTTTATAGCTTTCCGCAAATGTAATTCCCCGCTAGGTTTAATTTCTCTCAATCATGCACTCTCTTCCCTTTGGTGAAAATTGTATGTGTTTGCATTAGTCAAGAGGTGGAGGAGAGGGTGGTAATAGAGTTTAAGAATGGAAAACAGTTTAAAAATTCCTGTATCGGATTTTCCTTTAATCAGAAAGGCTTCTCTTCTCATTCATATTTGGTTTCTTTGAAGAAAGCTGGTTCTCTGCTTTTCCACCCTAATCGGAAATTTGGCCTTTTTTGGCTCTGTGTTGCCTGATACTGGTATACACATCGCTAAAGTTAATTAGCTTCCCTAGGTCTTTAGCTCTTCATGGAAAATCCTCAGCCTCAGCTTCAGCTCACAAATTGCCCCAATTAGTCTGAGGTTATTAAGTGCCCACTTATAGCAAAGCCTTTTGAACATAAATTTAATTAAAGTTCGAAACATTTCTTCTGTTGTGTCCTCTTCCATTTGAGAGGGAGCACATTAAAAATCTGCCTTAATGCCAACAAATGGGGATGATCAGCTACTTAAAGAAGCCCAGAGTGACTCAAAGAGAAGAAATAGAAGTCCCAGTGCCAGGTGGCACTGGACCTAGTGTATAATTACAGTGTACCTGACAGATAGGTGTGTTAATAAACCAACCCTGCCTTCTGTGCATGAGTGAGAAAGAGAGGAAGAAAGGACCCAGGGGACCTGATGGCTCTTGCTCAGCACCACCTCACTGTTCCCCAGGTGTATCCTTCAGCCAAGCCGGTCACCAAATTCCAGTCACCATACGAGGAGCAGCTGGAACAGCAGAGGCTGGCAGTGCAGCAGGCAGAGGAGGCCCAGCGGCTACGGGAGCACCAGGAGGCCCTGCACCAGCAGAGGCTTCAGGAACACTTGCTGAGGCAGCAGCAGCAGCAGCAGCAGCAGCAGCAGCAGCAGCAGCATCTCCTCCCCAGGGAGACGACCCTGCAGAGGCAGGCTGGGCACGAGGAAGGCCGGCCGCACCCAGAGCAGCCACGGTAGCCTTCTGATGGCCTGATAGCCCCTGCCCTGGTTTTTAGAAGCATATTAAAACCAGCTTCATGCATATGTTATCCATGAACCTGAGGGGCTGTCATTCCTCATGTAGCTGAGGCAGAACCACTACCTGAAAATTACATCCCAAATATTTAATTTTCAAATAATCAGCTTCTTTTTCTGCTTAAAAATAACAGTTTAAATCCCAAAATAGCCTAGCAGGTTTTGTGCTAGCTTTATTTTATCATTTGAAAGGAATTTTATCTTTTTTAAGGTATCTTTTGAAAATGTATCTGGAATCTTTATTAAACCTGGTGGATATGTTTAAGAAAAATTTTTATTGCTTTTAAAAAACTGTCAAAAAATTCATTGATAATTGTTTTTAAAGATAAATGACTTACATCAAACTGTGCTACTTAATTTGTGTCACTGAGTTGATGACCATTTCCCTTGCAGGCAGCATGCTCGTTATGATGCCATGGATAACGATATTGTTCAGGGAGCAGAGGACCAGGGCATCCAGGAAGAGGAAGGAGGTGGTGAGACTTCTTATATGATGAATATTTTAATAAAACTGCTTGTAATATATACTATCAATTCAGAGTTATATGTGTATCTGCATATAGGCTTCTCATGCTATGCTCTCTGACAGTAGAGCATTCCTGTGAAAACTTTTGTAAGCTGAAATGGTGTAAAATGAAGAAGCAGTTACCTTAGATCACATCTTGCTAACAGATACACAAAATAAATTGAGATAAAGCACTGATGCTCACATGCACAATTCAGAGCTCTGGGGGCGTGATGCTGAGATGCTGAGTAGGTCCCAGGGAAGAAGCTGGGCGATGCCACTCCCGCTACTCTGTTCTGGGCATGTGCTGCCATTCTATAAAGGCTCCTTCTCTGCAGAACAAATGCTAATTGCTATTTTTGCTTTTCACCTTTATCATAAAATCAAAAATCCTCTTCTAGTTTCTTTTGGTTAGCCAAAACAGGTACTAATATAGGTTGTTCATAAAAGCAAAGTGGCATAAAACTCTCAAAAAAGTAGAGGATACCCATACATAGGAAGATTTGCATACCATGTGTCTTTTGTGGTTGTTGATATGTTTTTTCTTAATCCTCCCAAACAGTTCACATTGGTAGTTTAAATCACTCAAGATAATCTGTGTCCTCTCTGACATTTTAGAGTAGAGAGGAAATAGGACTTTAAGTTTTTTGTATACTAAATACTTATTTCTAGCACATTGTCATGGGGATACTATGCTTTGGGAAACTTTCACACTTTCTTATTACCTTGGAGGAATTTGGATTACTGCCTTGAAAGTTTTTCACATTAAGTCAATAGTAGCTTTCATTTACGTGCACTTCTAGTATGTCATTTATCAAATACTCTTTAGTGTGATAACAGAATGAGACAGTCACTGTCTCCCTGGCAACGCTAACACTTAGCTGTGTATCCTTTCCTAAAGAATCTAAAGGAAGGTGATTACCCAAATTCCCCCTATAGCCTATTCTGATATTTTATAGCCCTAATAGCAAGAAATTGTTTTCCTTATATCCCCCCATGCAGCACTTTAAGCTTTTTTGTTCCATTATCAGTAAGACTAGAGAACCATTTGTTCTCTCTTTTATTTAATGGGTCCCCTGGTATACTTGAAACCTGATGGTAGGTTACCTGCATCTTTATTTTCTATAGGTTAAATACTTTCCATATATTTAACCTTTCTGCTTATATCTTACTGAAAAAGCTAATTGTTCCTCTCTTTGCATGGCCTTAGCTAAATTCCCTTTATTGAAATATTTTTTCAAAAAGTAGCAAGTAAATATATGTGAGTGTAAATGTGTGGTTTGTGGCACCATCACCACCATCACCTTAGAGAGCATAGGAGGGCTGAATTTGTTTTTGAGCTCCACAATGGGGTTGTCCTTTCTTTCACTTCCTGAAATAGTATCAGTTTCTTTTTATTGTGCTTTGCTATTTTCTCCAACATTACCAAAAATTAGTCAATAATTTTAGCAATGTCCAATTGGCTGGGCTTTATTTTATCGAGAGAGTTTTGATTGTTATTTTTGGCATAATGGGAAAAATATATATTAGCTTCTGTTATAAACATTTGTTTTAGAGAGTCAGAACCACACTATCTCTGTAGACACAAGGCCTGGGAAGAGGACCTAACTTTTCCAGAAAAGCTGAGATGCAGGCCTTATGTTGAGCTAACCTAGCTGGAGGAGAGAGGGGATGAAGTGGTCTGTAGGGAAGCCCACTGATGGCTTTGCTTCGAAAGAGAAGAATCCTGTCTGGTTCATTTGGGCTCATATTAGTTCCTTTGATTTGCTAGCCTATGAGAAAGACAACCAGCACCAAGACGAGGCAGAAGATGACCCAGAGAATGGACATGAACTTCAAGAACAAGGGCCCCAGGAAGCTGATCCAGAATCCGAGGCAGATGTAAGTGTCCTCTCTTCCATTCACGACACTTGGGAAGTCAAAAGGCGGAAAGGCAACATGAATGTTTCCCTGACACGGTGCCTCCGGCTCCAGATATGTCTGTTATTTCCTCAGCACAGAAGGACGGTGGCTTGCATAATTATTGTTAACTATAAACCATGGCATGTGTATATGATGAGAGTGGGTTAAAGATTCTTCTGGGAAAACATCCAAGGAGTTTCCCTCTGGGGACTTTTAGTTTAAGAAAATTAAAACAGAAAAGCAAAAAGAGGCATCAGAAAGGCATATGGTATCACTTTTAGGTGGAATCTAAAACATGGCACAAATGAACCTATCTATAAAACTGAAATACTTCATCTTTTGAAAGACGAAAAAACAAAAAGCAAGCGTGGGAGTTGAAGAAAGAAGCAGAGAAAGCGTAACCACTCTGGAGCACACTGAGCAGTCTGCCAGAGTGTGAATGTGTGGCATGTGATTCTGTGTAATTTCCCAGCAGTCCAGTGACTATTTAATAAATACATGGATAAGAATATGTGACTTGAGAAATGAAAAAAATTGCTCAGTTACCATGATACTATAGAAAAATTAGAATATTAGTAGGTAGACATATAATAACCAAAAATGTTCTTTGTGTTTACCCAGAAAGGACCAAGACTCCCAGTTCATTTGGGTGGCCTTGCCTGCAAGTCAGTGTGTCTCTGTGCTTATGTGTAGGATGATTTTTACAACTTACTCTAGCTTTCCTGTCATCTTTTGCTAGTAGATCAACCACCATGTTTATAAAATTCAGTCTGTGCTATGCTTGGCCCTGTTTATATTTTTCCAGTGGGTTGAGAGGATGACCCATATTCTTTCTTGGCAAGTACTGAGGAAGTTTTCCTGACAGCTGCTTAGAGTTGCCCTGATGGAAATGGCTTTTCCGTGTGGCTTTTGTGCAGAGAGGTGGCAGAACGCATCTGCATACCCACCCCTGACCAAGCATTTCTGAAGGAATGCTCCAGGGAAACACAGCCCTGAAATATTTTCAGGAAAGAGCTAGAGCTATAGATATCAGGAAAGTAAAAGAGTATCCATGAGGGAACAAGGAAGTGAGTGTCCAAAAGCCTGGGAAAATCCCAAGAGCAGTGGAGGGAACAAGGGAACAGTGGGTATTCCAGTCACTAGCATTTGGGAAACACTGTGTGCTTTGACTGAGTACCTGACTATGTAATTCTTTCCTCTCCTCTCCTCAGTCCATTTGCTCTAGATAACACATTGGGAAACTGCGGCCTTTCTACCATGCCTTCTTTTAATTAGAAATTATTAGCCTTCTTGACCCTCTCTATCTCATCTCACTATGTCATTTTATTTCCTCATTTTTAAATTAAAAACATTTTGGAGTTCTCTTATGACACAGTGGGTTAAGGATCCAGCATTGTCACTGCAGTGGTATGGGTTTGATCTCTGGCCCAGGGGGCCAAAAAAAAAGAAAAAGAAAAAAACCAAGACTTCTATAACAATAGCAAAGACCAATCAATAAACGAAAAATCACAAGTATTTAAAAAAAAATGTTTGCCCACCTTTATGGAGGTTTAATTAGTATTTGACTATTTTATTTTATTTGAATATAGCATCTGAACCTGTAAAACTTTACTTATTACTTGGTCAGAGATGGAGCTAGTGTATACATTTTTATAAACTTTTGCAGAAGGCATTTGGAACTGTTTTCCTGAAGAAACTATGTTACATTTTCCCTGTATTTCCACACAATTTATTGATAACACACAAGAAGAAATTCATGTGACAAGAGATTATGAAGTGATTTGGACTTTACTGTGAAGGTGATGATTTGTCACTCTCTGTAGTCCCAAGAAAAGTGTTATTTTGCTCTTGAACGAAGTACATAGCCAGGGATGTGCCGAGAATACATCAGCTGAGGCTGCCGCGAGCTCTTGAACATGTTCAAGGCTCCGAAGTGAACTGAAGTAGAATCTTGTGGTCTGGAGAACACTGGCAGAGACTAAAGCTAACGGCTGAGGCTTCCTGTCTCAGGGAAGCGTCCTGCCCATGACCCTGGTGTAATCTGGGAAGTTCCCACAAGCATCACCACTTCTGCCCAGCTCAGGCACTAAAATCTGAACCTTCATGAAGACATGTGTTATTTTCAAAGGTGCTTTGAGAGCATAAGCAAGACATCCAGATAATTCTCAAGTTGATAATATGAAGGGCATTAACTGAACACAATAACTGAGAACTACTTGAGAGGTGGGGTGGTATGAGGAAGGTTATTTTCAAAATAAATTGCCGAAAGTTGGCTTTTCGCCCTTTTCTCCTGTCTCTTGCCAGAGCAACATCTCTCAGCTCCACGTTATAAAGTGTGATCCACACTAGAACATGATTGTCTGCTTTTGAATTAGCCCTCTTCTTATCTCCTCACAGGCCTTTTTCTTGGGTCCTTTCTCTTGTGGCTTCCTCTCTCATCAACTGCCTTTCACCCACTTATGTGAAAGTAACTGATTTGCAAAGGATAACTGGTTGGTAATTTAAAAAAAAATACCAGTGAGAGAAGCTGCTGGTTTGCCTGTCTAGATCTCTCATTTTCATTATTTCTTCTACTTGGTCCTTTGGCTGATATTAACTGTTTTTCTTGTTGTCTAGTTAGTTATGCTCATATTACTTGTGATATTCAAGTTTGGAGACTATTTTGGAGTAACATGTAGGAAAGAAGTGCTATTTGAACTTCATTCTGATTCATCAGCCTCTGACAAATAAGGCATGGATTTTATCTTTTGACAGTGAGATGGGTACTTGTGGAACTTGGCGAGAATGTATCTGAACAATCTGGTGAAGGACAATTTCATTTTCTGCCAGTGTGTGGCCTTTCAAATGAAATTAAACTTGATCCTGGATTTTGAAGTGGTGGTTGCTTTTCATTAAAATTTTACAGAGGGCAGCTGTAGAGGATATAAACCCAGCAGATGACCCTAATAATCAAGGCGAGGATGAATTTGAGGAAGCTGGGCAAGTGAGGGAAGAAAATTTGCCAGATGAAAATGAAGAGCAAAAACAAAGTCATCAAAAGCAGGAGAATGCAGAAATGGAGGAGCATTTGGTGGTAAGCAGATGCCATGTTGGAGGGTGGTTTTAACCCCCTGGGGTATTTTGCTAAATGTCTGGTTTAAGCCAAAGGTTAATCGTAACCTACATAGACAGGAAGTTTGTCTCTTCAGCTGACTTTGGGCTGGGCCATCATATGAAATGACATGCCCGCATTCAGAGACCAAGGGTGATAGGCCTCTTGGGCTTTGTGTTGGGAATGATTAGTCATCATTTCCTGGCCACTGATGCATTGAAAGTGCATGGTGGCCTGACTATTCTTTGTCCCAGGGGACTGGAAAATGCATCTCCAATGTTCAGTAACCTGAGCCTCCCCTTTTGTTTCAACAGATGGCAGGAAATCCAGACCAGCAGGAGGACAATGTGGATGAGCAGTACCAGGAAGAAGGGGAAGAGGAGGTAGGAAGCGGGAGGGCTGGGAGCCTCACACTCACCTGAAACAAACCTCTGCAACAGGGCTTCTATAGAAATGTTCAGAGAGCTGTAGGCTGGGTACAGAAGGGTGGTCTTGAGGGGAAATGGACCATGGCAGTGGAGACATTTAGTTAGAAGATAATGAAAATGGGGTGACCGAATCCTCCTCTCTGGTTTTCCCTAGAGATTTTCTTGACACTTGGGTGTCCAGGAATGGCAGACCTAGGTTGATGGGGTCTTTGTAAGGATATTTTCTCCTCCCTCTTTCACTCACAAGACAGAACAAAGCTCTGTACATTGAGAAGTCTGGACTAACCCCAGAGGCTTTGTAGATTTTGCCACACTGCCCGCCTCACAGGAGTACCCCGTGGTATCTGTCAGAATATACATAACACCTTCCAAACACTTAAAAAAATGTTTGCAGCCTCTACTTTCAGCTTCTTCCCTCCTAAGAATTTAACATTCTAATTAAATTTAATGAAGAAAAGGAAAAATATGTAAGGAATTCAGTTGAATAAAAGGCTTTGGGGTAGAATTTCTTAACATTTCATTTTACTTTGCTTTTTATGGTAAACATCTGGCGTATTATTGCTAACTAGGTTTATAGAGCATCTACCATGGTGCCACATTTGTATAATTGATTGATGAACACTGTTGGTTGTGGCTGGCTAGTCACAGCCAGGGCTGTGTGGACTGCTGAGGCTCAGTACTCAGGAATATGATGTGGATGAGGCCAAGGCCTCGTGCTTACTCTGTCTCTGGACCCAGTAAATGGTCCAACAAATGAAATCCCAGATTCAGAGGCACTTCTCATCTAGGCCTCTTACAAGTGTGTGATTCTGGCCCTAAGAGGAACAGCAGGAGAGGATGGACAAATGGCAGCCTGGATAAACACACCCACCCCTGAGATCCTGCTCAGAAGGCATGTGCTACTGGGCTCATGGGCACAGTTCCCTTGACCAGGGCTGCTGTTTCGTTTAAATTGCATTTGTCAGCTTTTCAGAGCTGATGCAGAAATTTGTGCTTATACTAGGAAAACAGAAAAGGATGTCGTTCTTTGCAGCCACTGGCAACATATACCTCTAGTCACGTGCAGTCTGCTTGGCTTGATCTTTTTATTCTCTCTCTTTTTTTTCATCCTGCTGTTCATCCTAATCAAGCCCCCAAGCCATGTCATCAGAAGAGAGCATTCGAGAAAGCAGCAGCTTTGAATATTAAGACATTTGGCAAGAGAAAGATATTCATCTGGGCCTCTCTTGTAACATGATGTCTAGACTAATATTACTTTGTTTCATTATGTCAGATGCCAGGAATCTTTGAGGGATTAAAAGAGAAGAGGTTCACCTTGGCTTCTTTTTAAAAATTCAGAAGGGTAAACATAAAATTTTAATCAGTATTTACTGATTATTTTTTTACCCCTATATTCTGTCAGTTAAGGTAGAAAGAAATCTTGCAATCCAAGAGGGATCAAGGATAGGAAGAAAAGAAAGGCAGAAAGTCCTGAGGGAAGAAAGACCAGGGAGAGGCTGGTGCCTAACCCCAGGCAGTCACTGCTCCCTCGGGTGGGCTGTCTGACCAGAGCCCTTCCTCTCTCCCTGCACCTGGCCCCAGTTCCTGGCCTGGAACTCCTAGCTCTGGCACCCTGTCCCCACCTTCTAACCCTCTCCCCAAGGTTCTAGGTCACCACACCCTCCTATTTTGGATGGTTGCCCCATGAGCTCACAGAGAAAGCCAATTGTGCCTTTCTCCTTGACTAGATAACTTCCCCCTCTGCCCCCTAAGCACTCCTTGTTCTGGCTGTGTTATTTTTTTTTTTTTTTTCCTGGTAGTTGTGAGGTGATTAGTTATTGGATTTTCCTTTCCCATCTCTTTCCACTGTTCTCAGTTCTTCCCTTGAAGAGGAAGAAGAATTTCCATATACCAGTCAGGGACTAGCAATAGAGATGACGGTCTCAGCAGAATGCAGCAAAATCAGGAAAGTAAAGAGGGACACGGTATGTGAGAGCACACAGTGTACTGTTGATAAGCACTGTGGGTGAGCACTCTGAAGACTCCACAGTGCTATGTGATGTGCGTCGTTCTTAGCTTCCATAAGCCTAGGAGTCTTCCAGCTGTCCCAGCTGCCCCTGGGATGTAAGGCTCGTTGCTGCTGTTGGTCCCTGCCTTTCTAGCCCACAGTCAACCTGACTGCTGTCATATTTGCTCCTAGGAAGGAGTTGCAGCTTGCCTAGGTTATACCTGTTCAGAGGTACAGCCCATCAGACTTGTGACTTGAACTCCGAGAGTAGAGGACCCAGACAAGCATGATTCTAGGAAATTTGCACTATCCCTGCCTTCTCTTATCTTAGTGCAACAGTGTTATCCTTCCAAGACCTAAAACGGATGGCAATTAACAAGCATTCATTGCTTATTGCTTAGGATTGTTAGAGTGAAAGACATGGATGTGGTGAGCCCATCCTTCCCAGATTTTTTATCTCTTTATGAACAAACGAGACAAATTATGACATTGCCAAAAAGTGTTATGTGTGCTTCAAAATTACTTAAATGTTTAATAATACATAGAGATTAAAATGACTACTTTGAAAAACCTGAATGCTGAGTTTCCCCAGTCCAACTGAAAACAGATTGATCTGCACGCTCAAGAAAGAGCAGGCACAAGGTTATCTGGCTACCTTTAGTGGTACCCCAAACTGTGATTACCACACCATGAAGCCATCCAGACAGTGATGGCTGTTAAACATTACCAGCAAGTGGGAGTATCCATCACTATGGTGGACATTGCTGAAGGCCTGTCTGTTGTCACATCCCATTCCATCTCTGTGGATCCCAGCAATCTTGACTACTTAAGGAGCATCCTTCTGGTTCCTGGCTGATCCCATACATCTGTGATGTATCAGAGAAAGACGAGCATACATACTGGGACTGGGTTGCTAGCCAAAGCCCATTTCAAACTCAGGAGATCTGTTTTATTTTTGTTTGTTTGTTTTCACTATTTATTAAACTTTGCCGCATCATATAGGGACCGTTTCTAAAATGCCTAAAATATTAGATTTCAGTAATGACTAATGAGGAGCAGTGTAGGGAAATCGTTAACAAAATGTTTGCATCAGCTTTAGCAAGATAATACAAAAGGTCAAATGTGGAAGACATAAATGACATGTCTACATTTTAAGAGTAACATTTGGCTTCTGGTTATTAGTCTGAGCATATTTTAAAGTGAGAAACTCTATCATTTACTTCCATTTCAGTAATGCCTTTAAGATGAGTTTGAATTACTTTTGCCCAAACATGAAGAATATGTTACTAGAATAGTACAGGTGCATCTATAAATTTGAAAAATTACAAAGTTTTTGTCTGTGTGATACCTAAATTTGAAGAGTATTCAAAATCAGTGGTTTCCACCTCAGATTATACTGACAACTGGTAAACAACCTAAATATTCTACAACAGTTCCCAAGAGAAGGGAAGAAAAAAAAAATCATAAAAGGGTGTTGCTCTCTCTAGCCACTTTTCTTTTACCTTTCTTTCTCTCTCCCAATTTTTTTTGTTTTTTGGGTGTTTTTGGCCACACCCATGACAGGCAGGAGTTCCCTGGCCAGAGACTGAACCAGAGCAACAGCAGAGACACTGCTGGATCCTTAACTGCTAGGCCTCTTCCAGGGAACTCCCTAGCCAGAGACATTCTTAACCCAGCACCCATTGTCCCTCAAGCGAGGGGCTCTCAGGCTTTGCTATGGCTAAGAATCACCTTGGAGAGTGTGTAAAACATACAGATTCCCTTACCCTTGGAGATTTTTTTTTTTTTTTTTCATTTTTGGCCACCCCATGGCATACTGAGCTTCCAGGGCCAGGGATCAGGTCCAAGACACAGTCTCAATTTAAGCCACAGCTGCAGCAACACCAGATCCTTAACCCACTGTGCTGGGCCAGAGACTGAACCCACATCCCAGTGCTCTCAAGACACTGCTGATTTTTTTGCACCACAGCAGGAGCTCCATCCACCCTTGGAGATTTTGATCCTATCTATGGTAGGTCCTAGGACTCAGAGTTCTTCACAAGACCTCAGCTGATGCTGATGTTTCAGGGACATGCTATTTAAAGAAGTCCTAGGACAGTTCTACAAGTGGACTTTGGGAAATCTGAACCTCTTCAAACTTCTGTGCAAAACGATGTGTATCTAGGCCCATTTGCTAAAGACTCTCACCAAAGTCTTAAAAGGGTCCATGACTCCTTCTACCACACACACACATGAAAAATTAAAAATCACTGATTTTCGTCTAACCCCCTTTCTTTCACAGATAAGAAATTTGAGTTTCAGAGATATTAGCTAAATTTTCAAAGGTCACACAGCTTGTTATTGTGAGAACCATGATTAGACTGCACTCAATTCTGATTTTAAAAAAATTGGTATACCTAAGTATACTTAATATACTTAGGTATACCAAGCATAGTAATTAAGTAGTTGATAAGGGTATGTTTTTCTTTATAGAAGTTAGTGAATACAGAAGGAATGATGGAATTAGAAAGTCATCACTTTGTACCCCCTTATTAAAACAGCTGATTTAGGAGCAGTCATCAGTGGATAATATCACCAGATGAATGGAGGTCAGGGAATTTTACCATGGAAAGGTCAGGCTGTAACCACCTGAGCTCATGACCATCCTTAGCCTCTCTAAAAGTGGGACAGGAGAAGGATCAAGATGGTGGAGGAGTAAGACGTCACACTCAACCTCTCCCACAAACACATCAAAAAAATACATCTACATGTAGAACAACTCACACAGAACATCTACTGAACACTGGCAGAAGAACTTAAACCTCCAAAAAGGGCAAGAAACCTTCCACACAACTGCACAGAACAAAAGAAAAAAAGAAATATAGAGAAAAGGAATCAGGACAGCACTAGCACTCCTGAGAGGGAGCTGTTAAAGAGGAAAGGAACCCACACTGGGAAGCCATCTTACTGATGGGGAGATCAGCCGAGAGGGAGGGACCCCAAAGTTGCCAAGAAAAGAGCAAGAGCTGGACTAAGGAGGGCAAAGCTAAGTGAGAGCCGCACAGATCATCTGCACCACGGACCTGGACACCACAGCCAGAGAAGCTTGGGGTGAGACTCAAGCTCCGACCTCAGTTCCAGGGAGAGGACTAGGGTTGGCTGTGTGGAGACAGTCTGAGGGACTAGGGAGTGGTGTACCACGGGATGGGGAACGCAACGCCACAGCCGAGGGAACCCGGGAGGAGGTCTGGGCCTGAAGGAGAAGCAAGGCACCACTGTTGGGAAGAGCAAGAGGAGGAGGGGCTGAGTGCCATAGGAATCTCTTTCCCTGCACATGTACAGACTCTCAGGGGGCAGAGCACCTCTGGCACAGGCTACAGGTGGTAAGGCACCACTTGCTCAGGCTATGGGAGACTGGGCACTTCTTGTGCAACTAGGACAAGCCTGCCAACAGCATCCTGCAGGTCCTTGCTACTGTCAAGAGCCCAGCACCCAGGCACTGACTATTAGCCCTGCCCATTGCCTCTGTCTTCCTGGAAACACACTGAGCACCCTATCAAGGGGATAACATTCTGCTCACACTGAAGAAAGAGCAAATATCCAAGTTCCCACACCAAAAATAAATAGTAATCCACCACAAAATACAAAGGGGCGCTCTTGCACAGAAATAGCCATCCAAGACTACAATAGTTTTGGTTTCCCTAAACTCACAGAATAAGATATATATAAGCAAAATGAAGAAGCTTAGGAACCATTCCCAGTTGAAAGAACAGGAGAATTCACCTGAAGCAGCAAACAATAAAACAGAACTGTGCAGTCTGACAGACACTGAGTTCAAAAGGGAGGTAGTGAAAATACTGAAGGAATTAAGAGAGGATATGAACAGTAATGCAGATTCCTTTAGAAAGGAACTAGAAAATATAAGGAAGAGCCAAGAAAAATTAGAAAATTCATTTTTAGAGATGCGAACTGAGCTAAAGGCAGCAGAATGAATAATGCAGAGAAACAAATTAGTGACTTGGAAGATAGAATCATGGAAATCAACCAATCAGGACAGCAGACAGAAAAGCAAATGAAAAAGCGTGAAAGCAATATAAGAGATCTATGGGATAATGTAAAGTGGGCCAATCTGCACATAATAGGGATTCCAGAAGGAGAAGAAAAAGAAAAGGGGATTGAAAATATACTTGAAGAAATAATGTCTGAAAACTTTCCAGATCTAAAGGAAACAAATATCAAGATACAGGAAGCACAGAGGGCCCCAAGCAAGTTGAACCCAAACAGTCCCAGACCAAGACAATAATAAATAAAAACGGCAACAATAATAGAGAGGATTCTAAAGGCAGCAAGAGAAACACAGAGCATTAATTATAGGGGAACCCCCATAAGGCTATCAGCTGATTTCTCTACAGAAATGCTACAGGCCAGAGGAGAGTGGCAAGATATATTCAAAGCTCTAAAAGGAAAAATTTGCAGCCTAAAATAATCTACCCAGCAAAAATATCATTTAAAATAGAAGAAGAAATAAAGAATTTCTCCAACGAACAAAAACTAAAAGTACAGCAATACTAAACCATTTGAAAAGAAATATAGAAAGGGCTTCTCTAAATATAAAAAGAAATACAAAATAGGATGGAAGAAATCACATTTGGAAAGCAATCACTTAAATAAGCCAGTATACAGATCTAAAGGGGGAGGGAGGAAGCTATTGCAAAAGTGACAGGAAATACAAGGAACAGCAAAAGGACAAACATGAAAATGTTAAAAAAGGACTTCAAAATCATAAAATATGGGGGAAGGAAATTAAGAAAATCTACTCTTTTTTTTTTTTTTTAATGTGTTTGAGCCTATATGACTACAAGCAAATATAGGAAGGGGTAAGATACATGTCAAAATCAGGGCAACCACAAATCAAAACCAAACGTTACATTAAAAACTAAAAAGAAAAGGACACAAGGATAAAATAAAAGGAAATCACCCAACCAAAAAAAGGAAGAGGAGTTCCTGTCATGGCTCAGTGGTTAACGAACCCAACTAGTATCCATGAGGATGTGGGTTTGATCCCTGCCCTCTCTCAGTGGGTTAAGGATCTGGTGTGGCCATGAGCTGTGGTATAGGTTGCAGACACAGCTCAAATTCTGCATTGCTGTGGTGGGGTGGCATAGGCCAGCAGCTGCAGCTCCAATTTGACCCTTGGCCTGGGAACCTCCATATGCCATGGGTGTGGCCCGAAAAAGAACGAAAAAGAAAGAAAGGAATAAAGGAGAAACATAAAGTCAACTGGAAAACAGGTTTAAAATGGCATTAAATACATATTATCAATAGTTACGTTAAATGTCAATGGATTGAATGCTCCAATCCAAAGACATAGAGTGAGAGATTGGATTAAAAAGCAAGAGCCTACAATATGCTCTCTACAAGAGACTCACCTTAGGGCAAAGAATACATATAAATTGAAAATGAGGGGATGGGAAAAGATATTTCATGCCAGTGGAAAAGACAGGAAAGCAGCAGTTGCAATACTCACGCCAGACAAAACAGACTTTAAAATGAAGGCCATAAAGAAAGACAAAGAAGGACTCTATTTAATGATAAAATGATCCATTCAAGAAAAGAATATTACAATCATCAATATATATGCCCCTAATATAGGAGCACACAGATACATACAACAAATACTAATAGACATAAAAGGAGAAACTGATGAGAATATAATAATAGTAGGAGACTTTAACACCCCACTCATATCAGTGGACAGATCCTCTAGACAGAAAATCAGTAAGACAACGGAGATTCCAAATGACACAACAGAAAGGTTAGACTTAATTGATATTTTCAGGATATTACATCCAAAAAAATCAGGATATATGTTTTTTTCAAGTGAACATGGAACATTCTCAAGGACTGACCACATGCTAGGGCACAAAACTATCATCAACAAATTGAAGAGTATAGATATCATTTCAAGTATCTTTTCTGATCACAATGGCATGAAATTAGAAATGAACCACAGGAAAAGAAATGAGAAAAAACTGACTATATGGAGACTAAGCGACATGCCTCTAGAAAACCAATGGGTCAATGGGAAAATCAAGAAGAAAATTAAAAAATACCTCAAGACAAATGATAATGAAAATGCAACCACTCAAAATCTATGGGATGTGCCAAAAGCAGTGCTTAGAGGGAAGTTCATAGCTATACAGGCCTTCCTCAGAAAAGAAGAAAAATCTCAAATCAACAACTTAACCTACAACCTAAAAGAATTAGGAAAACGAAGAAAAAACAAAACCCAAAGTCAGCAGAAGAAAGGAAATCATAAAGATCAGAGAGGAAATCATTAAAATAGACATTCAAAAACAATAGAAAAAAAATCAATAAAGCAAAGAGCTGGTTCTTTGAAAGGATAAACAAAATTGACAAACATCTGGGCAAACTCACCAAGAATAGGAAAGAACTCAAAAAAAACCCAGCAATCCCACTCTTGGGCATGTATCCGGACAAAACTTTCCTATCAAATTACCCATGACATTTTTCCCAAATGAACAAACAATCCCAAACTTTATATGGAACCTCAAAAGACCCAGAATTGCCAAAGCAATCCTGAGGAACAAAAACCAAGCAGGAGGCATAACTCTCCCAGACTTCAGGCAATATTACAAAGCCACAGTAATCAAGACACTGTGGTACTGATACCAAAATAGACATATAGACCAATAGAACAAAATAGAGAACCCAGAAATAAACCCAGACACCTACAGTCAATTAATCTTCAACAAAAGAGGCAAGAATATAAAATAGGAAAAAGACTGCCTTTTCATTAGGTGGTGCTGGGAAAACTGGACAGCCACTTGTAAATCAATGAAACTGGAACACACCCTCACACCACACACAAAAATAAACTCAAAATGGCTTAAAGACTTAAACATAAGACAAGACACCATCAAACTCCTAGAAGAGAACATAGGCAAAACATTCTCTGACATTAACCTTACAAATGTTTTCTCAGGTCAGTCTCCCAACGCAACAGAAATAAAAGCAAAAATAAACCAATGGGACCTAAACAAACTGACGATCTTTTGCAAAGCAAAGGAAACCATTAAAAAAAAAAATGGGAGAAAATAGTTTCAAGAGATGCAGCTGATAAGGGCTTAATCTCTAAAGTATACAAACAACTTATACAACTCAAGAGCAAAAAAAAGCCAACAACCCAATTGGAAAATGGACAAAAGACCTGAACAGACATTTCTCCAAAGAAGATAAACAGATGACCAACGAGCACATGAAAAAATGCTCTACATCACTGATTATTAGAGAAATGCAAATCAAAACTTCTGTGAGGTACCACCTCACACCAGTCAGAATGGCTATCATTAATATGTCCACAAATAACAAATGCTAGAGAGGGTGTGGAGAAGAGGGAACCCTCCTACACTGTTGGTGGGACTGTAAATTGGTACAATCACTATGGCAAACAGTATGGAGGTACCTTAGAAAAGTAAATATAGAACTACCATGTGACCCAGCAATCCCACTCTTGGGCATGTATCTGGACAAAACTTTCCTTGAAAAAGATACTTGCACCCACATGTTCCCTGCAGCCTTATTCACAACAGCCAAGACATGGAAACCCAAATGTCCGTCAACAAATGAATGGATTAAGAAGATGTGGTATATATACACAATGGAATACTACTCTGCCATAAAAGAATAAAATAATGCCATTTGCAGCAACATGGATGAACTAGAGAGTCTCTTACCAAGTGAAGTAAGTCAGAAAGAAAAAGACAAATACCATATGATATCACTTATATTTGGAATCTAATATATGGCACAAATGAACCTTTCCACAGAAAGGAAAATCACGGAGAACAGACTCGTGGTTGTCAAGGGGGAGGAGGAGGAAGTGGGATGGACTGAGAATCTAGCGTTCATAGATACAAACTGTTGACTTTGGATTGGATAAGCAATGAGATCCTGCTGTATAGCACAGGGAACTATATCTAGTCACTTGTGATGAAACATGATGGAGGATAATGTGAGAAAAAGAATATATATATACACATATATACATATATATATGTGTATGTATATATATATACATATATATATATATATGTGTATATATATATGTATTACTGGGTCACTTTGCTGTATAGTAAAAATTTACCTAACCCTGTAAATCATGTATAATAGAAAAAATAAAAATCACAATTAAAAAAGCAATTAAAAAATAAGTAAAGGTGGGACAAACATTATATTTTACCTCCTGATGTAATGAAAATATGAAATCTATAGCATCACCTCTGAAAAACCCTTGCTCTGCAAACTGAATCTGAATTCATTCAAGTCTTTATGCTAACTTCCTTTTATAAGAAATACAGAGGCTAAAGAAATGGGTTAAGTGGTGATATCATAAAGAAGCAGATAAATCCAGAATGTGGGTCATTTTATTGGACTACAATTCAGCATAGCATTAAGGAAAAAAAGCAGGGAGTGGAACTGATGATAGATGTGGCATTTGTTTGGACCATGATTAAAACAAACTGACTGTAAATAGACATATTTAAAACAATCAGGAAAATGTTAGTAAAGATTAGGCATTAGATGATACCATAGGATTACTTATCAGAGGTGATAATGGCATTATGGTTAAATAAGAAAAATCCATTGTTTTTAGAGATATATACTGAGATGGGTAGGGGAACAATTACATGCTGTCTGGAATTTTTAAGAATCATCAGAAAATAAATGAAAGTGATAAATGGTGCTAGTGTGGCAACAGCAACATTGAAATAACTTTTGAGCTTTGGTGATGGCTATAATTAGTTTTTTGAATTATTGTCTTATTTTGTGTGCTTGAAAATTTTCATAATAAAAACAACCGAACTTAGTGATTATACCACCTGGAGAGTCACAGAGCCAAGGTTTCAATCCCAGTCTCTCTGAATCCATAATCTTTATTAGGGGTTGGCAGAATAAAGGACTGGGCCTGTTTTGGAAGTGAAGCCTTACTGGAAGCCAAGCCCATGGCTTTTTGTGTACATATTATCTAAGGTTGCCTCTGCACCACAACCTTAGAGCCTGGGTAGAGAGACCTTTTGGCCAAGAAAGCCTAGATACCAGCTGTCTGGCCTTTTATAGAAAAAACTTCCCAAACCTGATTTATATATTTTCATCATGTCACAGTTTCAAGGCAGTTCCCCTACCCCCAACCTCAACTAAACCATTTTTAGTGTTCAGTAGTATATTTTCATTATTACGACTATAGAAGACGTGTCTCTGTTCACAGAAATTGCCTGGGACACTTTAGCCATTTAAAGATGTTTCAATTAGTGAGAACTTAATATAGTTTAAAATAAGTGCTTCACTGTTTTCATCACAATGTCCTATGGAATGTTGTGATGCGATTCTGTGACTAAGGGCAGCAGAGATATTGTGGGACACTCAGAGCCTGCAGGTGAGCAGAGGTGTCTTTTTTTTTTAAGCTTGTCTCACCAGGACACCTGAATACAAAATATACTCTGTACCTGTCCTCCGAAGGTATTTATTTGGTGCCAATGTGGTGTAGGGGCTGAGTCCAGTCAAACATGGGCTCATTAGAAGACTTTCATGAAGGCTGGGCTCTGTTAGGGTATCTTTGAAAGGTCATCTTTGTAGGCTCCTAACAGACTAGAGTCCCACCAAAGTGTGACTGGTGGGTTTGGGTTCATCCTGTTGCACCTGGGTTGGACTCCCTGAGATAGCCCTTACTTTGTTCTTTAACTATTACACTTGCACACTTTCCTTCCCCTGCCCATTTCTGGGATTTTTAACACACATGCCCCCCAAAAGTAGGTACTTTTGGGTATTATTCAAGAAGACTTAACACTGTCCTTAGAAGAGATATCAGGGGGGGTTTGGTACCAAGACACTGTATTATGCTTAATTGGTGGTCAGCAATTTTTTGAAATGTATTCAGAAGATTTAAACCTTTTGGAATATGTATGGTTTTTGATATAAAGTTAGAAAATATTTTACTCTCTATTTTTGTGGAATGTGATCATTAAATAGAGCGTATTTAGCAGAAATATTTGGATGCTTACTTTGATTTGCATTTTGAAAAAAAATAATCAGGATCGGTGACATATAATAGCATACATAAAAGAGAACTACTTAGAACTGTGTTAGAACACTAAAGAGATGTAGGGATTTGAGGTGGCTTAACTATTTTATTAAAAAATTGAAATGATCGTGTCCTATGTTCTAGATATTTTAGCCAAAGAAGTTTATTCTTAATTATAGAAGTGCATATACACAGGTTTTCCTCAGTTTTCTACTGCATTGTATATAGGTAGTGGTTTCTGGTTTCTGTGCCTTTACAGAGCATTTTTTTTTTGCATTGACTCATTTATTCATTCATTGACTCATTTATTCATTCATCGACTCATTCATTCAACAATATATATTAAGCAATAAGTTTGCCAAGCATGCATGTAGATATTGAAGGAAGTTAAGACAGATGGTTCCTGTCTTAGCAAGAACTTACATTCTGTCAGAACCTTCAGACTTCCATAGCTCTCCATTTTGGAAAAAGGAGTTTTTAATTTTATAAGGTGAATTTCTTCAGATGTTCTATGTGGAGTGTTAACTCCTACTCAAATAACTCAGAAACTCAAAACACAAAAATCAGAGTTTCTGTGATTCTGAATCACATTTTTTTTTTTTGCAGTAGGTATATTACACATTTCTTCATGAATAATGTAACAAGTCAAATCTCTGACTTTCCTTTTAAACTTAGTTTAAATTTCCTCTGCTTTGAGAGAACTTTTGGGAAACCAAAACATATTGTTGCAAGTGTTGAAATGATCAAAGTGTCACCTGTTATCTCTGGTTTGTTTTAGGTTCAGGAAGATTTGACTGAGGAGAAAAAAAGGCAACTGGAACATAATGCTGAGGAGACCTATGGTGAAAATGATGAAAATGTATGTGTAGGGTATATATTCCTACCACGCGTGTGTGCGCGTGTGCAGGAGATACATATGTAGAGTTGGGTACATCTAAGGTACCATGGAGTTTGACAGGCCATCCTAGAATTAGGAAAATTTTTTGACAGTGTGAAGATAGAAAAGACTAGCACTCTTGCCTCTTGGAACATTTTTCTTCACTTGTTTCCTTTCCTCAAAAATGAATGACTTCCTGCTGGGGTTTTTTTGTTTGTTTGTTTTAAGAAAGAGAATTATTTATACCTCTAACTTGGTGCCCTACCTCTTAGTTTTTCTTTTTTTCTTTTAACTTTAAGGCCGATGAGAAAAACAATGATGGAGAAGAGCAAGAAGTTCGAGAGGACAACCGCCCCAAAGGCCGAGAGGAGCACTATGAGGAGGAGGACGAGGAGGAGGAGGAGGATGGGGCGGCTGCTGCTGAGAAATCACGGCGAAGAGCTGAAATGTAGCAGTGCCCAATCTCACAGACAGTGCTCAGCTGACGGATTCTTTTCAAGCTGCTCAAAAATAAATCTGCCTACTGAACTCTAGGATATTTAATTACAAAAATTAAGAATTTAGACTTTTTTAACTTTTATATTAGAAATGCTCATACATTTATATGAATATATTTTGATAACCTAGCTTAGAGCCTCTTTTTATATTCAAGCAAAACATGAATGAGAAGAACAACAGCGAAGCAGACCTTAGGCTATGAATCTCATTTTTCATAGATTATGTGATGTTGGAAGAGACATTGATTTTGTCTATGTTTTAACTTGTTAACTTCTCTGTCTTCTAGTTTTCAGGTGTTCTGTTATTTGCCTTTGATGAAATGCAGGGTTTCAAAATAGGGAACACTGCAAAATGCTGTGCAGACTTTAAGAAGAATGGTCAGTTTACTAACTGCTGCCTTTCCAAGGTTCTTGTGTATAGTTCTGAAAGAATTTTCACCAGTTTGTGTATCTCTGGGATAAGAGCCATGGACAGAGTTACACACAGAGAGATACTTTTGTTATAAAGACACTGTTTTTCAGGCTTTTTAGATCAGTTAGAAAAATGTTTGGCTTTACTTAAAATCACAGCTCTTCCTCTTGAAAGGAATTACATTTAAAAGTGAAACAATACTAAAACTCACTTGACAGTATTCTAGACTTAGATATTTCAGTATTCAAACAAGGTGTGACACATCAGTGTACTAACCTTTTTGAAGGACTGACACCTTGTTTAATAACTAATTTAGTGTGTATGGGTGGTGTCTTCCATGTGAACACCCCTTCTTTCCTGGAGTCACCCAGTGATATCCTTTTTTAGTATCTAGTTCTCTACAGTAATATATATTTCCCCTACAGGCTCTGTGCCCTAATATGTAATCTTCGGTGACCAGCATGAATATGAAGACATGCCAAATTGTATAATAGAATAGGATATTTTTCAAAAACATTGGTGAAATATACATGGTGATATAGTTGACCCTCATGATTTCTCCATTTGCTGGGATTGGGTCTGAATTATGCCCATGGATAGACATTTTAATGATTATGAATTATTTTTAAAAATCCCTTAAAATAAAAAAATTAAAAATCAAAAATTTCTCATTGGGTATAGACATATTTCAGTCTTGAACATAGATTTTTAACTCTATAGAACTAGGTAATATGATACGTATGTGTGTGGTTTTATAATACTACTTTCAAATTAACAAAAACATTCAATTTCTACCATTGTTGTAAGAATGTAATTTTATTTTTTAATAACCACACTCATGTATGGTTTTGATTATCCCAGTTGAGTGATTGTGTACGTATGCATAGGAATGTTTTATTCAAATGTATTTTGGATTTTCAGTAATCATAAATCAGATCTTACTTTTATGTATAAAAATCCTTTATGTAATGTAAAATGTATAATATTGTACATAATATTCAGAATACAATTATTTTGGTAAATTAGTTTGTATTTTTAATGTCCCAGTTCCAGTATTTAATTATTTGAAACATATTGAAACTTGGTAATAGTCAATAAAGCTATAAAAAGCAAGTGGTAAATCTTTTAAAGTATATGACTTCTTATTAGTTTCTGGTCTTAGATCTTCGTCAAAAAAATGGGAAGTTCCTGTCATGGCACAATGGAAACGAATCCAACTGGGAACCATGGGGTTGCAGCTTCGACCCCTGGCCTCACTCAGTGGGTTGGGGATCCAGCATTGCCATGGGCTGTGGTATAGGTTACGGACGCCACTCGGATCTGGGTTGCTTTGGCTGTGGTATAGGCCAGCAGCTACAGCTGCGATTGGACTCCTAGCCTGGGAACCTTCATATGCTGCAGGTGCAGCCCTAAAAAGACAAAAAACAAACAAACAAAAAACACAAACTTTTAAGAGATACCAGTGCATATTAATGAATTATAAAGTGCCTTTTCCAACATGTTCCTATTTTCCTTATCTCCTTCTCTACTTAGATTGGTAGCTGAGCTTTTTCCTCTCTTTTCTAAAGAAAGAGCTAAGAATTTTTATTTTATTTGAGCTAGTTCCAGGGGAAGGAAAAACAGAAATGTAAGAGAGTGTCACATGCACACACCCAAAGTAGACAAACCATTAAATCCTCCCTAGGAAACTGAATACAACAATCACAAACCATTCTATTCTGTATGAGCAAGTTATAGGGCTGAACTAGCTCATGTTTGGAGGAAATCTCATCAACCAGAGCTGACCTACATTAATAAGATGAGCAGAAATAAAATGTCACTGTATTTACCTTACCAATCAATCTATGACTTTTGGTACAACCCATATGTCAAAGGATTTAATACCAGTGACATAATCAGAATGGGAAAAGCACTTTTTTGAAGGACAAGTGCAGTGGAGCACAAAAAAATTATATTAGTACAAATGTAATGACTGGATATTTTGAAGAGTGATTGAACAAGATCTAGGAACAAGATCTAGGAGTAAGGGTATAATATGGCAGTCACAGTGGTTCACTGTTACAGAGGAAAATGATGGACACTGATTGCATTCATAGTATGCGGAGCATGTGAAAAAGGATTCATTTTATCCCCACAGTGCTCCTTTAAAGTTGATGGAATTCCCTTCTTACAATTGGAGAATTTTGTTCTCCTGGAGCATTTGACATAGTTTAACTGCTCTGAGTTCTTTGTTTTGTTTTTAGTTTTCATTACATTGTGCTAATCATACTATGGCATTTTGTACAGCCATTAAAAAAAAATGAGGTCAATTTCTACTCAAATTGTTTTGGTTTCCCTTGTACTATCTGTTCCTAGTTTTCTTCTAACCATCCTGGATACACTTTCCCAAGTTTCCCCCCTCCCCTGGCTCCGATTTCTCTTCTTAGGCCTGCCTTTAATATATCAGTGTTCAATTTTTGTCCTGAGTCTTCTCTATTTAGTCTTTTCTATCTTTGTCTTAGACACATCTCCCCATCCAATTCATCTCCTCAACCTAGCTTTCAACGACCTGTTCTATCTCAAATTTATAATTTTCAAACCTAAACTTGCCTTCTTTCCTTCCCAAAACCCACTTCTCTTTCTAGGTTCTGAATCTCAATTCACTAAGTTTCCCGAAACAGAAACAAAGTTTGTCCTTGATTCTGTCTTTTCTCCCTATAGATGCTACCAAAATATATTTACTTTGCCCATCTCTACTGTCCTGGCTCAGGCTTTTGTCATCTTTTACCTGAACTACTGTAGTAGTCCCCTAACTTGTCTCCTTATTTACCCCCTCCTACCAATCCCTAAAGTCTGTGCCAATGCAATCTTTCTAAAGATAACATCAACACTACCTTATTATAAAATTATTTAAGAAATTGCTATTGCACATTGGAAAATCTCCAAACTCCTTAATGTAACCAACCTGCACAATTCTTCAAAATCCGTTTTACCTCTTTAGTCTTACGATTTATACTCTGATACGGAATCATAATAAATATGACTCATCTTTGCAAGCACACTCATCTTAATAACTGACAATGACACCTGACCTTGGTGGGAAGTTGATTTGACCAGAGCCAATACACTATCCTATATCCTGTGACAAAGTGCTTGACCCAAGATAAACACATGACCCAAGACACACCAGTTTAATTCCTTCCTTGGGATGTTTCTGTTGTCGTTGGAGGGAAATTCTCCATGGTGTTTCTAACGCATTTTGTGACGGCTTTTATCCTGCACTATCTTTTCAAGGATATATGCCTATCAAACAGACACTAGAAACAGAACCTCCCTCTGGGTCAGAGGGCATGTTTATTCCCTGAGTAGAACAATTAAGATAACACCATCTCCTTGCAGAGTGAAATTTGAGCAGGTTGCTAGCAGTCCCTTTTAAGATTGAAAGGTTCTTAAGATCAGAGATCCTTAGCAGTGATACAAGCCCAGTGTAGATGCAACATCCACCTGGGATGCTCCCCATCATCTCCATGACACAAGGGAACTAGGGGGGTTCACACTGCCTAATGTGCCTTGAGAAATATTTGTCTTTGAGCCAACAGTCTAGAGTCTCCTACGACCATCCAGGTAACTGCAGCAGGCTACTCGTTAGCTCAGACCCTGCACAATTATTGACATTTTTGCAAGCTGGAGCAAATGGAAAACAGCACCTATCTTTCCTTTCCAATAACAAACCTACTGTTTGTAAATTCACATCAGTTGGTATTTATTTTCTCAGTTGTGTGGAGAAAACAGTCTATAGAAGTAGAGAACAAACTTAACCCACAAAGACAAGCAAAGGTAGAGGCAGAGATAAAGAGAGCTATGGCATTTTTTCAGTCCTGATATCTTGTCATCCCAGATGCGAAGCAAGTCTACCCACCCCATAGGTTGATTAATGAGCCAATAAATTCTATTTAGTAGAAATGGATTTCTGTCACTTGCCACTTGAAGATTCCTAACTAATACTTGACTAACATTCAGTTCCTTTCAATCCTCATGCTCTCTTGTATCATGATAAATTTGGTACCTACTCTCCCCCCAAATTCTGTTCAGTTACTATTTGCTCCCCTTTACTTTATCTGGCTCATTGCTTTAGGGTCTTATCTTGATACCAATACTGGGAAGCATCTACTTCTCACTCACCCCCCACCTCCCCTCTAAGCTGCATACCTTTTCTATGTCCCCACATGGCATCTTACATTTCATATCACAGTACTTCCCACAGTACATGGAAACTGCCTCTCAACTTGTCTGTACTCTCCTGACTTACACGTTCTGTGAGAGTGGAGACCTTATTTCTTTTAACTCACTGTTGCATCCCAAGCGTTGATATCGTCAGTAAATGTTTACTAGATGAAATCTTATAATCCTCTGTAAAATGAGACTATTATTTCAAGATCATCCAACAAATAAGGGGCAGAGTTAAGATTTCTTCCCAGGTGAATGTGATTCCAATGTTAACTACAAATATGGCCAAGGTTGGATTATTATCCATTGTCATATTCTGAGTTTCATATATTAAGAAGGTGAGTTTTAAATTTTGCAGACACAAATGTAACACATGTTTTAAAAAAAAGAATGAAGTCTCAGCCATAGGGTCTTGAGGAGGAACTGAGAAACTGGAACTATCTGACCTAAGATGTGGTCAAAGGAAAACAAAACATTGTATTCCTGTCTTCTATGAAGTATCAATTGCATCATGAAGAATAAGGAATTTCTTGAGAAACAAGTAAATGAATGTGTGAAACCTAGAAAGGTTTTCAAATCAGAATATATTAAATAATTATGATTTACAAGAGCCATGTCCAAGCCAAGGGCTAGATGTAATATCCTCTTGGAATTTCCTTGGTCTTATGACTGTGGGAGGGCCAGATGATATGATGAAGTAGGTTATGTTCTACTGATTGTCCTTTTATCTGCACACTATTTCCTCTTCTGCTCTTCATCTGTTGATAGGCTTAACCCTGTAACCACTGGACTGGGCTCTAAACCAATTATTGTACTTCATCTTCTAGAATTTCTAGACTGAGGCTGGATATGAGAGATGCTCTCTAGCTGCTCTGGTGATGACAGGAATCTTATATTTGGAGCTTCCAGGTGTCGCACTTCTTATGACATGGAGAAAATTCAGTTGCAGCAGAAGAAATGAAGCCAACACAGAAAGAGAGACAGGATTGAAGGAGGAGTGGGGAGGAGGAAAGGGTGGGAAAGGGAGAGTCATAAAGAAAGAGAACGGTGTTCAAATTCTCAGGTTACAACTTCCCTTCTTTTTTTTTTTTTTTTCTTGCCAATAAATTTCCCCTGCTTTTTTCCCCTTAAACTAGTTTAAGCTTCTTTTCTTTCTTTCTTTCTTTTTTGTTTTTTTTTGCAATTTATAATGTATTTTATTTTTTTCTCGTTATAGCTGGTTTACAGTGTTCTGTCAATTCTCTACTGTACAGCATGGTGACCCGGTTACACATACATGTATAGATTCTTTTTTCTCACATTATCATGCTCCATCACAAGAGACTAGGTTCTTTCCTATCACTTATATCCTAAAGAATCCTGACTCCCACATTATATTTTTATTTATGAGAGGAAAGGAAATACTCTCATTAACTTTTAGTCATATTTCCCTTAATGTAGTTTTAATAAATAATAACATTGTAAATCAACTGTACGTCAATAAAAATTAAAATTAAAAACAAATAATTGACATGTTTCTGTCAATCTCTTAATCATCATTTTTTCTCTTGTATCTGCCTTTAAGCCCTGAAAACCCATCATAAAAGCTTTGGGATTATTGTAATGAAGTTAAGAATACCCACATATCCCCATCTTTAGTCTAAATCAAAGACTGGCAAACTTTTTCTATAAACAGCCAAACAATAAATCTTTTGGTCCTCCTGGGCCATGGAACCTCTTTTGGAACCATGTAACTCCGCCATTGTACTGTGAAAACAGCCAAGGATAACATGTAATGGAATGAGCATGGCTCTGTTCCAATTATTTATATAAACAGACAGCAGGCCAAATTCAGCCTACAGACTGTAGACACCTGGTCTATAAGATCCAAATGTTTTCTGTAAAAACAATTATTTCAACAGAAAATAGAGCATTTTTTTATATATTTCGGTATCAAGTCTTTCTAGTTCTTTCTTATAATCCCTTCTGTTTCAGGTTGGCAAGCACTCAATATTATCTTAGCTGCTGCATCTGTACACTATTTTAAGTAACTGGAAATGAAATACTTTTGTCCTTTACCATTTTGGCCGACCTTCTTCTTATCATTCCCTGTATGTTACTAATGGAGCTTGAAATTAAACGTCATTTCTGTTTATCTGTTAACACATGCATACCATTCCCCATGAAGTACATGTTTTTTAAAGAACTGATTCACTGGAAAACAGGGGTTTGAGCAAGATGAGATGACTTCTTTTGGCCTGGTATGTTCTTTCTCCCTCTTAAGACGTTAGGTTTGGGAACCAAGTGCCATAGCTGCCCATTAAAACATTAACATGCTCTGAATTAATTGTACTATGCTGTAGTCTGAGCATCAGATTTAAAAATTTTCTCCAGCTGTTTTTTTGTTTTTTTTTTTTAATTTTTTTTTTGGTCTTTTTGCTATTTCTTTGGGCCGCTTCCGCGGCATATGGAGGTTCCCAGGCTAGGGGTCTAATCGGAGCTGTAGCCACCAGCCTACGCCAGAGCCACAGCAACGCAGGATCCGAGCTGCGTCTGCAACCTACACCACAGCTCACGGCAACGCCGGATCCTTAACCCACTGAGCAAGAACAGGGATCAAACCTGCAACCTCATGGTTCCTAGTCGGATTCGTTAACCACTGCGCCACGACGGGAACTCCTCCAGCTGTTTTTAATATACAAATAAGACTGAGAACTACTGCTTTATAAATTAGAAGTTGGAAAGAGTAATGTTTTCCTCCAATGTCTCTCTACCAGTTGATAAATTACAATAAAAAGTGAGTCTCACACCAAATTTGCAAAGCAAATATTTATAGGCAAGTAGAAACAGACATCAAACTTTTCTGAAGTCTCAAGGAAGGCACAGATACCTATCCTTTTAGGCACTCTAGACAGGCATGAGGCATTAAGGATTTGCTCATGCAGATCCTATAATTGTCTAGGAACAGAATTCAGCTAAATGTCTGGTCAGATCCTGTGCCTGACAGTCTTCCCTTATGAGGCCATGACCTCCTGTCATGAGTGCTGGGCTCATCAGGTGCCCAGAACTGCTTATGGGGGGTTGGGGAGCCACCTGAGCAAGACTTTCTGCAGCCCACCCACATAGTTCGAACATTATTCATTTCTATAATGAAAAAAAAATGTCTTTAATATCCATGGTCCTAACTAACAACGCACAAAGTTCAGCTTTGAGCTGCAGCCAGATCTTGTGATAGCAGCCTCTGGAGTGAGGGCCCTGACGAGAGCACCAGCTTACCTGTCTGAAAGCCCATTAGAGCCACCCAAGAAACATTTAAAAAGATCCCAACCAGAGTTCCCATTATGGCTCAGCAGTAAGGAACCCAAGTAGTATCCATGAGTAGGTGGGTTAAATCCTCGGTCTCGCTCAGTGGGTTAAGGATCCAGAACTGCTGTGAACTGTGGTGTAGGTTGCAGACGTGGCTCTGATCTGGCATTGCTGTGGCTGTAGCATAGGCCGGCAGCTGCAGCACTGAGTAACTCCTAGCCTGGGAACTTCCATATGCCATGTGTGCAGCTCTTAAAAAAAAAAAGTAAAAAAGGCCCTATCCTCAACCCCAGTCTAATTAGATCAGAAACTGAGGGCAGAACCTAGGCATCCGCTTTTTAAAAACCTCTCAATAAATCAATATTGGCAGAGAGGTATGACTCTGAGGGGTGACAATAAACACAAGGGAGTTTTTTGGGTATTAAAACTCTTCTATGTTCTGATTGTAAGAGCTTTATACCAGCCTGCACATGTATTAACACTCATGGAACTGTACAACAACAGTAAAGGAAAGGTCAAGGATATTGTTTGATGATTTTTATAAATAAAATATTGAACCTACTAAATTCTTTGTAAAAGCCTCAGATGAGTCTAATGCACAGCCAGGGTTGGAAGTGCTAGACTAGATTCTTTCAAGGACTGATCTATCATCTCTGAGATGTGCATTCATAAGGCACCACCAGTCTTAACTTTCTAAATGAACAAACCTCCTCTCACCACACACAGGCACACAACCACATATATAAGCTCACTACATTGTATATGCAGAAGTATTTTAAAGTCAATTATAAATACTATAATGACAGTGAGCTGTAACTGTCTTTCACAGATGCACACTGGGAAATTTCACAATATTACAATGGGGAATTGTATGAGTCAGTAGCTCTATTAATCTCTGCTCTTGGAAAACAAAACTCATAATGCAATTGCTTTGCCTCAAAAAACAATGTTTCTCAAACCCATAAATTGAAGTTTTTATAGAATAACATAGAATCCCAAAAGGAGAGCAGTTTGGCAGTTAATTAGTTTCATTTCTAAGCAGGATCACAGGAAAAAATAAATATATTTTATAACACAAAACAAAGATGTGTAGGAACGTGTGTGTATATATTAACATAAATGAAACAGAAGTTTTAAGAAACAACTCATGCCTCTCCTGTTTTATTCTATGTCATGGCAGTATTGGTCATGACTCCGTAGCTTGCTATCGTGACGCACTAATGGTGAGGAAAAAACACAGTTAAAACACTCTGGAAGAATGTAACCAGGTACTTATGTTTCTTCCTGCCATGAGGCAAGGAGACAAATAGGAATGTGACCCCTGGGCACACCTTCTCTAGCTTTCTGAAGATAGACAAATTTCTCGATCTTTGCATGCCATTTGCCCATTTGTAAAATGGGAGTAATCGAAGCAACCATCATGCTGTGGTTAGGATCACTGAATCTGTGTCTAAGGAGCCCAACTCTTAAGTTTCTCTCTCTCCACAGTTAAGGCTCACTGAGAAAAAGATAGGACTTGGAAGCCCTAATCTATTTCTGAGTTTGGAGGCCAGAAGACAACTTGAATTTATCATCTTTTTCCTTTGAATGATGTTAATCTTCTTTAATCTCCAGTGATTTGAGACACTCTGGCTGGAGGAAGAGTAAATTAAGCCACTGATCTAGCCAAAGAGAATTGAGTAGTAATCCAAGTTGATCTGTCTCATCTATGTCCTTATTTTAAAATAACCAGGAATGTTTCATTTTTATGAATTTGCCTTATGGAAAACCAAAAGTATGTGAGGAAAAATGAGATGATTAACCTAGCTAAGGAAAAAGGTGCAAACAGGCTTAATGAAAGGGCATGGCCGCACAAACAGTTCTGGTTGAATTTCTCACCATTCATTCAATCCCAAGGCATCCCAGAGCATCTGGGGACCTAGCCAACCCTGCAGAGTTCATTCAGATATTCACCAGGGCACTTCCCAAAACTTTAAAGACATGGAAAATATGCTACACGTATAGAAATATAAACCATGCAAAATACAAGTGAATATTCAGAAATAAACCACAAAGCAATACAGCTACTTCGTTCAGCCTTTCAATTCTGTTATTCTGTGCTGCGGTTGGAGGGCTAGAGAGAGGTGGTTGCTGTTTCTTGGCAACCAGTCCTGCTCTAAATTCACACGGTGGACAGCTGATCTAATCCACTAACAGGTGCTGTTCAGTCCAGTGTCTGCTCAAGCCAAGACTAAAATTTTCCAAGACCTCGAGGAAAACATTTTACCCTGACGTAAAGTTCGTGGCTAAATCAGGGTAGTTCAGTCCATTGAACTACTGAACAGTCTGGAGACGAACTGGCATTTAGCGTACACAGGCAATGGGAAAGGCCGCTAATTCTGAGAGAAAGCCAAATGTTGGGTCGCAATTCTAGGAATTCCCCCAGCGGGGGGTGGGGATCCGAAACTGGCCGCTGTACACCGAGGGCAGGAAGAGACTGAAGAAAGAGGCAGCCACTCCAGATTGGTAGGCGGCATCTTAAATAAGCAAGGAAACTTACCTATGAGCTTGTCTTGAGAGACTCCAAGAGAGTAGACCTCCGCACCCACCCGCCAGAATCCTAAAAGTTTATATCGAGGCCTTAAAAGTTTATACAGAGGACTTATACGTCAGTCACGGGTTCAGTCCAGATGGTCTCAACAACTCAGTGCTCTCTCAAAGATGCATCCTGGACAATACCTCCACAGGTGCGCATGCTGGGCAGAAGTACGGTTCCAAGGACCGGGAGCGGAGGAGGAGGAGCTCTGATTGCCGATTGCCGATTTCCGGGTCCAGCTTCCGGGGCAAACCGCGACCTCCTCCTCCCCAAAGACCTTTTCCAGCAGCTGGGGAAATGGGTTATTTGAAGTGTGACAAAGTTACTGACGTGACTGAAGAGCACAATCCACGCTAAATAAGAACGAAACTGAATTGGGAGGAAATTTGACCATAAAATGGATTTAGAAAGGAAAGAAACGTCTGTGTGGACTTGAAACCCACAGTGGGTTTCCTCTGCGTGAGGCCACGCAGGAGGAGACTGCAAAATGAAATCTTGGCTTCTCACTTTGAAAATGCACTGGAATTTAAGGTGTTTGTACCCATTCAATTTTTGCATATTGCCGGTTAGCTACACCACAGAACAGCCCAGGTCAGGAGCATTGGTGTCTGAAAGCTCCAGGAACCTTCTGGCCTTTGCGTCTTTCTGGTTCAACAATCTCACAAGGTTGCTGTAACTTCAAAGAACTGTACCAGGTACTCTTCAACATATTCTTTTTCCTTCTTGTCATTTCCTCCCCCCCCCCTTTTTTTTTGCTAACCAGCTTACTAATATTTGAAATGTCCTTAACTGAACATGATGGCTTGAAATTTTCAAGTCCTCAATGAGGAATGAGTGATTTGGTAGAGTTTTTATGGATAAAAGAGGTTATCCACCTTCACGGAATCTCGGGTAACTAAGTGTGTGTCATTGAATCCTAGTGATTTGGGGTTGGTTTGCTGCTTGGTGAAGAACTAGAGGATACTGGCTGCCTTGAGCCTGGAGAAGGAGGAAGGAGGGAGCAGACTGATTTGCCTAAAGCCTGGTGGCCTTGGCCTTGTTTGCCTTTAGGTGTGAGTAAAGTGTAAAAAAAAAAAAATATATATATATATATATATGTATATACACGCACACACACACATAAAGTAAAAATATATGTATGGATATGTGTGTACATATATACATATGTGTGTGTGTGTGTTTAAATATATGTGTGTGTGTGTGTGTGTGTGTGTATAATATAGTATTAAAGTTGAAAGATTCTGACCCTTTGCAAAGTCTAGGAGTAGTGCTTTCATTCCAATAGATTCCTGACCCAGATTTCTTAAATGGGTTGATAATTTTGTCTTGCACCCCTACTTTGGAGTAAATTTTAACGATCTCTGAGAGCCTCTTTTATTCTATCTCTCCATAGCGTTTTGGCTTCCACTGCTTCAGAGATGTAGAAAGGCACATAGGCAAGGTCAAGGCTAATGGAATTGAGACCATGATTCCAGTTCCTTTCCTCTGCTTTTTGCTCCATCCACTCTTAAAATATTCCTGGTTTTGAGGATAGAATCTGAATTAATGAGTACCTGTGCATATGCACATAGCACAACACAGGCATATGTGGGCTTTAATCCTTTTGGCATTTCTTTGTTCTCAGCACTTTAATTGTTCTCAGCTCTTGAATTGGTCTGTGCTTCCTGGTCAGAGGCAAGTTTGGCTGTGGTCCCTTTGCCACCCCACCATCCATTCTTCTTACCTTGGTAGCTGGGTAAAGTCAGGATTCTGTGAGCCAGGATTCAGTGTGAAGGACCAGCTGGCCACTGGCCAAAATCCCATGGTTTCTTGATCTTTTTATTATTTTTAAAATTTGATATCATAAGAATAACAAATATGACAAAATTTGCATTAAGCCAAGAACTGCCTTTTGGAAGGAATCTTAATACTTATACTTTTTGTTTTTAGACAGCTTAGAAAAGCAAACATCCTATAGCTGGAGAGCAGTTATAATTTTTATATAATATCTATGTTCTGAAGAGTTTCCTCTTTTAATATAAAACTCTCAACAGCCATTTAAATGTCCATAGACATTAGTAAATATATTCCATAAAAACTTCCCAGTAAAGCATTAATTTTGTATATAGCTGAGAGGCTAATATAAGCATATGATCAGTTTTAATGAAGAAGTAACTCACCAACCTCATCTATATATAAAATGGATGAATTAAGAGGAACTACAACATTTTCTTCGATATATTACCAGCTCACAATTTGAGGGCAAATCATTCAGTTATTACACTACCTCTGTAATACTTCCTTTACATATGAAAAATTGATGAACTGTCATTTATATTTTGATGGCTAGAATAAAGAACAAGTCACCACCTTCATCTCACACTCTTCTTTCATAATTTTCACTGTGTTATTTCCCCAAGGATTCAGTGCCAGTATTTCTTTAAATCTATATGTGATGCCAACAGCAAGTAAGCTTTTCTAGTGATTTAAACATAAAGTCCCAAAAGTAAAATTTGACAAAAATTCCAACTGTAAATATTGCTTTTATGCCATTTGATTAAAATCATGTAATTCTCCCTTTTGCTTGGAAATGCACTCATCCTCTTAAGTGGTATTTCTTAGAAAGGCAAGAAAATGTTAAAATAAGAAAAAATGAGTAGTTCTAGGTTTCAATTAACGTTGTCATTATTTTAACACATATTTATTTTTTTCAGAATTTAATTGTCAAATGGTATCAGAAGCAAAATCTAGATATAAATAATTTTTCTTTGTCCTTATTTTAAACTGAAAATATTCCTGGAGACTTGTGTGTGGAAATAAAACAAATAGCTAAAGTGCTTTGTATAATTACAAATAGCTTCATATAGTCAGAACTGACTTGAACAATTTTTCTGTCAACTTGGTAGAATAATTGCCAAATTCATTATTCACTAACTTAACATTTAATTAATAAATGGATTAAGTGTAGCATTTGAAATTATTTCCAAAACCCTTGTATTATCTTTATAAACGACCAAGAAGGAGAGGCCATCGTTTTGAAGAAACAATAGAGTAGGTCTGACTTGCCTTTGACTAAAGGTTCTATCTAATAATTGTATTGTATTTGGATTTGAGAAATCCAAAGCTTTATCTGTTGGGCAAGAATGAAACAATATACTGTTAATATTACTGGAGAAAATATAGTACTATTTCACATCATTATACAGCAACAAATTAACTGGAGGAAATAAAGCTTATTCAAAAACTTTAAAAAGATATTTAAATACCACTTTGAAAAGTGGTCATTTTAGATAAATTAAGACCATTTATGTTTATACCAAATAAAAACAATGACATTTATAAAATAGTTTTTCTTGTTAATGTCTCAACAATTGCAGTATCAACAAATTTCTATCTAATAATGAATAAACTCTAAAATTTGACTTTAGTGTCTGCAGTAGTTTCCTAGGACTGCCATAACAAATTACCACAAACTGAGTGACTTAAAACAATAGAAATTTTACTCTTTCACAACTCTGGAGCCTTGAAGTCTGAAGCCAAGGTGTCTGCAGGGTTCTGAAGGTCACTCTGTTCCATCCCTCCCTTTTGGCTTCTGGTGGTTACTGGCAATCCTTGGTGTTCCTTAGCTTGTAGATGTGTCACTACAGTATCTACCTCTGTCATCACATGGTGTTTTCCCTGTATTATCTCTGTCTTTGTGTAGGCACATCACCTTCCTATAAGGGCAGATCTAATGCAGTGTGAAAATCATCTTAACTAATTATATCTGCAAAGGCTATTCCATGGGTCTGGGCAAATATGATTTATATAACCCAGTACAATGTCTTAACCATTGCAAAGGAAAAATTAACACTTTAAGAAAGTGGCTCAGAACATATTTTTGGTACTTACGTGCTTAAAGTGGCGGTTAAGCAATTTTATTTAGGAGGTATATTATTTAATTTTTATTGAATTTTGTCAGACCGAAGAAGTAGGAAGTAACTTAATAATACTGTTTTTAGGAAATACTGGCATGGTCTTCATACACTTTATTAGGAAAAATCAACAAATATTTATTGAACTTTTCCTATTCTCACTGCACATCTTTGTGGATTATCGGTCTCTCACTTATCTGAAACATGATTACTATTGATTAAAGTGTCTGTCATATCTCTTCTTGACTGCTTGCAGTACCTAAGGAAAGGCATGAAATGTTGGAAAAAGGAAAATAAAAAAGATAGTAATTTTCTTCAAAAGCTTTTAAATAAAGATATACTATTATAAGGAGAGAGGGGCAGTTTGGTAAGTGAGGGCATTACAGGCTACTACTTCCTAGCCAGGTTAGTAAACCTCTCTGCATCTCAGTTTCCTCATCTGTAAATGAAGGCAGTAATATTCATATCTGCCTCAGAAGATCAGTAGGAGGATAAAATGAGTAGGTGCATGAAGAGTATTAAGAACACAGGAAGCTTTGTGTAAGTGTTAACTATTGTTACAAGGAAAACTAGTGTATATAAATATTTAAGAATAATGCAGGACAATATTGGAAAGTCTTTAGGGGCCCAAATATTCTCCAGAAAATGGTTTCCAGAGAACGCGGGATAATTTGGTGTTTATAAACAAGTATTTGTGATGGCAATTGATTTTCTTATAGATAGGAAGTTTGTCTATTTCAGTGTAATGAGTGTTTTTTTTTTTTTTCTTGGATAGTGTTTGAGTTTGTTGTTAAAAGTAAGTCAGAAAAATCAGTAAATGGAAAAATTATTTATAAAATTTTAATTGTATTGGTTTTCCTTTTGGAGGTATTTTTTTAATGTCATGTGGTTTTTTTTTTTTTTTCTCTGTGAGGTCTTCTGACAATGAGAAAAGTCTGGACTTTTTCTCTTTTACCTCACTTAAAACAAAACAAAACAAAAACAAAAAAACCACTGACACCAGCAAAATAGGGCAGTCACCTCGAGCATACTCTGGTCATAGATCTTGTTTCCAAAGAGGAATTCTCTGCTGCTGTTAATTTTTCTGACCAACTACACTTCCTGGGACATCTACTGCCACAGACAAAAACATTTCAGACTAGACCAGTTGAATTTTCATGATTTTAATGTTTTCTTCCCCCGTCCAGCCAATGCTAGTAGGAGAATTGAAATGAAGGCTGGGTGACCACAAATATTGTGTAAGTGCAACTCTGCCGCTGGCTCTTGGGCAGTACTTCTTTTTTTTTTCTTTGCAATGACCAGCAATAATTAAGGGGATGATAGGTGGTTACCATTTGTAGGAAATAAACTGATGTAGTTAAGGCATGCAAAACCTGCTATTTCTGTAATCCAGTGTATTTATTAAGGTGCAGCTGAGCTGGGAAACTTTCTATAAGCCTGGTTCTTCCACTCACTAGAGGGTAGTGGACCAGATATTCCATAGCTACACTTTAACAGTATTTTCTTCCTGAGAAAGATAGGCTGCACAGGGCATCCTTCTTCTATGTGCTTAAATGTGTCTTCATTTTCTTCTACCACACCTACCTCCTGCAAGTCATTTTTATTGTTGCTGTAAAGAAAAGGACCAGACTAAATCGTCCAATATCGTTCCAGGCAAATATGGATTCATGCTCACCCAACTTACTGTATATCAGATTAGATCTTTCAGGATGATCATAATAGATAAAAGCATGTTTGTGAAATGTCTTTAAATGTGTTCTTAAAAACAATGGATTCTGCATCCTCATCCTCATTTCAAGTTTAAAAGAAAACTACATAAAAGGCAAAAAGAGGGAATTATGATATCTATATAAATATAAATGCCTGTGGATGATGTTAAATTCTTTAATGAGGACCCTAATTGTATAATACAGATCTTTGAGATTAAAGGTTTCTAAGGATGACTGATATCCCATTAACTTTTTAATAATGTTATAATACCCCAAGAGGAAATTAGGTCTGTCCCTAAAGATCATTAGAAAAGTCTGCCTATTTTTTCTACATTTTCATCACAGCGACTTGATTCTAAGAGTCTTTTATGGTTGTTTCAGGAAAATGGTTTATTGTAAGTCCCATTCATTTATGGGCATAAGATCATTTAAGTGCAGATTTCCCTGTTGCTGGAAGTATCCCTCTTATAATTCTAGCAAATGTCCCCAATTTTATAAAATGATAATGAGAGTTTAATGGCTCTCTTCACCCTCGGGAAAAAAAAAAGGTTTCTAGTACATTAAAAATATAAGGACTTTGCTTTCTCTGAAAAGACAAAAGCTAAAATTGACCTCATTCTCAAACTTTAATCCACCAATGGTTAATTGGATATTATACTTAGCATGTTGCAGTCTGTTTTCAAGGAGCCCCAAACTCACTGAATAAAAACCAACAGGGGGAAGGAGAGAGGAGAGAATCATAACTTAAAGCATGAAGAAAGTTTACTGGGAGTTCCCGTCGTGGTTTAGTGGTTAATAAATAGGACTAGGAACTATGAGGTTGCACGTTCAATCCCTGGCCTTGCTCAGTGGGTTAAGGATCCTGTGTTGCTGTGGCTGTGGTGTAGGCCGCTGGTTACAGCTCTGATTAGACCCCTAGCCTGGGAACCTCCATATGCTGCAGGAGCGACCTTAGAAAAGGCAAAAAGGCAAAAAGGCAAAAAAAAAAAAAAAGAGAGAGAGAGAGAGAGAGTTTACTGTAATTCAAAAGAAAATTAACAGCCTTTCACAGGATAGACTCGGTCATATGGATATAGACTTGTGTTGTTTGCTATACCTAGGGCACTGGCTTGAACCGGGGTGGGCAAAAGAAGGTTATGAGTGTGGTGAGAGGCAGGGGCTTGGGGAAAGGTACAGGTTGCTTGAGCAGAGTAAAAGTTACAGGGAAAGCTCAGCTGCCTTAGAATAACAGCTGGAATCTTTGAAGCAATGTCCAATAAACAGGTCAATATTCAATGAGTATTTGTTGAATGTATGAATGGATGGCTCACAGCAATCAGATCCTCTCTTAGTGCTTTGCTAATGCTAACACATTGATTAGGAAATGATATTTGAATTTAGAGGTAAAAATGATAAATTAGAACAGGCTTTCTGATTTTTTTGAGATCATAAAATAGAAAAGAAGAAAACATGCACGTATGCTTCCTTTTCCTTTGAGTAAGCCATTGAGATTCAGATTCTTTCAAATATTAGAAATGACAATATTTGTTCTGCTTTGCTCACCTGACTATTTGAGGATCAAATGAGAGACTCGATAAGGATATATTATACAAACATATTGGATTATTACTCTGAGGGAATGCTAATGATCTCCTTTAGAAGGCTTTTTCTTGTTGAACAAATGATCCAATCTCTACACAGGGAGAAGGAGATGCAGTGCAGAGATGCAATACAGAGATGCATGGCAGCTGTATGTGTACATGCTATTAGTGGAATAGCATGGATCAGTGGACCTGAACTTCACAGGGTGCATTAGATTCACCTGGACAACTTTTATAACACACTTGTGTCTGTGTCTTGCTTCAAGAAATCCTTATTTAATTAGGCTGGATAGGGTTCAGGCATTGGTATGATTCTAAAGCTCCCGAGATGATTCTATTTGTGGTAGAGTTGAGAACTACTATTCTCTCCAGTTGGTGGTGGAGAGAAATAGAAGAGGGAAGGGTGCAGAGCCTGCAATTTTTTCCTATGTTAATTCAGCAGGTATTTACTAAATACCTACTCTGTGTCAGACACTGTCCTAGATGCTTGGCACATATTGGTGGTTAACACAAACAAAACCTCTACCTTCCTCTTGAGTTTCTTCTAGTTGGGAGAGGCAAACAATGGATAAATACATATTTATTTGATTTTTAAGGCACATTTATTTTCCATAATTTAATATCTCTAAAATTATTAAGCAGTTTACAGCAGATGTCATGAGAAAGCATTGCAATATATAGTTATTAGACAATTTTTTTTTCTTTTTACAGTTGTACCTGTGGCACATGGAAATTCCCAGGCTAGGAGTCAAATTGGAACTGCAGCTGCAGACCTACACCACACCAGGGCAACATGTATCTGTGACCTACACCAAAGCTTGCAGCAATGTTGGATCCTTAACCCAATGATCACGGCCAGAGATTGAGTCTGCATCCTTATGGACACTATGTTAGGTTCTAAACCTGCTGAGCCACAACAGGAACTCTGACAATTTTTTTTTCTTAATGGTAAATGGAATAATAATGCATTTTATAATCTTTGAGATCTCAAAGTCAATGGAATATAGTAATGCAATATAATTTCATATAGAGTCAAGGAAAACAACCTCCCTGTAATCAACAAAATGTCATCACATAATTCAGAAGTTAGAAAGTTCAACTAGGAGTTACCGTTGTAGCTCAGTAGTTAATGAATCCGACTAGTATCCATGAGGACGCAGGTTTGATCCCTGACTTCACTCAGTGGGTTAAGGATCCAGTGTTGCCATGAGCTGTGGTGTAGGTCACAGACATGGCTTAGATCTGCCATTGCTGTGGCTCTGGTGTAAGCTGGCAGCTGTAGCTCTGATTAGACCCCTAGCCTGGGAACCTCCATATGATGCGGATGTGGCCCTAAAAAGACAATCATTATTGCATTACTCATCTAGATAAACACTCTGGTCCCTTCATTGATGTTTTACTTCCCTGGATCAACACTGTAATCCCTCAGGAGTTTGTACATATTTTACTGAACAAATATTGTACACTTTTCAAATATGTATTATTAGTTTTGGGACACGATTCTCCGTGAATCTCTCATGCTCCTCCACATCTTGAAAAGTAAGGCAACAACTGCCATTTGTTTCACTTATCTTTTCAAGAGCGTTTGCACTGCAAACAGCTTTGGAGGATAGTGATAGTGTTCCCCTCCAGAGCAAAGGGCAGGCATGCTTACTGCACAGTATATCAGAGTTAACAGCTCCATCTGAAACAAAGGACAGGCATTTTCTTGCCCATTATAAAAGATTCAGATTCCCTACACTCAGAGTTCCTCTCCTATAACACATCCTGCTGCATGTTCAGGTATCATCTGACCCCCTTTGCATTGCCCTTTGGGCTTAGGGAACCATCACAAAAGATGTTGATACTCTTTTGCTGCTACTACTGTGGCTATGAGTAATAAACTATTTTTATTATAAAAAAAATTAAAAACAGCTAAAATGCCAGGGACGGGAGAATGATTAGGCAAATTTCTGCACCTCAGACTTTTTAATCTAAGTATTCAAGCATGTGACTTCTCACCATGGCTTTGCTAGAGCTATCCTTTTACAAACTAAAATGTGTAATATAAGTCTAGTGTGGACACATGAAAGCACTTCCAGAGATGTAAGCTGCTTGACCCTCAGAGATAAATAGTAGGTCAATTTAAATTTAAATATAGTTGAGAGTAGGAAAGAAGAATTATAGTGGTTTTATTGTGTAATTTGTCACAGGATATCATGCAAAAATAAATCTATTGTGTTTCTCACAATACTATTATTATAAAAAATTAAAAACAGCTAAAATACCAAGGACAGGAGAATAATTAGGCAAATTGCTGCACTTCAGACTTTGGGATACTGTGTAGTAGTTTACACCAGTGTTTAGAAAAAATATTCGTGTTATATATATTTTTTATTATATATATTTCTATACGTGTATATAGTAGGTACATAATAAATTATTATCATCAACATATTAATGATAGTTAAAAAACCAAAAATATTAACCATTTATTCATTCTACAAATAGTTTATTGAGAATACAGTGCCTAGGCACTAAATGTCAATTTAACATCCATGACAGTGAAACTTTTCTTCTTTATTTCCATATTCTCAAAGCCTAGAATAGTGCTTGGCATGTTTTTTAGGAGCTCAGTAAGTATTTATTAAGTGATTTCAGTCAATCCATACGACAGTATATGAGATAACTGTTTTTTTTGTTGTTGTTGTTGTTTTGTCTTTCTAGGGCCGCACCTGTGGCATGTGGAGGTTCCCAGGCTAGGGGACTAATTGGAGCTGTAGCTGCTGGCATACACCACAACCACAGCAATGCAGGATCCGAGCCACATCTGCGACCTACACCACAGCTCACGGCTTAACCCACTGAGCGAGACCAGGGATCGAACCCTCAACCTCATGGTTCCTAGTTGGATTCGTTAACCATTAAGCCAAGAAGAGAACTCTTGAGATAACTTTAAATTGTCCATAATTTTATTTAAAATACTTTATCATAGGCATTGAACTATAAGCATGTGTACATTAGTTTTTATTTCTAATCCAAACAAACTTGATCAGCAGTTCAATATTCAAAGCAGAAATACACATTCCATAAGTGATTGATAGTAGTTGAAAGGTATTGATCAGGAATCTATACTCCAGGGTTATCCATACCAGTTTTCATATATCACTGTTTGATTTTTTAAATTAGAGAGTTCGTCAGTTAACATAAGAAGTGTTAGTGGTAATTTCTCATGAGTGAAATGAATGATGTTCCAACTATGTTGATCTGTTATAAATACTTTAGAGACACCTGTAAGTTTGCCTGAATGATGTATGATATCTGGAAAGCCCTGCAGCCTAACATCTCTGGAATAGTGTTTTAGATATCATTATTTATTCCAACTAGAGGAATGGTTGATCTTCATCTTAGAAGAGTGTTAGCATCTTTGCCTTGGAGTTTAACTTCCAGGAAAACTGCTGAGAGGTTACCTAAAGAGATAGAGAACTAGTGTTCCTGATCGTCATGAAATATCCGTATGTTTGACAGACACCAGTCTGAGCCATGCTCTCATTGCTACCCATCCCCTGACAGCCAGGTAGTTGGAGAGGAGTCCTGATTATGGCAGATCACCAATATTCACCCAAAAGAACCTAACAATTGTGAGGATACACATTCAGTTAGGTCAGATCACAACAGACAAATGCCAGTATTACCCCCATTTTATAGATGAGAACCTAAGGCTTAGAGAAGTAAGTCTTGACAAAAATAAGCCAGAGGCAGAGCTGAGATGGGAGTTTAAATATCATTCTAACATCCTTTTACTTGCACTTAAGGCTAGTGAAAAAAAAAAAAAAAGGTGATACCAAATTGTATTATTTTGTGGGAGAGAAATAACACCAAACCAAAAGTTATGCATTAAAAACCCAGAAGGAATTATGCCAAATTAGTGCTAATAGTAGTTTTATGAGCAATTATTTTTCTACTTTTCCATATGATACAAAATTTTTTGCAGCTAGCGATTTTACAATTATAAAGAGAAAAAAACACCTAGACTTTATTTGTTTTCTTTAGAAACATTTCTGGCTGGAGCAAACTGTTCTATCAATATTCCTCAAAATAGAACATGTAGAGATAAAAATACATACATAGGCCAAATAAAATTCTTCTTATGTAATAGTCCCAAAATATATTTATGCTATTGACAGAATTTTTGAAATTCACCCAGAATCCCAATGTATTATTTTTTCTTTTGTTAGTCTTTTTTCATTTTCTAAAATTAATTTCTTAAAAACAGAATATTGATTTTATTGACTAAAATATAGTGTTACTCATTATTATTTCCAACTCACATCAGAAGACAGTGTTGAAAAGGAATAAAAATAAATCAGACCTCCACGTTCTATGTTAAATTTCCTTTTGCATAGTTTATGTGAATAGGATAATAAAAAACAATGCAAATCTTTCTAAGGACACCCAGGATGAAAAAGGAGGTTATATTTATGTTTTCTGTTGTTGTTAATAATGTGAGAGCTCTAGTGTGTTTCATTTAAATGCTGTTTGGATTTTCTAAGCTGATGAATTGGAACATTATAAATATGTATGTGACTGACACTATGGATGAAAAATGCCAGTATAGTAGCAATCATTATCCAAAATTGTTTTTAGTGGAGCAGTTGCTCACTAAGTTTTGCATTAAGTACCTTTGCAATATGTAAGATATTTTTAAATGTAGGCTTTTGGTTAGGCTAAGCAAAAAGAAAAAAAAAGTAAGCCAATATGATAGTAGGATTTTGTTCGTAAAGTAAGGAATGGGTGGAATAACACCCTCTCTTTTTCTGATTCTTCTTTCCGTCTCTCTCTCTCTCTCTGTGGTTGAACCACATTTTTGTATTATTTTGATTTACTCTTTATGCTTGCTCTCTAATGTTTGAGACGTGCTCTGATCTTGGTAACAAAAAACAACTACAAAAATGTTACAATTCCAATTTCTAGAAACGCACTATGTTACCTAGACAGTGTCATTTGGACTGTTGCTATTTCTTCAATAAAAAAGTAAATCAGTACATTAATTATTGTTATTAACCTAATATAATAACAGGTTCATAATAATGAAGATCTATTTTTTGGGTGTGGTAGTGGTGGATATAAAATATGGAGGAACTCATTTGAGACAGACAAAGAAAGGAATAAAGTTGCCTATAGCACTGCCAGGGAAGGAGACTCTAGCCTTGGTGGGGTTCAACATATTGGTAGGCACGTACCTCTGGCCAAGATGGGTCACTGAAGTCTCTAGCATTGCTTAGATTCCAAAGATTTTAAAGCTGCATGTTCTAGAATGTGAGAATATAAGCCAGGGAACATTATAAGCCAATCTTTGGCCTGTTAGAGTTAAAAACATCAACTGGACTGCCTGGGATGCTAACTAGCTTCTCACTATTTTATTGTGCTGTTCCCCTTTGAAGCTCTTCCACATAAAGCAAGCATTTTGCTATAAATATTGTCAGAGCACTTGGGTTCCATTAAAAAGCTGCTAAAGGAGCCATCATGACTCAGCCATAACAAATCTAACTATTATCCATGAGGATATGGGTTTGATCCCTGGCTTTGCTCAGTGGGTAGGGGATCTGGCGTTGCCGTGAGTTATGGTATAGGTCACAGATGCGGCTCAGATCTGGCATTGCTATGGCTGTGGTGTAGGCTTGCATCTGTAGCTCTCATTTGACCCCTAGCCATATACCTCAGGTGTGGCCCTAAAGAAGCTTAAAAAAAAAAATGCTGCTTAATATTTACCAAACCTAAAAAAGGAAATAATTATTATACCATAAATGAAAATTACACTGTTTTTTGCTTAAATAACTATAGAAGAAAGGTACTTTATCTTTTAGGTATAAATGTATTTGAGTAGTTTTTGAACTAACAGTAGCAATGGACTTGCTTTCTGTTTTATGAAAATTGGAAGAAGCTTCAAATTATAACTAATTTGTATCTTGGGTCCTCTTAGGAGAACTAACAACAATTTTTAAATGTTTTATAAGTTTCTTTAACTTATTTTTAAGATAGCTTTTGTGTGTATTGCATTATTTGTTTTGAAAGAAGATGACTTTCCATTTCCCCAAACATGTCTTAAACTGTATTGTGCCATAATTAGTTTTTGCATATTTCTTTCTGAGTACACCGTTAAATTCCTTGATGGGAGAGATGATTTCTGAATTTTTTAATCTTTATAATACCAATAATAGAGTCCTGTATCTAGCTGGACTTCAACAAATACTTGCTAAATTTAATTGAATTTACAGATTTAAAAAGAAAGGAAGGACAGAGAGAAGGAGGAGAGGAAGGAAGGAGAAGATAGGGAGGGAGGGAACGAGATTGAGAAAGACAGTATTTAAGAAGGAGAGGGAAGTAAAGAAGTTGGAGAGAGCCAGACAAAGGCAACCATGATAGTAAGAGGGGGAAAATGCCCTTTTAAAAAAGGTCAAACAAACTGGGATTATTTTGCTTATAAAATAACCTCATTATTAGTTTCACATGTGAAAAATTAAGATGGGCTTCCAGGGTAACAGGCGAAATTGACCTGAGATGATGAGGAATTATTTAACCAGAAACATTGTTAGAATGATAGCACAAAATAAATGAAAGGGCAATGATTCCTATGCTTTTGTCATCCATTAGCATTTAGAGAAAAAATTAAACCAGATGCAAGAAAGATTACTTCCTGTATGGGGAGAGGAGAGAACAGGGAGGATTCTCAGAGAAGTGACAGTGAAAAGGGTCTTGAAGAATATTAAAGATTGGGGTCCTCAAAGTAGAAAGGGATGGAGATGGTACTGAAGGCAGAAGGTTCAGCATGAGCAGAGAGGCACAGGATGGTGTTGGTGGAGGCAGTGAGTGCAGGTAGGGGGTGTTGAGAAGGGTACAGCTGATACACAGGAGTTGCCAGGGTTTGAACCCAGCTCCAAATGTTAATTCTTGTCTGTCACTTCAAACCTTAATCTTAAATGCCCAGAGCTCATTTTTTCCTGAGTCTTGTAGCACCAGAATATGAAGTTAATAGGGAGTTTTTGTTTTTGTTTTTGCTTTTGTGGGTTTTTTGGTGTAGAATTTCTAATGTGAGAGAAGGAATGGAGTGAGAAAGCTGGGTGGCAGAACCTCCTGGGGTTGTCAGTATTTGTAGAGACTGTCTGGTTTCCTCTCTCTTTTCAAAACTGTGCCAGTTGAAGCTCAGAGAGATTAGACAACTGGGACAAAACAAACAGCTGGTTAATGCCAGACCCCAGTGGTCGGCCATGGGCTCTGGGGATCTTTCTTTAGGGAGGACACAGTGGTGCCATGGGAAGAGCCCAGGAAGGCAAACCCTGTCTCCATTACTCATTACTGTGTGAACTAGGGAATTTCACTGAAAGATAGGGATAAACTTATTTGTCTTTTGGGTTTGTTTGGTGATGAAATACCATATCATAATGGTTTAGAATGTGATAAATTTCTTCAGCATTCTGTGCCTTGATACCTGCTCTAGACTAAATGTTTATGCCCATCCCACTTCCCATATAAGGACACAATGAAAACACCTCCCTCTATGAACCAAGAAACAAACTCTCGCAATACTCCAAATCTGCCTGCACTTTGATCTTGGATGTCCCAGCCTCTAGAACTCTGAGAAATTAATGTTTAAGCTACCTGGTCTCTGGTGTTATGTTATAGCAGCCAGCAGTGACTATGCTAATAACCCTCGTATCTAATGGGAGGATACCACCTCATCGAATTGGTATAAGGATTAATTTGGCTAATTCCTCAAAAATCGTTAATCCATGGAAAAATTTTAGAACAGGGTCTGACACCTAATTATTGCTCAGTAGATACTAGTTATCATAACCATTCTTATTATTAGAGCAAGATCTGTGATTTGAATCCTCCTTTCAGCACTTCTTAACCATGTGACCTTGGTGAACATCTTGTGCCTCAATTTCCTCATCTGTAGTTGATTAATAGGGTTATATGATAATATAATCATCCAACCAAACAAATATAGCGAAGAGCCTAGAGCATGCTCTGTATATGTTAAGCAGCCTATAAAACTGAGAGCTGCTTTTAATTGTCTGAGAACCACCAAAAGATTGCCTCTGGTTGTCATTTTATATTCAAGTGATATAATTTTATGCAAACTACAAAAACTGTAGAATGACAGGTTTAGAATGAGTTTTACTGTAAATATTGAGATGAACTAAAGAGAAACAACACACAAAGGTCTGAGTAAAGAATGATGCAAATCCCAACTCTTGGCTGTACATAGGAGATGGTATTTTTTTAAATATTAAACTGGTACCAGTAAGTGCTTATTCTGAGGAATTAATAATTGCTTCTTTTTGCCCCAAGGCTCTGTTCTCATTAAAACTGAAGCAATCATAGCTTCAGGGGTAGGTAGATATTCTAAAATAATTACTCAGCTTGGAGCAACTTTTTATATTATTATATAATTTTTATAAACTTCTTTTTAGGAAAAATGGCATATTTCAAAATTAACAAATGTTTTTGAAGATAAAAGTGTGTAGATATTATAGGCTTCATAGTCACATGGTTCAGAATTCAAGAAGTATAAAAGAACATCTGGTAAAAATTTTCCTTCCCTCCTCTGAATGTTATTCTCCCACTTACTTTCTTCACAATCAGTATTATTGGTTTTGGTGTCACCCTCCAGATATATCTTGGAGATTTCACAAGTCAGTATATAAAAAGCCACTTCTTTGTTTTTCATACTTTCATTATATTCCATTACATGAATTTACTATAATTTTTTATTTAACCAGTGTCATATTGAGAGTTATTTAGGTTGTTTCCAGTCTTTCACTAACACAGACAATCCCATAATGACTAACTTCATAAAAAAGTCATTTTCTGAGAGCGTGATTATGTCTGTAGTATAAATTCCTAAGGCTAAGTTGCCATTCAAGGTCATGTGTATTTAAAATTTGTTTAATATTGCCAAATTTGTCCTCCAAGAAGTGGTATTCATTTATAAGCCAACTAGAAATGTATGAGAATTTTTCAAACTACACTCCTTATAAAGTCTACATCAAACATCAGTTTTTGGCTTCCCCAGCTTGATTTGAAATTCTAGAAAAGGGAGGAGGACAATGGAATTATTCAAACAGAATGCCCAGTCTGTTGCCTGGTGCTCTGTTGCCTGGCCATTTCCTGGGGTGGTGACCAGCCTTCAGAGAGTTCCCAGTGCCTGTGGCTCTGGGCTGCACATGGCATTCTGGCAGTAGCTGGACAGAGGTTCCAGGACTCTGGGTCTGAGAGCAACCTTGAAGGAACCTCCTCACACCAGCATGGTATGGAAGGAGCACCTGAGAGTTCCTGGGACCCACACAAGGCTCAGAAATGCTGAGAAGAGGAGGGAAAGAGAAGAGGAGTGATCAGGGACCAGGGAGCTTCAGAGGACAGATGGCCAATCTGTTATCAGTAGCAAGTGAAGAAGGACACCTGAGAGATAGCCTTGTAGACCATGTCCTCTTGGACCAAGTGTGTGGGATGGAGGACATAGAGGATGAGATAGCCAGCCAGAGACCAAGTAGGACCAGATACCTACCCCTCCCTGATGACAGAATAGTATGTGAACTTGAATCTCACCTGGTGATGGGACAGGCATTCTAGATTTCCTGCCTCACTTTCTCCTCTCAGATATTGCTTTCCCAATTTGCCCAATGCCCTACTTGGATCTCTTATTTTACTGTTTCCTTGGGTAATTATACTCCTAGACCAGGATCTACTTCAACTAATTTAAATATAAAGAGATTCATACAACACTCCTGGGAAACTCACAGAACGCCAGAATTCCTGGAAATTAGGTCGAGATGTAAAGAGGCAACGAAGCTGGCCAAAACAAAACAAAACAAAACAAAACAAAAAATCAGTAGAAAGCACAGTTACTGTTCTCATTACTCAAACCACAGGAAGCTGGTGAATGGGTGCCAGAAACTGGGCTGCAGCTGTTCTAGAGGACCAAGGACCTTTCGACCAGGCCTGCTTGGAGGAAAACAATTTCTTCCCGTGATTGGCAGGTGCTTGCCTGTCACAGACTTGCTGTAACCAAGAGAATGCCTAGTCTACAGAACAAGTCATGCAAGCCAGTTATCAGAATGGGTTTTGTGCAAACAAGAGCTTCTTGCTGACATTAATGTTGAAGTGTTCCATATCCATATGTATCTGTGCTTCAGATCTGCATTTCTAACTTCCTGCTAGATAGAGAAAACAACCGCTCACCTCCTTTGAAGTACACTATTTTTTTTTTTTTTTTTTTTTTTTTTTTTAGTGATTCTTTCTTCTAAATCTAGCCTTGTCCCCTTAAAACTTAGCATTTTTGGATGAGGTCTTTGAAGACATGTTCTTACCACCCCATTTCTGAGTTTTCACTTTGAACAGGTCCTCGGAAAGGGCAGTCTTACCCCTGAATGCCAGTATCAGGGTTACTGTGCTTCAGCTGGAAATGACTGGAAAAAAATGAACAATTAAAAAAAGTAAAAAAGACATTTGAATTCTGAACCAATACCTGAAACAGAAGATGTTAACCATTAATGTTCTCCTCCTTCACTAACCTCAGACTTATTCCTTGTGGATTTTCTGCAAAGGTGAGTTTACAGCCTGCAGGTCCCTTGATAGCATACAGAGCAGTGGTTCCCCCTGGATCTGAACCACCTTTCTAGAATATTCTATTCATAGTCTCTTTCTACCAATCATTTCCTTATTTACCAGGTGATTTAGCTTTTCTGTTTTTTTCTCACTCCTTTCTCTTTATTCACATGTGTTCAAACATTGCTTCTCTCCATTGTTACCATTCTTCTGTCTTATCGGGTGAGAAGAATGTCTGCCTATATATTTATATGCACATGTATACACACATATATACATACATACATATGCACATATGCATACATACATACACAGGCATACCTCTGAAATAGTGCAAGTTCAGTTCTAGGCCAAGGAGATAAAATAAGCAAGTCGCACGAATATTTTGGTTTCCCAAATGCATATAAAATTTGTTTGCATTATATTGGACTCTACTAAGTGTGCAGTAGCATTGTGTCTGAAAATACAATGTACATACCTTAATTAAAAAATAATTTACTGCTAAAAAAATGCCACCGATTATCTGAGCCTTCAGCAAGTGGTAGAGTAACATCAGTGATCACAGATCACAGATCGCCATAACACATATAATAATAAAGTTCAAAATATTGCAAGAATTAGCAAAATATGACAGACACTAAGTGGGCAAATGATGTTGGAGAAATGGCACCGATAGACTTGCTCAGTGCAGGGTTGCTACAACCTTCAATTCCTAAACAACACAACTTCATCATGCAAAAACTGTGACTGTGGAATTGCTTGTGGGAGGGAGACAGCTGGATGGCCATATCTGGGCTCTTCTATGTGCCCACCTGCAAATGACACAGCAGTTGTTCACTACTCATTGACCAGATCTAGGCCATGGCTCCAGCCTAGCACGAGAGCTGGGACATGGAGGTGGGGAATGCTTGGGGAGCCTCATTGTTTAAGCCTCAGCTCATGTCAGAGGGGAGGGAGGAAATCAGTAGTCCTTGCCATGCCTTTCAGCCCCATCCTTCTCCCTTTCACATTCCTGCACAAACATAAATCAGAGACTGTAGAGTATCAGGTCTAGACAGCCTTCCCCAGTTTTCAGATGGGGGAAACAAAGTTAAGAGAGGGTTGAAGACAGGTTCAGGGTGCTCAGAAGGCACCCCACTAGGCTGCCTTTGCCACCTGCTTTCTAATGTAGCAGTGACCCTCTACCATTCCCCTTGGTGTCTCCTGGTCTGTTCACTGGCTCTTTTTCCCCTGTAATTTTTATTTTTCTCCTCTCATTCTGCCTCACCACAGATTTTAACTGTGATGTTTAAGAGTTCCATGAATGTGTATCTGAGCCTCATATGTACATTTTCAGCTCCCTGCTTCTAAACTTCTTTCACTGGTTCAGACGCTCCAAATTAATTTTCATAAATACATTTTCTATACATAGAAGGCCAAAAGTGAACACACATTGTAATAAAAGCAATCTTGTGAGCTACATGTGTAAAGGGGACCTTTGTCCTGGGGGGCTGAACCTTAGTTTTCCAGAGCCACTGTGCCAAAAATCATGGTCATAAGAACCAACAGAGAGGTTTTCATTCAAGCATATATGCAGGTGCCTTCGGGTGCAGGGAATGTAGCAGCTTATATTAGCTGATGCTGTGAGCATCATCATCTCCTTTTTCTTTTTAATAGATAGTGCAGACTTCCAGAATACCTAATGTGGTAGAATCAGAGCTTTAGGGAACACAACCTAAAGGCTACTGGTGATTATGAAATGTTGACTTCCACTTTGCATTCACTTTTATTTCATTTAAAGAAAATATTGTTTATCTTTTCTTTGGTTACCTACCTGTAGCTTTTGAAAAGCTTATTTTAACAACTGCATTGGCATTTTCCCTGCTTGAGGTCTTCAGATTACGTAATACTTTATGAAGTGTTCTCTTGCTCTCATTTTATTTTATTTATTTATTTTTGGCTAACATGCACTTCAGTCTTCACTACTTAGTAAATTTCATGAAGATTATTTAAGACTTTGGGTATTAGGAATGGTGCATTAATTATTTTGCTTTCAAGAAACAACTTTTCAGAAGAATGGAACATGAGTAATTTCCACTTCTCATTATTTTTTAAAGCTTTTCTAGAAAATGCCCTTTTCTCCCTAGGCATAGAAGCTTGTTGTTTAAAGCTACAAGGGTGAGTGATTTTATTTTCACTATAGGGTTGCTCCTGCAAAAGCCAGATATTGATTCTTTTGTTAGATGTACAGTAAAGTCATTTAAAAAAACTTGTTCGTTTTCATTCTTTAAAGATGAGCATTTTAATGTGTGTCTCTGCTCTTTCTGATAAATCACTGCCTAACTTAAATTCTCTACATCATTTCATACGTGTGTGTGTGTGTGGGGCGGGGGCAATAACAAAATGGAAAAGGAATTTGGAGACGTGGATACAAAAAAGATTTCTCTTGTATCAAATCTTATATTTTTTTCCCCCTAGGGTTTGAGTGAAGCCATTTTTCTCAAATCCCTACCAGTGAAAATAAAGAAGTTGTAGAAGAGATTTTTAGTCAAGAAGGCTTTTAGTTAATGAACTATAGCATTGTGTATCTATCCTGAAATTATTAAAGAATAATGGAAAACAATACTTCTCTCTAACAAAGAACAGAACCTTTATATGACTATATGATAGAAAGGTTATGCATTTTAAATAAAAATGTTTACTTCAGACATCACTCAAGGGAGTGCAGTTTGAAACATTTGTGAAAGTAGATTTAGCATTCTCCATCAAATTTAAGATACACATGCCTGTAGATGCAGAATGTTGGCTTAAGTAAAATTTTTGGTTCACCCATAGAATAGGTTACCTTGCGGGCACAAAAAGAATAGAAACACTGTCTGCGCCACTACAATATGATTCCAGTGTATTTTGCTAAGTGAAAAATCAAGGGGCAGAACAGCATGAAGGAAATGTTACTGGATGTGTTACAAAGAGAGAAATAAGTAAATATATATATTTATTATGTGTAATATATTATTGCTATGCTCAGAATACATTTGGAAAGACATCTCAATAATCCCAAAGAGGCTCCTGGGGAGAATTAAGCAGCTGCGTGGAAAATGAAGGAATAAAGGAGAACTTTTACCTTGGTGATGTGGTGAATGTTCAACAACTAGGTGGGGTTAAGGACTTTGATTTATAGTGTTTGCCAATTTCTGTAGTGTAAATATTCCTGCTGCGTCCACTCCAATATGTCAACATGATGTTCATACATGGAGAGTTGGAAAGGATACTCGCAGTAGCCCTGTGAGCTAGTGTGAGTCATCTCAGCAAAACCCACCTGTCACTCTTTACCGTGTTGCACCTTCTGAATTTTGAACTATGTGAATTTATCATCTGTTCAAAAAAATACATAGAATCTAAAAATCTAAATGTTCATGGTGAACTATTTGTTATCTAGTAGCCAGATATTTTAAACATCTAGCCAAGGTTTTGTAATAGCAAGAACAAGGAAATAGACTTAAGAATTATAAGAAAAATATATTTTTTCACCAAAGTTCAAATATTAGTGTTAGTGCTGGGAAAAATAAAGGTAAATCTGAACAGCATTTTGAAAAGGTTCTGATATTCCAAGTTTTTAATCTTTAATATCTTTACTGAATTACCTAAGTATTCATCCGTGTTTGTTTGAAAAGTAAACAATCCCTGCCAAAATGGAGAGAATTATCTTAGTGTGTCTATCACTAAGCAGCCCCCTGCTGTGCATTTCCTAATCCATTTCTAGGCCCAAGATTGACCCTTCTTGGTACTGGATTACTATTTCCTCTGCCCAGAGTTATTAATTCTCATCCCAAATGGAGGGAGAAACAGAAATTTAGAGGGTGTCTTTTGCACCTCATCCATAACTAACTCCTCGAAGGCCCACACTTTCTAAGCACTGTTCTCTAGCTTAAGGGCACAAGTATGGTCATGCCTTTTCTTTTAACAAATCACGTCTTCCAAACCTCTCATGTAATAAATTTTCAGAGATCTTATTATCTCTCTTTGTTTCCCAAGTGAATCAAGAACCCCAGGAACTTACTCTGCCTAAGGAGGCCAGCTGTGCTTCCAGAGGTCTCAAGGAGAGACAATCTTAGAAACTGATCAAACTGGTTACCCCAGTTTGGGGGTACCATCTCTTCTATTGTTGCCATACTGTGTTAAAACCCAGTTAAAACTAGTTCTGCCCCATACATCTTTGCACACTCCTGCAACAATGTTTATGTTAGTCACTCCCCTTTCTACCCCAGAAGTGGACCATGTGGGGGCCTCCAAATTATAAATCTTTCATTTATACCTTGTCTTAGTGTCCCATGGACATTTACAAGGCTGATGTGTCCATCGCAAAGCTGTTGTGAGTTTTGGCTGCCAAGCATTCACAACTGCACCTTCTCTAAATTACTTACCTTGAAGAAACAGGAGCATCTTATCTCAGAGGTTACACTTGAGCCTTCCAACCCTGGGCAATCCATAGCCAGTCACTGAGTGATACCAGAATACAGAAGGCTGGTCCCCTTGCCTCGAGATGAATTGACTCTGAAGCTGGCACATGGCCTAGAACACAGTAGAGATTCAGTAAATCTAAGTTGATGAATGAATATATAACAAGATACCAAAAATATACTGCAAAATATATTCGAAGCAAATATTTTGCTAAGACAATGTGTCAATATTTTCTTCATTGGTTTCTTTTATTCTTTTTCCTTTTTTTTTTTTTTTTTTTTTAAGGCTGCACCTGCAGCATACGAAAGTTCCCAGTGAGGGGTTGAATTGGATCTACAGCTGCTGGCCTACACCACAGCCACAGCCACATCCACACCAGATCCAAGATACATCTGCAACTTACATCACAGCTTGTGGCAACACTGGATCCTTAACCCAGTGAGTGAGACCAGGGAACGAACCTTCCTCCTCATGGATACTAGTCGAGTTTGTATCAGCTGAGCCACAGTGGAAACTCTTTCTTTGGTTTCTAAGTTACCAAACATGGTAAGGCATATATTCCCACTAAAATCATAGTAAAAGATTTTGTTTGTGTTTTCTTTAAGTACTTCTAAGATTTATTTTTTTAACAATCTCTCTGCACCTCAGTTTTTCATTGTGTGGCTAACTTGGGTCACTGCACCACCATAGCTTTATATTTAAAGCTATGTTCGAAGTGTCCTCCCAATTTGAACTCAACTTGAGCAAAGCTTAAACTGAAAGCACTTCTTTCCTGGAGGTGGAGTGGGGTAGTGGTGGGCAGATGGGAGTTGCTATGTGGCCTTGCATCCATAACTCCTACAGAAGAGGATAGAATTTGAGCAAAGGTAGGTTAAAATCTAATACTATCCAACCAAGAAAAGGTGAGAGAGACCAAAGTAGTAATTTTTCGGGTAGAGGGAATATCATTACATGGATTCTGAATTTGGGAGGAAGAATATTTTAGAAGTCAGAAAAAGACCAGAGCTCTTATGAGTGTAGATAAGAGGCTTGAGATGAAACGTATGAGACAAGCAGGGGTCAAATCATCCAAGGTCAAAGCATGAAAGGCTAAAATATAAAAGTGACGTGGCAGCATCATGTACAATAGCCAAGACATGGAGACAACCTATAGGTCCATTGACAATGAATGAATAAAGAAAACGTGGTATATATAAACAATGGAATATTATTCAGCATAAAGGAAGGAAATCCTGCCGTTCATGACAACATGGGTGAAGTTTAAGGGCTGTATACCAAATGGAATAAGACAAAGACAAATATTGTGTGGTATCACTTATATGTGGAATTTAAAAATTTAAACTCATAGAAACAAAAAATTGGTGGTTGCAAGGGGTAAGGGGTTGGGGAAATGGGTGAAGGCCAGAAGGTACAAACTTCCAGTTATAAGATGAACAGGTCCTAGGGATGTAATGTACAGCAGGGTGCCGCTAGTAAACAATACTGTGTTGACAGTTGCCAAGAAAGTAGATTTAAAAAATTCTCACCACACACACATCAGATTGTAACTGTGTGAGGTGATGGGTGTGTGGATTAACCTTATTGTGGTAGTCATTTTCCATAAATACAAATGTCAAAATCATTATATTGTACACCTTAAAATTACAAACTGTTTTGTGTCAACTGCATCTCAATAAAGCTGGAGGAGAATTGACGTGGGCTTATTTGAATCTAGCAAATGATCTAGCTACTTTGTAAAGAATGAACTGGAGTAAGAAATAAAAGCCTAAATCAGGGAAGTTGCAGTGGAAATAAAGGATGAAAGAAGAGAGATATTGTGAAGAGGTGAAATCTTTTGGTTGTCAAGAATGAGAAAGAAGGAAAAGGTAAGAAAGATTTTGAGCCTGAGCTGATTGTAAAGGAAGGAGGAAGGAAGAGCTGTGAGAGCAAAGTTGATGAGGACATCTGGGGCCCAGGATGTCTCTGGGGCTTGTGGCTCTTGTGGACAATTTGGAGTGTGTGGCTATAGTTCAGAAGAGAGGATAAAAAAGGAGATAGACATTTGGGATCCATCCTGTGGGTAGCAGTAAGTTTGGAGGAGTTCTCTCAGAGAGAATGAATGTTAAGAAATGGGAGAAAAACTTCAGACTCCTAGGGATCTTTAATGTGCAATTATAACTTGGAGTTTCTGTGCCTTATTTCTACCATGAGAGACTGATAAAGTCTGAATATTTATTTCTCAGCTTTCCAGTTTAAGCAAAAAGGAGAAATAATTATTTTAGGATGCTTGCAGCTTGCAATATGATTAGAAATTTAGTAGTATATTTATGAGATGTGGATGTTTTGTTTTGAGAAATGCAGAAAGCAGTTCAGACAGAATAAATACTGCTATAAATAAACATATACAATAGGCAATCCCAAAGCATCCTGATTTTGGAAATCAAACCAACAACCATCTAATACTTTTGGCAAGAAGAGAGGAGGCTAAGGCCAAATGAGAATTGGAAAGAACAGATGGCTGTCCTTAGGTGATAAATATTTAACATGAACCATAGCAGGCATTTCTCAGTAGGATGACAAGAACTTAATGACCTAAAATTTATTTTCACTTTCTTTGCTTCAATGAAAGGAAACACCCACCTCCTCAGACAGTGTATTGTGATAGGAAAGCCTTTGAAGATAAAATATTGACCTGAGCTTTGTTGACAAGGTGGAAGAGGACTGCAAGTCATAGGTACAAAACCTTTTGTGTTTATGGGGCCCTCAATGTCTCAGCATTTTTTTCCCCACAGCATCTTTAGGCCAAAATAAATACCTTACAGTTCACTGTTTAAGTAGTTAGAGCCAAACAGCTTCATAGATATTTATGTCCTAGTAACTGAGTAGCCATTTGAAAACTAATACACAGGAATTTAAAGAAAAAAAAAATTTCTATTCTTTTTTTTTTTTTTTTTTTGGTCTTTTTAGGCCCACACCTACGGCATACGAAAGTTCCCAGGCTACAGGTTGAATCAGAGGTATAGCTGCTAACCTGTGCCATAGCCACAGCAATGCCAGATCCAAGCCGCATCTGCTACCTACACCACATTTCACTGCAGCACCAGATCCTTAAACCCACTGAGCCAGGGATGGAACCTGTGTCCTCATGGTTACCAGTCAGATTTGTTTCCGCTGAGCCACAATGAGAATTCCCTGTATGTTGTTCTTGCATAACCATAATCACCTCCTGATGGGACCTGGGCCTCTGTTGAGCACTGCACAACTTCTCAAACCTTGGAATCAGACTGGGTCCATCTATCCTCACTGCCTGTTCCTTGTATTAACTTTTGTGCAGTGCTTTCTGCATAAAACCAAGCTTCTAGAAGATGATGTCATCCAAAGGAATGTTGTATGGCCTGAAAATTAACTCAACCTTGTAATTCATGGGCTATGTGACAGATGCTAAGTCTCACTGTGTTTCCTTTAAAAATGTAAAAATTCCACAGCTTCCCTGTGAATTTTCTGCATTGTCTTGAGATGGCACAGAGTTGGGACACTGTAGCTTTAGAGAATTAGGAGGTACTCAAAACTCAGAATGGGATCAGAGAACAGAACATTTAGATCATCTCTTTGGATAATCAAGTGATTTCCTCACTGTAAGAAGCTAAGATTCATTGAGTTCATAAGAGGCCTCATAATTTGTTCCCAGTTATGCATCAACATGAGTTTGCATAACTCCTTTTCTAAAGAATATAATTAGTTTTCAAAATAAAACAATAACCTCTTATCTTAAGACCCCAGGAGAATTCTTGAGTAAATTAAGGCCAGATTTTGTCAGTGCTTTGATGGGCAGAATTCAGGAATCATGTTAGGTCTGACAAGGTGTGATTTGTTCCTCTTGGAGTATATTGAGCTTGTTCCTTTGGCACTTTGTTAAAGGACACAGTGTCACAGCTATTATCTATTAGAGGGGAAAGGAAATGACTCTGCATCTAATCACTACCAAGCCTGGAGATATTTTATTAGATGAATGAAATATTAGGCTTCTACATCACCTTAATTGTGTTCCAAATTGGATCCCAAAATTAAATCCTTGTTTCCTGCCTCTTATTGCTTAACTTGCTTTTTTTTCCCCACTGCTGTGACAACAAATTCATTGTAAGCTATAATTTATCAATTGTCTAATGTGATCATTAGGTAGAAAGACAAGATTACCTCTAGCTTCTAGAACAATTATGAAACTTATTTTCCTTTTCCCATTTTCCCTGAAATCAACCTGATTCTAGAATGTGTCATTTGCAAAAGGAAGAATAAAAGGAAGTAATTATTTTTTTGAGTGTCTGCCTATTCTGAACTATGCACTTTTGCTACCTCAGTGAATTTAGAATTTACAAGAACCCTTGAAATACACAGAACTGTCTCTTCTTTACTGGTGAGGAAAACCCTTTTAAGAATTAGTGAGTGCTTGTGTGCGAATTCAAATATCAACATCTATGTCTTTTTACTATATACTGTCTCCCCTTTCTAGGACACTTGAACAATGCCACCAAATGATGCAAACCCCATGTCTGAACTTTGTCCTCCTATCCTACTCTCACAAGCCCAGTGTCAAGCTAAGTTAGGGTTTGGATAGTGTTACAGGTTGAGACCGTCCCAACAGCCAGTGTGCCAAAGTTGTTCCTCTTGTGTTCCATCATTTTCCTGAGTTGAAATCATAAGGGAACCAACACTTGGAACCTTTGCCAAAGAATCCAAAGAAACCTGAGCCCAGGGAAGATTGAGTTTGGTACTGGGAGAGACCTTAGAGATCACCTAACTCAGTTCTGTGATATTATTGTAAGAGAATGAGAACCTGGGTAGTTAAGCTATTGTCTCAAGTTAGTGAGGATATGGGTTTAAAAACCCAGGTCCCATGACATCCAATCTAGAGGTCTTTCTACTGTGTCACAAAGTCTTTTGTCTGTAATGGACTTCTTTTTAACAACACAGCAATACATGTCCATTATAGAAAAATGAATATAAATATGTAGTAGGTAATAAAAATAGAATTTACTCAGATTCCTACCACTCAAGACAACCACTTTTGTTGACTTCTTTCTATGTGCATATGTTCACATATATTTTTAAAATGTAAGTCTGCCATGTATGGCAGCTAGTAATCATTTTTATCTTAATATTTTGTAAGTGCCTTTCATGTAAATAAGCAATATCATAATTTTTTATATCATAGTATAGTATGATATATGAAACCTTTTTGTGGGTTTTAGTTTCTTTCTAACTCATTGCTGTTTAATAATATTTCCATAAACCTTATTATGTAAAAGATATATATCTATATCTACCTACCTATCTATCTACTCTGTGATTAATTTCTCAAGATATATTTGTAGAAGTACAACTCCAAGGACAATGCATATTTATTAGAGTTCTCCAGAGGAACAGAACCCATAGAATTTACATATAGAGAGAAAGAGATTTATTATAAAAAATTGACTCACATGGTTAGGCTGAGAATTCTCAAAATATGCTGGTTGATTCCACAAGTGGAAGATCCAAGAGAGCCAACATTGCATTTCCAGTCAGAATTCCAGCAGGCTCAAGACCCAAGAAGAGTCAATGTTTTGAGTCTGAGGGCAGGAAAAAAACTGATGTCCAAGTTCAAAGGCCATCAGGTAGGAAGAATTCTCTCTTCTCGGAGAAAGGTCAGCCTTTTTGTTCTGTTCAGGCTGCCAATCTGGCTAACACATAAAATTATCCCAAAGTGTGAACAGCTTTAAAATTTCTGCTTTGTATTTCCAAGTTGAGCTCAGAAAATTCTGTCCTAATTCACAAGGCAAACACTAGCAGTAGAACATTCCACTATTGCCCATCCTTGCCAATACTAGTCTTATCATTCTTTTGAAATCTTTGTCAGTATACAATCAATCTTTATTACTCATGAATTCTGTATTTACAGTTTGCTTACTCATTAAACTTTATTTGTAAGTTTAAAATCAATATGCATGGTACTTTCCTGGTGATTTGTGGACATGTGCAGAGTGGTGAAAAACTTGGGTCACATAGTCCCAGTTGAGGTCAAACAAGGTCATGCTCTGCTTTCTTGTTTCAACTTTCATGCTGTAAACAAGTGTCTTTTTCACAGTCAATTTAGTGCCACAATTTTCACATTTTTGTGCTTTTGTTGGTAATTTTGCTGTTTAAATGGTTCCCTCATGTTTTGCTGAAGTGTTGTTTAGAGTTCCCATGTGTAAGAAAACTATGATGTGCCTTCCAGAGAAAATATACTTGTTAGACAAGCTGCATTCAGGCATGAGTTATAGCGCTGTTGGCTGTGAGTTCAATGTTAATGAATCAATGGTATGATATATCCAGAAAAAAGGGAGAGGAAATTCACTGATCTGTGTGTGAGGCTGCTCTGGACAATGGAAAAGTAATGTCTGCAGTTCATGATGAGGCTATGGGAAAAAAATGGAAAGACAGCTAAATTTGTGGATTCATGAGATGGTGACTGATATATTTTTTTTGGCCACACCCGTGACATACAGAATTTCCTGGGCTAGGAACTGAATCTGCACAACAGCAGCGGTGCGAACACCTGTAGTGATAACACCAGATCCTTAAACCACTGTGCCACAAGAGAACTCCAATGGTGAATGATTTTAAAAAGCATAATAGACAGCATTGTCATGAGACTGAAGAACAAAGAAATTTATTGTTATGTTATCCAATGTCAGGATAATGTTCTCAGCTAGTGTTTTATTATAAAGAAACACTGCATATGATTAAACAAAATTATACATTTATTAGTGGAAGAAAAGGTTGTGACCAAAAGCTTTCAGGAACCTAATCCTGTATTTCCCCTAGGAGTGGTGGTTCAGTATTATTCATTTATTATGTTCAGTTATTGTGACTTTATAACTGTGAATTGTGATTTCCTGTTATTTTAATTTACATATCTTTTATTATAAATGAAATTGGCCTTTTTATGTGTAACAACTATATACTTCTTCTTTGTCAAGAGGTATATGTTGTAGTACAATGTGGAATGCTATCCTGGCTCTGTGCTAACTTAATATCAAGATATCTGGGTTCTAAAATATTTTCTTCCATCATACATGTATGATTGCTATTACTTTCTGAGCTTTTCTTGTCATATAAAATGAAGGTATGAATGTTTTCCAATTCTAAGATTTTTGGCTTTATCATCTATAAAACGAAGGTGTTATATATTCCATAACAACTCTAAATTTACTTCCACCATATGCATTTGGGGATCAATGACTATTATAATCTTTCTGGAGGTAGAGAATAAGTGCTTGGATAGTATCTACATTCTACAATTCTATCTTGAAGGGCTGATGTGTCTGAAGAATTTTAGAGTGATACTATTCCTGGGAGTTGTTTTATATGTATAATTTCGGATGGTTGGGCTAGCCTAATTTCTTGGCACTTGTTGACTCAAATTAGTGAACAAGATCTGGATTCTCATTTCATCAAATAGAAAATCCAATTTTTATTTTATATTATCATAATATCATTAGATTATATTTTAATTTATATTGTCACTGTCTCTAATTGTGCATTATTACCCGGAAGACAACTATGTTTACTTCTTAATATAGTTGATTTAGCACATAATGGCTGCTAATAAGTGAAGTAATTTATGCTAATTTCAGCTAAAGAAAAATACAATCACAAAAACTTATAAAGATGCTTAATTTCCAACCAAAGTAAAAATAATCTTAAATGTGTAGTATGTAGAAAACAGCAGAAATCCATTCTTATGATAAAATTTGTATCTGTTCCCCAAGATACCAAGTTTTTTAATCTGATCTTCTGTATCTTTCCATATAACCAAATGTTTCTTACCTCCCCTTAGCTGAAGTTAAGACATTCACTGTTCAGACTTGCTTTCTTATAATCAGGCCCAGAATCTGTACTGACATCCTTTGTATAGATTTTACTTGGATATATCTAGTCTACCAGGACACATAAGTTTTCAGAAGCTGCCACTCCACAATTATAGTTGTTTCTTAGCTTTTTTTTTTTCCAGAATTTTCAGTGATGCTTATATTAAAATGGTCTGATATTAATGAAGAAAATTCTATATTCTAGGAAATGAATTGATTTATATAGGTATAACATTGCTGTTTGAGGGCTGTCTGGTAGCTTTTGAATACCTTCTCTATATTTTGATAATTTCCCACACTTTGAGTTTTGCTTCTCTATTGGGGAATCCATTTCCAGACTCTTTTGCCTCAGAATCCAGATTCTGCCATAAACACTCTGGAAGACATTCAAAGGTAAGGAACCCAAGTATGTCAAATCCATTTCTTTCTAGAATGGTGGCTGGAATTGCCACTTTTGACAATATAAGTCTCTTTATTGGCCTAAGCCCTGTGTGTTCCTGGGTGCTTAAACCTTCACCCTGTTTCAGCAACCTCTTTCGTGAACCTATGAGTTACCCAATATCCTTTCACAAACTATTTCTCTACTTAGATTAGGCAGAATGTATTCTGTTATTTGCAAATTAATTAAAAATATTTAAAGATTTTTATCAAAACACTATACATGTAGTTGTTTAAAATAAAAGTATTATATAAATATGAGCCCTTTTCCATCTTTCTTCATTTCCAGTCCCATTACCCAGAGACATTCACTTTCAACAACTTAGTTGACTAGTCCAGTATCTTCCGCTTCCCCATATATATGTATATATAACTTTTTATTTATCACATTTCGATATCTGTTGACTATGGATTTCCCTTTTTTATATTCACCTCTCTTCCCTTCCTCTATCTTCTTATCTTTATAAAATATTGCTTCAATTATTGGTCAGTGTTTACTATGTAGATATGTTTATTAGTAAGCCAATTAGTATACTATTATTATAATTTTTTTAGCTTTTTGCTTTTCCTGAAGTTAATGATTGCCTTGCTTCCCACCTTGTTTTATTTGATTTTTAATATATGTATTTTCAAATTCACTGTCAGAACACTCAAATACTCATTAGTGCTATTTGTTCAAATAGATCTGATAATTTGGAGACCTTAGTCCTCTTCACTGCTTTAGTCTGTGCTGGTTCTTTTCTAGTCTGAGGCAGGCTGCCCTGGTGGGGTGCGATTTTGTAGCTTCCTTGTGTTGGGTCATCTATTTTCTAGGCACCAGTCTGCCTCTTTCCTGTTTTAGGGCAACATTTTGCTAGAGTACCTTACAGTATCTTCCTGAAAATGGATATATGAGATTTTGAGTCCTTGCATTTTTACAAATTCTCTACACACTGCTCACACTTGATCATATGTGTATAAAATTGAGTGTTTTTTCATAGCATTTTTCTATGAGTAGCACTTCCCTTTTTAATAAGAATCGATTTCCTTAATTGCTTTAAATTATCATTTTATGCAAATTAATTATTAACTCATGGCCATTATTGCAGAGATTATAGCTGGTGTTTGGAGTTTTAGGTGGGCATTTTCATATTTGAATATATTTTCCCATATTTAAAAAGAGCTAAATATTGTGCAGTGTCAAGTTTGTGAAATATTTTGCATATCATCAAAATAATGTGAACAATGTTAATTTGCATCTTCAAGACCCAAGAAAATTTAGTGAACTGTAATAACAATTGGATTTGTGACTTGATATCTGTTGTTCGTTTGGGAGGATTAAAACTCTGGTTTGGATATTGTCATTTCTAACAAAATCTCCCAGGTAAATACTGAGATTTGTAGGTGTTCGACAACTCTTTTGTGCTTCTAATTACTGCCCAAAGTGCTGTCCTCTTCCATTAATCCAAAGACTTTTTGAAATGGAAAGTTCAAAAACTTAAACTTTAATATTTAAATATTAAGATTAAAAAAAAAAAGACATAAAAAGTGTTAAGTAAAATATAACAGGTAGTTTCTGTGAAAGTAAGCTTAGATCCTGTAGAAAATTTTGGGTCAAGCTATATAAGCATCTCTATGAAAATAGTAATTTTAAGTCTAATATTTTATTTTCATATATTACATCACTCTGTATTCTAATGTATCCTTATGCAGCATTGTTCACACAGGAGGCACTCAATAAACAATAGTAGGTAGAACAAATGAATGGATGAGAGATGTAGTAAATGTTTAAATAAGAAAGTTTAAAGAAGTTTATTTTTGTTTTTGTTTTTTGCGGTGGAACTCATGTAATTATGTTAAATTTGTACCAGTGGTAAATTAGAAACTTTCAGTATCTAAAGATTTCACTCTCTCCTTTTTTTTCCTCAGCATCTTACCTAGGCACTGAATTATATGTCTTGTCGCCATCTCTGCCACTTGATTGTGAACTTTAGGAGAATTAGGTCTGTGATTAATTCATCTTTCTATTTATCTCAGCAGCTACCATTTTACTCTGCACACAGAAGGTGTTCAATCAATGTCCGTAGAGTTAAGGCACTAATGGATCTTTGGTTGACTGTCTACCAAGCTCAACAATGTGATAGTACCTCTCTAATAAAGCAATGAGAAATGGAAGCTGCATGGGAAAAGATATTAAGGTAAATGAGGAGACAGTATTGTACAGAAAGCATGGATAAACATAAGGACATATCTTTTAAGAATTCACTTAAAAATTTCACAATAGCTTAATGCCCTGAAGACACTTTTAAATAATACAAGGGGGATATTGATTTTAACCAAAGAGGAACTCGATTAGTGTCCTGCTTTTATTAGGATTAAACAATACCACTCAAAGAATGTTCTTTCACAAAAGCCTTTTTAAAGAAACATTTAGGCCTTTTGAAACATATCCATGCAAATACTTTAGATTCGGAAGCATTAGAAAGTTGAAAAGGTAACTTTCTCTCCATGAAAAAGTGAAAAAATGAATTAATAGAATCTGAGTAAAAGTAAATATGTTAATTTGAGGAGAAAGTTAAAAATCAGAATGCCAAAGGTTGACATAGGTCTTGGACCTCTATGTTAGGGAATTTAATATCTACGAAACCTATTTGAGATTTGCCTGCTCTTTTATCATCTCAGTGTGTTTATTCTAAATGAGTACTGGCTCATTCTAATTTCTTGTAATAACACTGATATGAGGCACCATAAAATTCACCTCTAGAAATAATACCTACTCAAATTGCCATCTTTTCTTGCTTACCTCTTCCTCTCAATCTCCTTGGCTGCTAGGCAAAATGCAGATTCCTTGAGGGCAGGGTTTGCTTACTTTATACAAGCCCCATATCATGCAAAATGCATAGGGCACTAGGAAGTATTCTTTAATGTCGATTGAAGTGGGATCTTTTTATATTCCTATTCTATTTGATTACTTACAAGTTTTTCTTTTACAAATCAGAAGTTCAGTGGTTATGAGTTTTGTCAGCAACTTAGCTGTTTAGGACACTTTGAATGACCCCTGGATCATTGAATTCAAAGAGAGGACAGAAGCCATGATGAAGGGTCCACTGACATCAGTTTGTTTTCTCTTCACACAGGGAATGTTCGTACCCTGACATAAACTGTACCCTGTTTCCAAGTAGGTGGGATGCAGGTGTATGTGAATAGTTCAGAGCAAGTTATCTGCAAGTCCGAATAAGCAACTCCAATTTCATAACTCTGAGTTAATAGGGTAATTTTCGTAGAAGGATAAGACCTTACCAAACCTTTAGTCACACTTACTGAGCAATAGGGTAAAGTTCAAAACTGAATAAAAAATTACCACCTCCTTTAATCTATTGAGTGCTTATAAATGTTTCGAATCTAGAAACAAATATATTTTTGTACTCTTAAAATTTTAATATGGTTCTTTTCTTCCTGGACTTCTGCTAAAAGGGTTAAATGAGAGGAAAATATGTTTATGTATTAATAACTTAAAATGAATAAAAACTACTTATAAAAAGCATTCCTCTTCATGCTGTTCTTTGCAAATTATAAAACACCGACTTTGGAAAATTAGTTAAGCCTTTTTATCTAATTTCTCTGCTCCAGTAAGCATGTTCTAAAGTATCTATTTAGTAGCAAATTTTAAAAATTAAATACTGGAGTAATTTAAATGAGTGAAAAGAATAGTAGTATAGTTCAAGTGATATCTGTCATTTTCAAGTTTTAGACTGTTAAATTATTTTTCTGGGATGATCAAGAAAATAAAGTTAATTTTCTTTTTAATAATGCTTTCTTCTGATTAAGAAAATAAATATTAAGTATAAAAAATTAGAAAAGCAGAAAGTCATAAAGAATAAATCTCAATAGCTTGCTCATATCCTGTGATAAGAATGTAACTTAAACATTTTTGGAGAGCAATTTGGATTATCTATTTTTAAAAGCATGTAATCTATATAACCTAGCAATTACCTTCTAGGAATTTAAGAAATATCTGTCTCAGCCAGTGAAGAAATATCTGTGATGAAACATTTCTCTTAATAGCAAAGAATGCAAAGCAAAAAAAAAAATGTTCATTAACAAGAACATAGCAAAACAAGTTATGGGTGTACATTATTTAGAACTTGAATCATTTAACAAATATTCATTGAGAGCCTACTCTATTATGTTAGCACTGTCCTGTGCTCTTGGATATAGCAGTAAACAAATAAATTCTTACCCAATGTAGTTTATGTCCTAGGGAAGAAACAGACAGTAAATATAATTAATTAGTAAATTGAATAGACTAGTAGGAAGTGAGCAGTTATGTAATGAATAAAAAGAATGAGGTAGATATAGGTGTATAGACCTGAATATATGTCCACAATGTATTTATAATTAAAAAATAAAAATGTTTGTACCTGTATATCACAGCCCTTTTTTATAAAAAAAATAAAAAATATATCTGTGGATGTGTGTGTAAATATTCAGAAATATATCTGTGTAAACTTAGGAAAACACTAGCAAAGACATGCCCCAAACTGCTCGTATAACCTAATAACTCCAGTGTGAGATGTGAAAGGGGAGAGTACACAGCAATATTTATACATATGGTAGACTTGTAAGTAATTTCTTTTTTCTTTCCATATTTTTAGTATTTCTCAAATAAAAGTAAAATTATTTTTATCACTGCTCAGATAAAATAAGTTTTAACCTTTGATGGTCCTGTTTTCAATATTTATTTGAATTTCTGATGACAAAGAAATAATCTCATGGTTCTGATAGTTTTAGGTACTCAATAATAGAGTTTTGAAATAAAGCAGGAAGCCTACACACACCAGAAAGAATTTACAGGGAATTGATTATCTGAAATATATCTGGTTTAGAAGTAATGCTATGGAGTAGTGAAGCTAATTTTCCATTTAAAATCAAACTAACAAATTCCAGAACTTTTCTATTTATGTTATATTAAGGCCACTTAAAATAGTATTTTATAATAAAAGTATACAAGTCAAATTTATATATTTTTTTTCTCTGTATTTGGGAATTATACTCTCAAATACCTACTCATTTCTTAAAAGTTTACTAAATCTTGGGAGTTCCTGTTGTGGCTCAGCTGGTTACAAACCCAACTAATATCCACAAAGATGCAGGTTCGATCCCTGGCCTTGCTCAGTGGGTTAAGGATCCGGCATTGCCGTGAGCTGTGGTGTAGATCACAGATCAGCTCGGATCCTGCGTGGCTATAGCTGTGGCATAGGCCAGCAGCTGTAGCTCCAATTCAATCCCTAAAAAAAGTTTATTAACTCTTGACTAAATATATTAAAATACCATTTAAGTCATTTTGAGTCTTTTAATGTAGAAAATCACGTCCCCCTGCTCTTTTGGTATGTAGAAATGAGCCCTGTATCATCATTCAAATATCAGGATTCAGTTTGGATTTCATTTATTGATATGCCATCCTGTTTAACTGGCAATGTATTTTGAATGTGAGGTGCATATAATCAATCTAAAAATTATGTATAAGTTAAATAACCAAGTCAGCAAAGTGTTTTGTAAAAATAATGAATAGTCTTTCCTTCCAAAAATTACTAATGTTTCAAGAATGATTAAGAAAGTTGTTAGAATTCAAAATATAAAGACAATGTGAATGACTACAGTGAATTAGAATAGATTTGTGTCTGTGGTGAGGGGAGTCAAGTAAGTCTTTAAATAAATTTAAAAATTAATTTCCAAGCTGGAAATGTCAATTATCAAAACTTGTTTATCATTAGAAGTTACTTAATGACTCTTGATTAATGATTTTCTCAAAATTAACTCAATCTCAAAAGCAGTCATACAGTTTAATGACAGCCTCACTTTGCTGAGAAGATATGTTCCAATTTCATTTCTCTAGTGTTTTTATATTTTGTAGTTTATTGTAGATCCATGCATCACCTTATGAGCTATGACATTCTCTATTGATCTGTTTATTCAATGGTGCATTTCTGTTAATTCTGGAGATCTTAAAATACTGGTATAGTTCTAAATTTGATAGGAAGTGAAAATAAAGGAGTTCATGCAGCCCCTACTCAGTAATGAGGGTAAATCCATGACAACTCTGGTAATATTATGAAACATAAATGGAAATTATGGAGTGTTTGAGGTAAGGTTAGCCTGCCCTAATATGATATGGGTTAGCAATAGTTCTGCGTCATTCTAAAGATGGGAATAAGTAAAGTTTTGTTTTGCAAATGCACAGATGCACAATTTACAATCAGTTCATTTTAGAATACAGATATTAGCCACACTGAGCATTAGCCCATAGCTGGGACTAGGTAACACAAAACTATTCAGCCCATTTTACCAGTGTGACTTTATTCAGGTAGTTTGGCTTGTATGTTTAATGAATACCACCTTGGGGCTGTTAGTTGGCAGAGGTATTTCAGCTTTACAGATAACATATAAAATTTTAAATGCCATATTCAGGGGACATTTATAAGAGTGTTCTCTGCTGTCTCTATCATTTCCCACCCATCATCAAAATTTGACAGGTAGCCTTATGATGAATACTTTAAAGGACTGAGAAAGTTATCTTTCACTAAGAAATGCCATCTTGGGGATGAATCAGATTTTGGATTAAAGCCAAAGCTTTAATTATGGATGATATTAGGAATACTATTCATATCCTGGGTATGCCAAAATACCTTAGTTGGCACATTAATGAGTAAATTAAGTTTATTATGGGTTTACTAGAGAAGATTCTGATTTCACTTTGATATTTTGCTTTACCTGATTTCAGTAATGATAATAATGGTAATGAGAGCGACCCTAAGCATGTGCTATATGAAAGATCACTAAATGTTTTATATGATTATTTTTTTGACAAGAATATACTGTGTTGTGAGGTAGATACTGCTATTATTTTCATTTTATATGTGAGGAAATGGATACTCTTTGTAATAGTTTTCTATTGCTTCGTAACATATCACCACAAATTTAGCGACTTAAAACAACATCCATTTATTAGCTCACAGTCCTGTGAAGCAGAAGTCCAGACATGGGATGACTTGCCTCTCTGCTTACAATGCCAAAATCAAGGTGTCAGCTGGACTGCTTTCTCATTCAGAGTCTCTGGGGAAGAATCCAGTTCCAATCTCAATCAGGCTATTGGCAGAACGCAGTTCCTTGAGAATGCTGAGCTAAGTGAGGTCCCAGTTTCTTTGCTGGCTGTCAGCTGGGGTCGCTCTCAGCTCTCAGAGGCTTCCCATACTCCTTGCCATGTGACCTCCTATCTTTAAAGAAGGGATTGGGAATGTCCCTGTCAAATTGCAGGCTTCTTTCTCTCTGACTTCAAGACTCCTGTTTGAAAGGAGTCAGGTAGTCAGGTCAAGTCTAGCCTTTCTTTCTTTTTTTTTTTTTAAATTACTCAATGATTTTTTTATTACATTTACAGTTGTACAACAATCAGCACTACTGTAATATCGCAATGACTCAGCTCTTGTTTAATACCCTCCCCCTTGAGTGGGAGTGTGGATTGTGAATACCAGAGGATAGTCACTGCCATGATTGGATTGTCATATGGCAGAGTTAGCTTAAAGAAAGTCTAGTCTTTTTATTGTTTTTTAATTAAACATAATTTAATATTATATGACATAAAGGAACATTTGACTAGGTGGACAACTGTATTACATGTTTCCATGGGAAGATTCTTTTTTTTTAACATTTCAAATAACTACTGACTTTTTTTTCAGTTGTACAATGATCATCACAATCCAATTTTATAGGATTGCTATCCCACACCCCCAGCACATCCCCCCACCAAACTGTCTCCTTTGGAAACCATAAGTTTTTCAAAGTCTGTGAGTCAGTATCTGTTCTGCAAAGAAGTTCATTGTGCCTTTTTTTCAGATTCCACATGTCAGTGATAGCATTTGATGTTGGTGTCTCATTGTCTGACTGACTTCACTTAGCATGATAATTTCTAAGTCCATCTATGTTGCTAAAAATGCCATTATTTCATTCCTTTTAATGGTGAGTAATATTCCATTGTGTATATGTACCACATCTTCTTGATCCACTCCTCTATCAATGGACATTTAGGTTGCTTCCATGTCTTGGCTATTGCAAATACTGCTGCAGTGAACGTTGGAGTACATGTGTCTTTTCGAGTCATGGTTTTCTCTGGATAGACGCCCAGGAGTGGGATTGCTGGATCAAATGGTAGTTCTATTTTTAGTTTTCTGAGGCATCTCCACACTGTTTTCCACAGTGCTTGCACCAATTTACAATCTCACCAACAGTGTACTAGGGTTCCTTTTTCTCCACATCCTCTCCAGCACTTATTGTTTGTAGACTTTTGGATGATGGCCATTCTGGCTGGTGTAAGGTGATACCTCATAGTGGTTTTGATTTGCATTTCTCTAATAATAAGTGATCTTGAACATCTTTTCATGTGTTTTTTGGCCATCTGCATGTCTTCTTTGGAGAACTGTCTGTTTAGATCTTCTACCCATTTTTTGATAGGCTTGTTTGTTTTTTTGGTATGGAGCTGCAGAAGGTGTTCATAAATTTTGGAGATTAATCCCTTGTCAGTTGATTTATTTGCAAATGTTTTCTCCCACTCTGTGGGTTGTCTTTTCATTTTGTTTAGGGTTTCCATGGCTGCATAGAAACTTTTAAGTTTAATCAAGTCCCATTTATTTATTTTTGTTTTTACTGTCATTAAGAGGTAGATCTGAGAAGACGATGCTGTAGTGTATGTCAGAGAGTGTTTGGCCTATTTTTTCCTCTACGAGTTTTATAGTGTCTGGTCTTATATCTAGTCTTTAACCCATTTTCAGCTTATTTTTGTGTGTGGTGTTAGGGAGTGTTCTGATTTCATTCTTTTCCATGTGGCTGTCCAGTTTTTCCAGCACAACTTATTGAAGGGGCTGTCTTTTCTCCATTGTATATTGTTGCCTCCCTTGCCGTAGATTAGTTGGCTGTAGGTGTGTGGGTTTAATTCTGGGATTTCTATCCTGTTCCACTGATCTATATTTCTGTCTTTGTGCCAGTACCCTACAGTTTTGATGACTGTTGCTTTGTGGTATAGTCTGAACACAGGGAAGAAGGAGGGTGTTATACAAGAGCTGAGTCATTGCAATATTACAGTAGTGCCTACTGCACCCCAATGATGTAAATAACTGTCCTGGGTAAAAAGTGGTGGCACCAGGATCTGAACTCATGGCTGTTCAATTCTAGAGCTTTCGCATTTTGCCATATAGACCCTGACAATTAAATTTAAAGCTACAGATTAGTGGGAATTATCTGGCCACTGTACTGTTGTTGAATAGTGCCCCTTGGAGTTCTGGAGTGGTCCTGGCTAGGTCGTATTATCTCTTGCCTCATTCTGAACCCCTGTCTGTTTTATAATTTTTAAATTTTATCACTGTGGTACATGCACTTAATTTTAAAAGTGAGAGGGTACCATAACCTTTATATTTTATCTAAAGATAAATCTAATTTACAGAAAAGCTGCAAAATTTAGAATCCTGTATATATATCACCAAAGTTCCCTAATTGTTCATATTTTACTGTATGTTTACCTTATCAGTATGTCTGTATACATGCACATGGCTTATTAATAGCTTTATTGGGATGTAACTCACATGTTAAAAGTATACTAAAATTCAATGATTTTTAGTCTACTTACAGAGTGGTGCTATTTTAGAATCCTTCCATTATCCCTCAAAGAATCCTTATATTCATTGTCAGTCATTCTTCTCCTTTTCACACTTAGCCCCAACCCACCACTAATCTTCTTTCGGTCTCTGCAGAGTTGCTGATTCTGGCCATTTCATATAGATGGAATGTGCCACTGCTGACTAATTTATCATGTCATTGGTTCAGGGGCAAAACTAAACCAAAAGTGGTCCAAGTCCCAGTTTAACAAATAATGGCAACGTTAAAATCTTTTATAAAGCTTTGTGTCCAAATACTTTGATATATAATTCCTAGGACTGCTGGGTTTCTACAGTTGACATATTAAGATTTTTTTTTTTTTTTTTTTTTTTTTTTTGCTTTCTAGGGCCACACCCGCAGCATATGGAGGTTCCCAGGCTAGGGGTCGAATTGGAGCTACAGCTGCTGGCCTATACCACAGCCTCAGCAACACCAGATCCAAGCTATGTCTGCAACCTACACCACAGTTCACTGCAACACCAGATCCATAACCCACTGAGCAAGGCCAGGGATGGAACTTTCAACTTCATCGTTCCTAGTCAGATTTGTTTCCACTGTGCCCCAATGGGAACTCCTGACATATTAGGAATTTACCTATTTCCTTGACTTCAATAAATTGTTAAAATATCTTCAAAGTTTTAATAAATTATACCTTTATTTATTTTTTAAAAAAAACTTGGTTTTCCTTGGGATTCAATAACAATACTCATTACCATTGAGCAATATCCAATAACAGTAATCTTTATTGTTCTTAGATGTAATTTGGATTCATGACAGTTTTTTAATTTTCTCTGTAAATATGTACCATAGAAAAATTCTTTATTTTAAATATTTAATCAAAATACAAGCTCCAAAGAAATGTAGCCTTCAGTGATTGGCTTCTTCCATTTAGTATATTTTTGAGGTTCATCCATGTAGTAGTACCTACCCATACTTAATTTCTTTTTATGGCCAAATAATATTCTACATTTACATTTTGTTTATCCACTCCTTAGTTGATGGATGGCCAGGTTTTTTTTCTACTTTTGATTATTATGAATAATGCTTCTGTAAGTGTTTGTGTACAAGTTTTGTATGGACATATGCTTTCTTTTGGGGGTAGATACATAGAAGTGGAATTTCTGGGTCATATCTAACTTTATATTTAACATTTTGAGGAGCTGACAATACGTTTTCCAAGCAGTTGTACTATTTTACTTTTCCATTAGGCGATGTATGAGAATTCCAGTTTTTCCACATCCTAGTCAACACTAGGTGTTATCTACCTCTTGAACTATAATTTTCCTAGGGTGTTTGAGGTGATATTTCATTGGGTTTGATTTGCATTTTCCTCATGACCCGTGATATTTAGCACCTTTTCATGTTCTTATTGACAGTTTGTTATCTTTGTAGAATTGTCTATTCAAGTTTTTTGCCCATTTTTAATCAAGTTGTCTTTGAGCTGTAAGTTCTTATGTATCCAAGACTTTATATATCAATAGTGTCTTTTGAAGCACAACATTTAAAATTTTCGATGAAGTCCAGTTTATCTTTTTCTTGGTGCTTTGTGCTTTAGAAAAAGCACCTAGTTGTATCTAGGAAAACATTACCTACTTCAAGGTCATGAAGATGTACACCTTCAAGGTGTATTATAGTTTAGTTCCTATATTTAGGTCTTTTGTGTTAATTTTCCTCATGTAAGGTAGAAATCCAACTAATTCTTTCACATGTGGATGTTTAGTTGTTCTACCACTATATGTTGAAAAAGCTTGTTTTTTTCCTCCAATAAATTACTTGGCATTCTTATTGAAAATCAATTGTTCATAATGTTATGATTTCCAGACTCTAAATTCTATTCCATGGAGCTATGCCTCTCTTTATGTCAATACACACATTCTTTTTTTAAATTTTAAATGATTATTTTTTTCCATTGTAGCTAGTTTACAGTGTTCTGTAAATTTTCCACTGTACAGCAAGGTGACCCAGTCACACATACATGTATACATTCTTTTTTCTCACATTATCATGCTCCATCATAAGTGACTAGATATAGTTCCCAGTGCTATACAGCAGAATCTCATTGCTTATCTATTCCAAAGGCAATAGTGTGCATCTATTAACCCCAAATTCCCAGTCCATCCTACTCCCTGCCCCCCGCCACCTTGGCAACCACAGGTCTATTCTCCATGACCACACGCATTCTTAATTGCATTCTTGATTACTATAGTCTTGTAGTAAGTTTTCAAACTGGGAAGTGTGAATCTTCCAACTTTTTTCTTTTTCAAAATTGTATTGTCTGAGTCTTTTATATTTTCACATGAAATTTTACGATCAGCTTGTCAATTTCTACAAAAAAAAAAAAAAGCGCCAGCTGGGATTTTGAAAGGGATTGCATTGATTCTGTAGATCAATTAGGAGAGTTTTGCTATCATCATATGAAGTATTTCAATTTACAAACATGGATGTCTTTCCATTTATTTAAGTGCTCTTCAATACTTTGCAACAATGTTTTGTAGTTTTTGATGTATAAGTCTTGCATTTCTTTAGTTATATTTACTCCTAAGTATTTTATTCTTTTTGATGTTATATTGTTTTCTTAACTTCATTTTCAGTTTGTTCATTGCTAGTGTATAGAAATTCAGTTAATTTTTGTACATTGGCCTTGTATACTGTAACCTTGCTAAATTCATGTATTGTTTCTATATATTTTGGTGGATTCTTTAGGATTTTCTACATAAAAGATGATTTCATATGCAAATAGAGAAAGTTTTACTTCTTAGTTTCCATCTGGAAAAGCACAATTTACCTAGCTAGAAACTTCCAATAATGCTTTTACATCAAACATTTTTTTCTTCTGGTCCAATATTCAGTCAAGGATTATGTGCGCTACTTGCCTAGAGCAGTTCATTAGTTAATCTCCAATCTTAAAGTTTTCCTCAGTGTTTTCTTTTCTTTTGTTGCCTTGATATTTTTAAAGAGTACAGGCTAGTCATTTGATAAAATGTTCCTCAATGTGGATTTGTCTGATATTTCCTCATGATCAGATCCAGGTACTGAGTTTAGGTAAGGAATCTACAAAAATGGTTCTGTGTTCTCAGTGAGATGTATGATGTTACTTTGCCCCATTTCTCATGATGTTAAATTTGAACAGTTTGGTGGAGTGATATCTATCCAAATTTTCCACTGTGAAGTTAATAAATATCCTGTCATGCAAGATCTTGCCTTTCAACAAACTTCCGTCCACTTGGTTTAGCATCCATTAGTGATTCATTCTTTTTTTTTTTGGTCTTTTTGTCTTTGTTGTTGTTGTTGTTGTTGCTATTTCTTGGGCCGCTCCCGCGGCATATGGAGGTTCCCAGGCTAGGGGTCGAATCGGAGCTGTAGCCACCGGCCTACGCCAGAGCCACAGCAACGCGGGATCCGAGTCGCGTCTGCAACCTACACCACAGCTCACGGCAACGCCGGATCGTTAACCCACTGAGCAAGGGCAGGGACCGAACCCGCAACCTCATGGTTCCTAGTCGGATTCGTTAACCACTGGGCCACAACAGGAACTCCCATTCTTTTTTTTTTTTTTTTTTTTTCACTTGAAAATTTGGATTTTAACCTCTCCTTACAAAATGGGAAGATCTGGCCACACCGTACCCTGTGCTGGCAGGGCAAGTGATTCCTCCTTGAATCAATTATTATTACGATAGCTGCTAAATGATACTCATTGCAGATCTTGAAACTTCTCAGCCTCCATAATCATATAAGCCAATTCCTCATGATAAATATATTTTTATAAGCATATAATATAATATATATATTTTATACATGTATATCCTATTGGTTGTATTTCTCTGGAGAACCTTGACTAATACAAATATATTAATTTCTAAAGATATTTTGTTATTCTCTCAATATCTCTTTAAAATAACTTCTGGCTCATTTTATAAATATTGTGTCTTATTTTATTATCTCTGGAGAATTAATTCCTTTTTTTTTTCTTTTACATTTTCTTCTGTTCTCTAATTTGTCTCACTTTCCTAGAGTTTCCTTGTTTGTTTTGGCTTCTTTATTTTTTCTCAGAGGCCCAAATGGCTGGTAATTCTTTCATGTCTGTTCATATTTAAGACAAAATTCACTAGAATACTGACTCCACATGCATAGTTGAAACTTATCTACTGGTGAGCTTACTATAAGGTGATCTTTATGAGTTCTCCAAATGTGAGTGTCTATCTATAGATATTTTTTCTTAGGATATCTCAGTTTCCCCAGAAGAGAATCTACCTTATTTCCTCTTGAGGATGAGGTCTACTGCTGGTATGCTGAGAGACAAGCTATGGAGGTAATTAAGGTTAAATGAAGTCGTAGTGTTGGGCTCAGATATAATAAGACTAGTTTCTTCATAGGACAAGATACCAAAGAGCTCTCTCTCTGCCATGTAAGGATATAGTAAGAAGGCAATTGTAAGCCAAGAAGAGAAATCTTACTAGAAAGCAGCCCTGACAGAATCTGATCTTGGACTTCCACTCTGCAAAACTGTGAGATGATAAATTTCTGTCATCTAAGCTGTCAGGCTATAGTGTTTTCTATGACTACCAAAGCAGACTAATATAGAGTGTGTCTCTCTATTAACATCTGTTTTTAATATGATGCTTTCATGCTTCTTATCTCTGCAAGACTGAACCTTGAGCTCTCTGTCAAGGAAGGGGGGGTATATATGCCCGGCCATGCAGGGTGTGGGAATAGATGTGGAGAGTTAAGTGCCACATTTAAACACTTTTGACAAATCCTCATGTTTTCAGCCCCACTTTGCACCCCTCTAATCAGAGTGACAACTCAAATTTGTGCTTGTCTGGGGTTTTGCAGCTTGAATTGTCTTTTTTCTAGAAATATTTTTTGCCTTTATCTACTGCCGTTTCCTGTCTTGCTCCCCTTTCCTTGAAAATATGCATCTCTTAAAATTTTCTAATCGTTGTCTTCTAATCGTCATTTTCTAACAGTCATGTTAATGGAGTCCCTTGTAGCGATTGTACACCAAAAGATCAATCCTTTTTACCAGTTCCCTCAACCTACAGAGCCATTTATTGGCACCCCCAACAGCAGGCTGCAGGATGAACACTGCAGAAACTGAGAAAGAGATCAAACCCAGGCCAGACTTCTGCACCAGAGAAGGGAAGGAGGAAGCATGTGTCCCATGATAAAGCCAGTATTTAGACCTTGGCATCTTGTGGGAAATAGTTGGCCAGATAGTGTTAAGAAACAGTGATAAAGAACAAAAGAGGGTTGCTATCTGGCTCTGAGATATCATTCATGCCCTCCCCTATCTCTCCTCCTCCCCAGCAGCAGAGGGAAAAACTCACAGGAGGTAGAGGGAGGAAATGTGGAAAGAGCAGATTATAGCTCTTCTTGAAACTGCATGAGAAATAGCCTGCCTGCAAAAGGGAAAAGGAAAAAGGCATTTAACTAGATAATGAGGCTCAATTTTAAGAATAACGGACTCTTTAAATGCCAAAATGAGACTATTTAAATAAAAAAAAGGGACTAAAAGATTAGGGACTCTGAACAAAAATACATTCCAGAGAGTCATTGTCTAGCAGAAAAGGGATGTCCCACATGGCTTCATTGGAGGCAATTGTTTTTTTAAATATTATGTTTATATACAAATAAGTTGAAACTAATAAACAGGTTAGTTTGTTTGTTTTTGGCCCCCAAGCCACAGCAGTGATAACCATAGATCCTTAACCACTAGGTCACCAGGGAACTCCCTAATAAACAGGTTATATGGTGAAATATAGCTTCTCTAGAGTTTACATATATTCAGATCAAGTAAAGAGAATATATTGAATAGATTTTCAAAGCACTCTAAATTTGTTTTAAATACTTGGGGCAAAGGAATTGAGTCAGGAATAGACTGGCTTAGGTCAGGTATCTGCCCAAAATCCAATTAGATGGAGTGGGAAGATGAGGAGAGAGGGCAGAGTTAGGGTCCCAGAGGAGAAATATTATTCTGGGGCCATATTTATCCATGGTTCTTGGAGTAGGTGAAACAGGCCTGGGAAGACATCCTCAAAATTAGCGCTGCAGCTAAGTGTCCATCAGCATGTTGGCAGTGATGGCATCAGAGGTAAAGTATCAGGTCCACCAGAAACCAAATATTTTCCTTCTCTGTGCAAATAATTGTGTAATCAAACAAAAATAACTTAGCGATTTGCTCCAGGAAATAGTTGCAGTGAGCTAAGATGATGAACCAACTAAAATAACTTACTTATCAAGACTGATACTTCATTCATCAAGTCCTCACCTCATTGTGCCATGCAACCCAGAGCTATCATGTCATAAACTTTTCTCCAACTCAATCAGTCCTCTTCTTGGCATTATCCACCTAAAATCTCCCAGCCTAAGTCACAAAATGATTCAAGTATTTTCCTCTGGCTTCCCTCTTCTAAGGACACTATCAGGTTTCTATGAAGGTGATTCTCTCTTTCATTGCAGTAAGTCTGATAAGACAAGCTTTGCTTTAGCAGTTGGTTCTTCTGGGGATCTTTTTGGATGTCAGCAGCTGACATAGAGAACTATGATTTCTGGTTTTCTCCTGTTTTAAATTTATTTCCACATTTTATTACCACTTTCTTCCTTGAGGAGTTATATGTGGTTGATATTTGCAAAGCAAAAATCACTTTTTTTGCAGAAAAGCTTACTGAACAAAGATTAATTGATGATCGGGTCATTTTGCTGTGCAGTAGAAATTGACAGAACATTATAAATCAACTATAATAAAAAATAAAAATCTTAAAAATAATTTGTGACAAATTGTATCTTAAAAAAGATAAGACATTTTGAAATAAGTTTGTCTGGAACTAAACATCAGACAATAGTCAAGTCTACTCAAAATATTAATCATCTTTTTAGTTGAAATGTAGGTTGAATATTCAGAAAAATAACAAATGGGCAGAGATAATGATTAAAGAGTCACCCATGAGAAATTTTACAGCATTAATATCAAGAGTTAAAAAACAGTAGGAATCAAAAGCATTGTTAATACTGCCAGTTTTGTCTAATTTCCCATTCAAATAATTTTTGAGTACATTTTTTCCTGGTGTATTTTTCTCTTCCTCCTAATCATTGACTTCCTACCTGGCAAATATTAGTGAAGGGTAAATAAAGTTTCTGCAGTTAACGAATTTTGGCCATGGCCCTTTTTGTTTTTTTCACATTCCAATATCCATATAGCAACATTGAATACAATGTTCAGTAATGTGTGACTACCTCCATCATAGTATCTTTATTTTTACTAAACATTAAAGTATACTCATGAGCATATTTAAAAGCTGATGCCAAATGAGTACGAACAGGGTTGGCTCCAGCAACCTGGGGCAGTATTTCATGTGCAAGTTGTTCTTGGGCATATTCAGTGGAGAGAGCTGATAGTATTGTTTCCCCTTCATGTGGGCCATTATCAGTAAGAACACAGGAAACTGTGTGGGGGTTGGTTTTCAAAACATCTTTGCAAAGCATTAACTAAGCCACAAAATTTCACTCTTTCTTTCTAACTATAGCTGTGTTGTAACAGCATCATACGTTATTGCATTAGATATCACTGACACACAGGGATCAGGAGATAGTTAGCACAAACTTTTTTAACCTCAATTTACAGTCCCTGGTTGGGTGACTTTGAGCAAATACGTAAAGTTACTTTTTCAGCCATAATTACTTTGGTTGCTGTATGTGAAGAATAATATCTGATAGTAATGAAGATTGGAAGAAATATCTTTATAACCATGCCTAGCTCTTAATAAATGGTAGTTGTTGATAATCTATTCAATACAAAAATGAAACAAAATAAAATTCAATGTACAGGCATACAAAGACCGGAAGGGGGTAACTCATTTGCCAGTGAAGAATTTGAGAAATGTATAATAAATCTGGAAAAGCCAACTTATCACAAATGGAGCATCTGTAATGAAAAGGCAAGATTTTAGGAGCTAGCTCAAACCAGAGAGGAGGCTAGCCTGTCACATCTCTCCTGAATCATTCATTAGAAGATTCTGTGGTAGAAACAGATTTTGCATTGTGTAAAGGAAAGGGAGATATCAAGTTTGAAACTTTTCTTTTTGTTTTGGCCTTCAAATAATCTCATATAAATATTTGAATGACTCATTGGAAGATGACAAAGGAAATTCTAGAAATGTAACTTTTCAATTTTAGTCACATAGAACGCACAGCAAAAACTTTTCACAGAGGAGCTTTTTCAAATCAAGAACTTTGGGGAATTGAAGTCCTCAAATGGAACCAACTTGTCAGATCCTTCATGACTCACAAGACTGAATTTTTTACTGAGATGGCAAGATATCGAACACACTCGTCTTAAAACCTCAGGGAGGGCAAACAAGTCTGTTATTTTATTGATTTGTTCAGGGAGGCGGTAGTTTAGATTCAAACTGATTCTGTGTGTAGTTGGGATGCCAGTTTGATCTGCAGCTGTGTGCACTCCTGGAGCTAAAACATGACCAGGCATGTCTGAGGGACAAGTGACACTGGTTCACCAGGAATCTATTTATATTAGGAATGAAGCATCTCTTAGGAAATAAATCATCCTAAGGGGAAGAAGAGTCAGATGCCTGAGACTAGTCCAATGGCAAAGACTCATCACCCAACAGGCAATTTTGTATATAACATGGTTTATGTTGCTTAGGCTCTCAGCTTCCTTCCCAACCTCCCCCAATTCCCTGGGATTCATATAAGGTTAAGGAACTATAATTTTTTTCTAAAAAGCCACAAATATGTTTGTCTTAGCAGCTCATTAAGTACAAGTAGCCTTTTTTGTTTACGCATGTGTCATCATGTAACACCAAAGGCTGAGAAGAGAGGGCTCAAGCCCCATCCACCACCTCTGTTTCTGCGTGAAATATAGACTATCTTCATGGAGGTGAGGACTCCAGGGAGCCAAGATCCCTTTGGCCTCTTTTCAGGGCACTGGACAGTGGTGGCATACCTTGTGAGGGTGAAGCAGTGACCCTCAAGAGCTGAATCAGCTGTGAGTTATGAGCTGTGAGTCACTTTCACCTGACTACACAGATACAACACAGGCCCCAGAAGTGAGAGAGGAAGAAAATGGTTGATATTCACTCACTTAAGTAATTGTTGACTGATTGACTATGTTCTTGGAATCATTGGACAGTGTAGGGTGGGACAACTTTTTAAGAACCTGGAGGTCCTTCGGTAGACATTGGAAATCCAGTGTCTATGAACTATGGAATATACTTCCTAATATTGACTCCAGGAGACTGAGGTCTTGTTTGTTTTAATGTATCCTCCGAATCGGCACTGGGAAGAGATACTTAATAAGAATTAATAAATATTTATCATATTTGTTGAATAAATCTCATTTACTATCCTGGGCAGATTGTTTGATAAGACATGGTGTAATTGTTAATTTTACATGTCAACTTGACTGAGCCACTGCAGTGCCCAGATATTTGATATTTGATCAGACATTTTTCTGTGTATGTTCCTGTATCTGGATGAGAAGAACACTTGAATCAGTGAACTGAGTAAAACAAAATGCCTTCCTCAATGTAGGTGGGCCTTGTCCAACTTGTTGGATCCCCGAGAGAATAAGGGTTGAGCAGGAGAGAATTTACTCTCACTGCCTGATGGTCTTCAAGCTGGGACACTGGTCTTCTCCTGCCTTAGGACTGGGGCTGGAACTGTATCACTGGCTCTCCTGGGACACCAGCTTGCCAACCACAGATGATGGAATTCTCACCTCCGTAATTACACAAGCGATTTCCTTACAATAAATCTCTTTATATTTGTAAAGAGATTGGTTCAGTTTCTCTAGAGAAATTAGACTAATAGTCACAGATTATATGCAGATGATGCAAATAGCTGCTGCAGAGGAATTCCATTTCTGTTCTAGGTATTTTCACGATAGGAATCTATCTTGCAAACAGTTTCCTGCAGTTTCTTTGCACCATTAATTGGTCAGAAGACAATTTTGCCGTAAAATATACAATAACGAAAGTAAAATAAAAGAGCGACATTAGAAGGGACATAATGAAACATTAAGAATAATAAAATTTTAAAGGATTTTATTGTGAAAAATGAAAATACAAAAAAAATTATTAATTTAAAATGGGTGTAGATTCATGGTTATAGTTGTAGTCAGTTATATCTTAGAGCAAATGATGATATATCCTTTCTCCAAGTCAGTCATTAAGGACTCAGGATCTAAAGTCAGAAATAAATAAAAAAAATCTGCTGTAAGAGTATTCAGATGGACCCATAAATCTGAAGTAAAACCAACAGAGGAGATTGCTGCTGTTTCTTATCAATATATATAATGTATGTAATTGGCAGTACATACCTGGACTACATTTAAAAGTTCCATCACGTGGAGGTCCTGTCACGGCTCAGTGGTTAACAAATCCGACTAGGAACCATGAGGTTGTGGGTTCGATCCCTGGCCTCACTCAGTGGGTTAAGGATCCGGTGTTGCCGTGAGCTGTGGTGTAGGTCGCAGACATGGCTTGGATCCCACGTTGCTGTGGCTGTGGTATAGGCCTGCAGCTACAGCTCTGATTAGACCCCTAGCCTGGGAACCTCCATATGCTGCAGGTGTGGCCCTAGAAAAGACAAAAAAAAAAAAAAAAAAAAAGTTCCATTGAGTGCCCAGTCCTTATGTTTCACCAAATCATCTAAGCCAGAATCCATGCCAATTACCAAAATTCTGTCTACATCAGAATCAAGATACAGCTTGATTCTTTTGCCTCCAACTTATAATATTGTGTGATAAATTTGGTAAAGACTTCATTAGAGAATGACCTGTTGTTGAATGTTGTAGCTAAAGAATGGATAATTAACACTCTCAAAGACTGTTGTGAATCAATAGTGGCATCTTTTATATTTGCCATAGCTTGGTAAACTTTTTTTTTTTCATGCTTGGGAAGGATGACCAAAGTAGTTGCAAACTGATATGTTATTTTTTGGTATGGTATGCAGTCTGGCTCTACATCCTCTTATTTCACATTGCTAGTTAGCTTATTTATCACTGTATTTTTTATCAAGTCTATTTACATAGTTGTATCTACTCATCCCTGTATAGATCATTATGAGGCTAAGACTTATGTAACAAAAATAAGAATACTGCAACAATAGAGAAATTAAAAGAGACTTAACCATTTGAAACAAAATTGTCAGATGAAATTGTCAACTGTTATTTTATCTTTAACAAGAAATTTGCCATTCAGCCAATTAGTTGTGCAGTAAAACTGCCTTTGGCAAAGATGTTTACTGCAAAAATACTGGACTCATCTCATTTCCTATTATGGAATTCCTTGAATCAAAGGAAACAGAATCCAAATAATTAAAGTGTAATTTCAAAAGAGATTCACAGATTTGATGACTATGTTTTGAGCTACTATCGCTGTTCTAGCTAGTCTACAAGTTGTATTGAGTGTCACTCAGTTTCAAGAAGTAACTAGTGAATACACAGAAATTATATCCACCCAGATGATACATTAATATCATTGAAATTTGGAAACCTCTTCCCTCTGTGGAAGTGTATTTTCTTTCATGACATTAATGAAATTAATGGCCTTTGGAGAGGCATTTATGTCCTAGGTAGTGATTAGTCCCTAAGTCAAAATTGAGATTTATCCTGACTGAGAAGTCCCCACACTGAGTAGAATGCTTTTTCCTCCTCTTTTTTCAGAGAGTTTTTGAAGGAATGACATTATTTCTTCCTTAAATATTTGATGGAATTCACTAGTAAAGCCATCTGGGTTTGCTATTTTCTTTGTGAGAAAAATTTTGAGTTACTGTTTTAATTTCTTACTTGTTACAGACTTATTCTGATACTCTATTTCTTCTTGAATATATTTTAGTAATTTGTGTCTCTTTAAGAATTTGCCCATTTCATCTAAATTGTCTAATTTAGTGCATACAGTTGTTCATAATGTTCCTTTATACTGCATTTTAATTTTTTAGTTCTGTAGTAATGTGTTTCTTTCACTCTCAATTTTGTCAATTTACTTCTTTCCACTTTCATTCTTGGTAAATCTAGCTAAAGATTTACCAATGTTTTAAACATTTCAAGGAACCAGCTTTTTGGTTCCCTTGTTTCTCTTTATTGCTTTTTCTGTTTTTTATATTATTGATTTCTGCTCTGATTTTGATTGTTTCCTTTTTTTCTATTTGCCTTGTATTTCATTTTCTCTTGTTTTCCTAGCTCATTGGGAAGCTTAGGTTATTGATTTTAGATCTTTCTTCCTTTTTAATAAGTGCACTTAAAGCAATACATTTCCCTTTAGCTGGCTCCCACACACAATTTGAGAAATTTTATTGTGATATACAATTTATAAATTAAATACCTACATGTGTGACTCCACTTTCAATAAGAGAGAAAGGGGGGAAGGAAAATTCCAGATTTATTTTAGTAATTTGATGCTTGTAGTTAGTAAATTTACTGTTCACTTAAAAGGGGAGAAAGTAGTGAACAATACCCTCATACATCAGTGGATGTTAATAGCTCTGAGAACTTGAAGTACATTTTCTTCCAGGACATTGTCCCACAGTGCCAGTTCTTTCAGAGCCAAGTCACTGAAAAACCAATTAAAGAGTGCAAATATAGTTGCTTTTTAGGAAGCCTTCCATTATTCACTCCTGTCAACAACACAGATTATGACTTTTGTATCTGCTAATAATGACAGTATCAGTGGATCAGACAGGAAGAAGAAAAAATTTAATATGCAAAGGAAGAAAGGGAATTAAATAGTGCCACTTCCTTTCATCATGCTATTGCTTCATCTTAAATACTAATCCATACAACTGGATTTTGCTGGGAAAAAAACCTTTTTTGCAGCCACTAGAGTGACCCTTTAAGTGTATGTCAAGTCATGTCACTTCTCCAGGCAGATCCCTCCAGTCACTCCCATCTCACTCAGAGTGAAAGCCAAAATCTTTATATTGTCTTACAAGGCCCCATAAGATCTGGGCCTTTTGGGTTTTATCTTTGGTTTCTCTTTCCTTACTCACTCTGCTCCAGTCACAGTGGTGTCTTTGCATTTCCTCCAACATGGCAGGCATCCCCCCAAATGTGAGATTTATATGTGTTGTTCCCTTGGCCTGGATTATTTCCCCTTCTCATATCCATATTGCTCTCCTTACCTCCTTCAGGGCTTTGATCCAGTGTCTCCTTCTAAGAGACTTCTTCCCTGATTACCCCTTTTAAAATTGAACTTACACCCAACAATCCTGGTCCCCCTTTAGCACTTTGTTTTTCTCCTTCAGACTTATTACTCTAAGGTACTGCAGGTTACTCTTATTTTTTTTTTTTTTTTTAGCCCTAAAAAGATTTTTTTATTATTATTATTTTTTTTAATAATTTTTTTTTTTATTTTCCCACTGTAAAGCAAGGGGGTCCGGTTATCCTTACATGTATACATTACAATTACATTTTTCCCCCACCCTTTCTTCTGTTGCAACATGAGTATCTGGACAAAGTTCTCAATGCTATTCAGCAGGATCTCCTTGTAAATATATTCTAAGTTGTGTCTGATAAGCCCAAGTTCCCAATCCCTCCCACTCCCTCCCCCTTTCCCTCCCATCAGGCAGCCACAAGTCTCTTCTCCAAGTCCATGATTTTCTTTTCTGAGGAGATGTTCATTTGTGCTGGATATTAGATTCCAGTTATAAGTGATATCATATGGTATTTGTCTTTGTCTTTCTGGCTCATTTCACTCAGGATGAGATTCTCTAGTTCCGTCCATGTTGCTGCAAATGGCATTATGTCATTCTTTTTTATGGCTGAGTAGTATTCCATTGTGTATATATACCACATCTTCCGAATCCAATCATCTGTCGATGGACATTTGGGTTGTTTCCATGTCCTGGCTATTGTGAATAGTGCTGCAATGAACATGCGGGTGCACGTGTCTCTTTTCAGTAGAGTTTTGTCCGGATAGATGCCCAAGAGTGGGATTGCGGGGTCATATGGAAGTTCTATGTATAGATTTCTAAGGTATCTCCAAACTGTTCTCCATAGTGGCTGTACCAGTTGACATTCCCACCAGCAGTGCAGGAGGGTTCCCTTTTCTCCACAGCCCCTCCAGCACTTGTTATTTGTGGATTTATTAATGATGGCCATTCTAACTGGTGTGAGGTGGTATCTCATGGTGGTTTTGATTTGCATTTCTCTTATAATCAGCGATGTTGAGCATTTTTTCATGTGTTTGTTGGCCATCTGTATATCTTCTTTGGAGAAATGTCTATTCAGGTCTTTTGCCCATTTTTCCATTGGGTGGTTGGCGTTTTTGCTGTTGGGTTGTATAAGTTGTTTATATATTCTAGAGATTAAGCCCTTGTCAGTTGCATCATTTGAAACTGTTTTCTCCCATTCTGTAAGTTGTCTTTTTGTTTTCTTTTGGGTTTCCTTTGCTGTGCAAAAGCTTTTCAGTTTGATGAGGTCCCATGGGTTTATTTTTGCTCTAATTTCTATTGCTTTGGGAGACTGACCTGAGAAAATATTCATGAGGTTGATGTCAGAGAGTGTTTTGCCTATGTTTTCTTCTAGGAGTTTGATGATGTCCTGTCGTATATTGAAGTCTTTCAGCCATTTGGAGTTTATATTTGTGCATGGTGTGAGGGTGTGTTCTAGTTTCATTGCTTTGCATGCAGCTGTCCAGGTTTCCCAGCAATGCTTGCTGAAGAGACTGTCTTTTTCCCATTTTATGTTCTTGCCTCCCTTGTCAAAGATTAATTGACCATAGGTGTCAGGGTTTATTTCCGGATTCTCTACTCTGTTCCATTGGTCTGTCTGTTTTGATACCAGTACCACCCTGTTTTGATGACTGTGGCTTTGTAGTATTTCTTGAAGTCTGGGAGAGTTATGCCTCCTGCTTGGTTTTTGTTTCTCAGGATTGCTTTGGCGATTCTGGGTCTTTTGTGGTTCCATATAAATGTTTGGATTGTTTGTTCTAGTTCTGTGAAAAATGTCATGGGTCATTTGATAGGGATTGCATTGAATCTGTAGATTTCTTTGGGTAGTATGGCCATTTTTACAATATTGATTTTTCCAATCCAGGAACATGGAATATCTTTCCATTTCTTTACATCTTCTTTGATTTCTTTGATTAAAGTTTTATAGTTCTCGGCATATAGGTCCTTTACCTCCTTGGTCAGGTGTATTCCGAGGTATTTGATTTTGTGAGGTGCAATTTTAAAAGGTAGGTTACTCTCATTTAGTTTATTGTCTAAATGGCTAAAAAGAAGGTCCTTGGGCACAGCAGCTATCGTCTGTTTTGTTCCCAGCTATATCCATGGCACCTAGAACAGTTTCTAATACATAGAAGAAATTCAATATACTTTGGTGAATAAACAAACAATTGAATGAAACCTATGAATTAAGTGTGTTGAAATTGTAGCAAAGCCAATAACACTAAAAAACTGTTATAAATCTCCTGAATATGACATTTGCCTGCTTGTTATTCTATAGAAATTTGAATGTATGATGGGTGTTGATTTGCAAATTCTATAGCTCTTCATTTCTCTAAGTCACCCAATTTCTGCTCTGAACCCCTGTCTGGCCAAAATAGTAGGAAACTCAATACCATTCATCATCCACCTTCCTTCTCCTTTGCCAGAATGTGTTAAGTCCTGGGAATCTAATGAGGTCTGGAAAATTTGGCAAGGGCTCTCTGGTTTCTTCTAGTGCTGCCTTGGAGGCAGTCTGCTAGGCTACCTCTCTGCCAAGCTTTAACAACATAGGCTTTGCCAAGTTTAGAGTCTTGATGTCTTGGATCTTGGCTCCCTAGCTTCACCGTTTTGCATCATGCCTCTTGCAGTTTTGCTACCTTCCATGGTTGCTGCGAGGGAATGAAGCAAGTGCTAATTCTCTTAAAACCCCCAAATACCTTCTCCTTGGAAATCCTGGGCTGCTAGTACCTTTTCTTCTTCCCTCTAGAAGAACCCTGTGTGATCTCTCTTTAAAAGCCTTTAAGAAGGTAATTTTGGTTTCTCTCATGCAGGGTGAGAATGGGAGATGCTGAAATAGTCAGATTTTCTATTTAAAAAACCATTTTGTAATAAATGATTTCCTTAGTTTTACCAAAGAAATGTTCTGAGGTGAGATTAGGGGCTTTGCCAAGAGTTAACTGAAAAATCACACGAGGACCCACCTCCTGAAATAAAAGAGAACATTGGTGGTTGAATGGCTAAACAAATCTAATTCATATCAAGTTGTTTTATAAAACATATAATGAGAGGTAATAATAGTACAAATTATATATTTAAAATAAATCTTTCAATCTCTCTTTCTAGATAGGTAGGTAGGTAGGTAGATAGATAGATAGATAGATAGATAATTATACTAAGTGTCAAGGTGAGTTTCACATTCAGTGCCAGTGTGTAAACTGTTCATTCTGTCAATTTCTGGTTTATAACAAAAAATACAAAGAAAGTATAGAAATGGGAGTATGTATAAACCATTTCAGCATTGGTATATTATGGTATCCAGGTTCAAGATCAGCAAGCTCATCTTGTTTAGTAGGATATAGATCAGTACAGATGCTGTTGAACATGGGTGATGATTTGCTTGTGGTTCAGTTGAGTACTAGAAACCCATAGTATTTTAAAGATAGTTTATCAACCATAATCCAAAAGTATACAGAAATCTGAGAAAAGGTAAGTATTAGATAGTCATAACTTATTATTTTTAGTTATTTTAATTCAGAATTTAAAGATTTACAGTTTAACATTGTAAGCAAAGTTGGATAAGTAAAATTTATATTATTTATACTTAACCCTAATTTATAGATGGACTTTTCTAAACCTAGTTCACTGAATTTCTTACCTTTTTTTTTTTTCCATTAGAGAAAAGGCTTGTTTTTCCTGAATGTGGTAATTACATATAAGTGATTACTAAGAAAGGAAGATAAAAAATACTTCTACTTTTAATTGGAAAAAGTGATGTCTCATGTATGGAGTTTAGTTTTGTGATCATTATTTATGAAGAAGTACTAAAATGTCAATGCATTACTTGTGATATACTGGCTAATGAAATAACAAAATCATAAACATGTAAGCAGGTTTTGCATTCATGGCGTAAAGAAATATGGTCAAACCAAAAAGAATTACTTGAAAGAAAAAATATTGAAATGAAAAGCTGACAGAAGTATATTTCAGTATTTCCCACATATACATTATGTTTCACAAATGAAGGTTAGTTCTTTATGAGCTGCCTATAATACAGCACTACATACAATTGCTGAGACTTGGGCAAAAGACTGTAGTAAAGATTTTTGCTTGGAAATTTTGGGTGACTCTGCCACAAAGAAGGTAGTTGAAATACTTCCCAGTGGCACTGCTGCCTATTCAGGAAGGGGAGAAAGATGTAGAAAACCAAGTCAGAACAAATAAAGCTGGCAAAGTATTTTTAACTACAACTTGATAAATGAACAGATATTGCCAACTCTCAGGGCAATTTTTTAAATGTATGTGATTTGAACATAGTGGTGCTTATTCTGTCAGCAAATATGGCTCAGAGTTTAATTTTAGTTTGGGAATAAATTCTGATGACATAGTTGCAATGACAGGAGAATAATCTGGAGTAGTTGCCCAAATTAAGGGGTTTGTGCCAGAATTCAAGTCAACTCACTGTTTCCAACATTAATAAAATCTTACCTCAAGGGGAAATAAAATCAGTTGCATTAAACAGCAAGCTAATTAGTAAAAATGTGAATAACACAAACACAAATACGTTAGATTCCAAACTATTCCCTTTATGATATGATAAGGAAGCTTATTGTAAACAACTATACATGTTTCAGTGGTTATCCAGGAGGAAAGTTCTACCTAGAATGCTTGAGTTATGAAACAAACTTAATGTTTCTGCAATGTAAGAAACAAATTTGGTCTCAGTGTTTTATAGATCTTCATCAAGATGCCAGTCTTGTTTCTTTGATATCTTAGATATTTTTAATGATATTTAATTTTTCCACTCAAGGAATGAATGAAACATGTTTTCACATAGATGAGACTAAAGCCCAAAATGGAAACTAGAAGCTTAGAACAACAGAGTTTCTATAGATTGTTACGGCGTGTCTTGTAATTGAACAGTTTTCTCTGAAGTAAGCAAATAAACTTGATGAAGCCCATCAGCTAAATGAAATTTCTGTAGGTTATTTTTAGAAGTGGAAAATGAGGAACTGCGCATGTTTGTTCTAGGATATGTATATACATCAATCACATAAGAAATTACTATTATTCTATTCACCTTGGCCTTTTGTTCTCTCTTGCTTGGCTCTGCTCTGTTTAATTTCTAGAAAGATTAAAATAGCATAAATAAATAATATGTCACTTAGTATTGATTACTTTTCTTTGTTAAAAGCATTTTGCCTTTATCATTTTTATTTATTTTTTTTTGGTAAATCCAATTTTCTTCCTCTTTGCCATATGTGCCTAGATAGTCTTTGAAGATAATGGTGATGATAATGGTAGTAGTGATGATGATGATGCTCGTTAATGATACTGCTGCAGATGGACTAAAAAAGCCTGAAATATGTATCTCTTTTGTTCTCTTCCTAGAATAGCAAATTTTACATTCAAGTGTACCATTTGACTGTCACAAAAAGTGACACATTTAGTCTTTTGGGCTACCCTGGTATAATGCCACAAAAGCTTTTAAAAGTGGCATTTTACTTACTATCCCTTTTTACTTTTGCTTCTCTGTAAATTTCTCTGCAGTTAAAAAAAGTCTAATTCATTTATTCATTTAACAAACCCTTATAACCTGTGAAGATTATTATTATGCCAACAGATGTGGCTCTCTCTAATCCTTACTCCCTTGAAAAAAGGAATACTTGGAGTTCCCTTCATGGCTCAGCAGTTAACAAACCCGACTAGGATCCATGAGGTTGAGGGTTTGATCCCTGGCCTCGTTCAGTGGGTTAAGGATCTGGCCTTGCCATGAGCTGTGGTGTGGGTCACAGACATGGCTCAGATCCTGCATTGGTGTGGCTATGGGATGGGCTGGCACTTGTAGCTCCAATTCAACCCCTAGCCTCCATATGCTGCAAATGCAGTTCTAAAAAGAAAAAAAAAAAAAAGGAATATTGATGCTGTCCTGCTGATGAATGCAGATACATGGTACCATATCTTAGCTTAATGACCCATATTAGAACAGAAATATTGATGGTTAGAGATTCTGAAACAAATCCTAGTTCTAATTTTTGTCTAGTTCTATAGATCAGTGAATTACAAGATCTGTTCCCCTATATTTAGTCTTGAGTCAACACCAACCCAACATACACCTTTCTCTCCTGCCTCCCTCTAGTCACTCTAATATGAATGTATCTTTTCAGATACTTAACTTTTATAGATTTGAAAGACTTGTGCGGAGTTCCCGTCCTGGCTCAGTGTTAACGAATCCGACTAGGAACCATGAGGTTGCAGATTTGATCCCTGGCGTCGCTCAGTGGGTTAAGGATCTGGCATTGCCGTGAGCTGTGGTGTAGGTTGCAGACACAGCTCGGATCCCACGTTGCTGTGGCTCTGGGGTAGGCCGGCAGCTACAGCTCCGATAAGACCCCTAGCCTAGGAACCTCCATATGCTGCGGGAACAGCCCTAGAAATGGCACCAAAAAAAAAAAAAAAAAGAAAAAGAAAAAGAAAAAAAGAAAAGAAAGAAAGAAAAGAAAAAGTAAGAAAGAAAGACCTGTGCTGTTGAGATGATTTTCCAGTTGGGAATGGAGGTGTCTGGACTTTACATACGTTGGGATGAGGAAGATGAATTTAGGGTGTAGATCCCAAAGTGATTGCCCTGCCGGCAGCATATGATCAGTTTTTTGTTAGGCCTATTGTGAAGTCCATCGTCATTGATGGACATGTTGGGCTCCGGAGAATGTCTGTAAAATGAGATTCTGGTAGACTTATATGAAAAGCTGTGCAGACTGAAGGTGATGTAGCAAGATCATTGGTTTGATGGTCATAAAATTTAGGATTGAGCCAGCAACAATACTTACTAGCTGGGTGATCTCAAGGAAGTCACTAACCTCTCTGAGTCTCAGTTTGCTGAGCCATGGGCAACTTATGAAGATTATATGTAATAATATAGGAAGAGATGTTTTACACAGTATGCCCAAGAAGTATTGCTTCATACTCATAGGTAGTCTAAATTTCCCTCATGAGTTCATTTTGCAGTTTACCCCTAAGACTGCTGCATCAGCCAATAGCTTTCAATGAGAAATAACCTTCCATGAACCTTGTATAATCTAGTTATTCTTGACATTTTTAGTATTTTTGAATCTCTTTTTTGGGTTCCTCAAAAAGACTCATTTCAAATTCTATTTGAATGCTTTCTGGTGCATGTGCTTTTCCTCTGCTCAGGGATCTGCTCTTGCTGTCAGCTAGTTGCTTAGCACAGAGCTCCAGGCTGCCTGGCTCTGGCTTTACTCAGGGCTCTCATCACAGAGCTGATCCCTGCTTGACCTCTGATGTCTCTGGATAATCTGTCCTCTCCTCCATTTCCCCACCAAGTCCAGGGGTCTGATTTACCTTTCTCTCCAGTTGGTTAGAAAATACTATTCTCTTTAAAAAAATTAAAAATAATTTTAAAATTTAAAATATTTATAAATTTAAAAGTTAATTTTTTAATTTAAAATTTTTGAAAAGACTAAAAAGGAAAATGCTATACTCTTAAATATTAAAAAAATGAAAATTTTAAAAAATAAAAAAATTTCCAGTGGTTAGAAAATACTGTAATCTTAAAAATAGTAAATAATGAATAATAAATTTTTTATAATGAAAACATAAAAAAAATAATTTTTTAAAAGTTTTATTGAAGTATAGTTAATTTACAAGGTTGTGATAATTTCTGTTGTACAACAAAGTGACCCAGTGATACATTATACACATATCCATTCTCTCTCAGACTAAAAAAGACTAAAAAAAAAAAAAAAAAAAAGGAAAGAAAATAATCTTTACTTTCTTCTTTGAAAGAAGAGTGTAAAGTCACCTAGTGGAGAAGTTTCAGTTGATCTCTACTGAGAGCATTGTTATAGACTTGCCGCACAGAGCCATCTTTTAGCTACTTCACTCTCACTTTTGGCCTGCTGCAATTTTCCCTAGTACAGACTATACTGGACTCTGATCTATCAGGCCAGGTTCTTATTTATAGGGATTATTTTTTCAGAGACCCCACTGGCGTTCTCTCCATCTAGGGTCTCTTGTCTCTCGGTACAGATTAGCTACAGTTTGTCTTCTACTAGCCTCCTGGGCTATATGCAGACCAGAGGGTATGCTTAGATACTGGTGGGTATACCAATAAACATCCTTAGACCAAAGTACCAGAACCTTACCTAAGACCCCCATTCACTAAAAATAATTTGAGTGAAAATAATGGACTTGATTGGAAAGTAAACATTGCATATACCTATGTAGACAGTATCAGAACATGTTATCTCTTCAAAAAAACCCCAAAACTCCTTTCATACTAACACAGGTCCTGATGGATTGACTCTATTGTTATTATAAAAAGTTATTCTGTTTTTTGTATCTAATAGTTTTTGCCTTAAAGTCTGTTTTTTTTCTGGTATTAGTATAGTCATTCCAATCATCTTTTCGTTATTGCTTGCATATTAATCTTTTCCTGTACCCTTACTTTCCACCTATTTTTGTGTTTTTGAATCTAAAGTATGTCTCATATAAACTAATCTAGTTGGATCCTTTAAAAAATTATCTGCCTTTTGACTGAATATTTAATTTATTAATAATTAATGAAATTACTGATGAGGTAGAATAGTAAGACATGACCAATCACATCTATTATTCATCCAATTGTAAAAGGTACTGTCATCTCCAACTTTACATGCAGCCAATGACAAAATAAAATATTTCAACTCCCAAATAGCATAACCTTGGTAATTTCCTTTTTCCCCTTTAAACACTTGTAATTTTTATTTGATCAGCCAGTCCAATTAAGGTCTGACTCTCAGGCATCTTTTCCAAGTAAATGTTTTCTCAATAATTTCATCTGAATATTTACATGAAAGTGAAGTGGTATAAAGTGACTTTAAAAGGAAGTTTTATAGCTGTTTAAATAGAAATCTATCTGCTATCTATATATATATATGATGAGTTCTCTATGTGAGTCTGTTTCTATTGTGTGGATAGGTTCATTTGTGCCATATTTTAGATTCCACATGTAACTGATATCACATGGTATTTGTCTTTCTCTTCTTGACTGACTTAATTTAGTATGATAATCCCTAGTTGCATCCATGTTGCTGTGAATGGCATTATTTCATTCTTTTTTATGGCTGATTAGTATTCTATCATGTATATGTACCACATCATCTTAATCCATTCATCCGTCAATGGAAATTTAGGTTGTTTCCTTGTCTTGGCTATTGTGAATAGTGCTGCTATGAACATAGGGGTACAGATATCTTTTTGAATTATATTTTTGTCCAGATATATGCCCAGGAGTGGGATTGCTGAAGCCTATCTGCTGGCAGAATGGGAGGTGGTGGTGGGAGGAGGACAGTAGAGGAGGTGGTCTTTTGTTCCATTCAGCTCTTCAACCAATTGGATGAGGCCCTCCGCATTATAGCCAGCATTCTGCTTTACTTAAAGTCCACTGATTTAAATATTAATTTCATAAAAAACCTTCACAGAAACATCTAAAATAATGTTTGGCCAAATATCTGGACACCATGACCCAGTCAAGGTGACGCATAAAATTAACCATCACACCGGGTATATGTCCAATTGTGCTTATACTACAGTTACCTCTTTCTCTCTCGTTTCCACTCTGCCCCAGTCAAGACTTAGGGGAGAAGATTATCTGTTCCCAGGTGGATTTGAAGGTCCAAATATGAAAAGGAAAAAGGAAAAATCTAGGAGAGAATTTGTAAATTGAAGGGCCAGAATGAGGATCCTTAAATCCCAAAACCTCATCTACTGCTAGAATTGCACTTTAAAAATAGGATCAGGTAGAAGTTACATGTGTGATAGCATGGGATATGAAAATTCTGGCATAGAATCTTGAATATTGTGGCAAGTGGCAGCTAAATAAATGTTAGCTGCCCTAAAAATATACAAAATATTGGATTTCTATCTAATGAAACACCCACTGTTATGGTTTTTAAATCAGACCTAAATAACATATGCTTATTTTTGTGTAGATTAAAGAGCTGTGGAGAGTTAAGTATGAAAGGAACAGGGCCAGGGATTGTGCATATACCTTCCCCCCAAATTTAGAGTATTAGAACAACAATGCATGATAAAGTTCATTTGCTTTTTGTAAATTTATTTCCTCTCACCATTTTCACTAGTGGGCCATTTTCTTTGTTTATCCATGATAATTTACTGAGAGAAAAAGACACACAGCTTTTTAAAAATGTGTTTTAGACAGATAATGGTTTTAAAAGCAAGGAAAATATATCTAGTCATTGAACAGGTGTGTGCTTGCAAAAGGGAAATAAATGAACCTTTTAAAACACAATTTTTCATCAAAATGAGTTTTACTTCTAAAAAATGATGGCAATATACCCTGTGGATACTTAATATAAATTCATTTGAAAGGCATCCTAGATCTTTTTACCCAGTGATCAATTGCTTTGTCTTTATTTTTATTTTAGAAAGCCAGAGAGAGAAGCCATAATTCTTCTGAATAATACAGACCAATATTCAGCTATTTGCTTGGATTTCACAGCTCTGTGTGAGATAAATATATATTCATATTGGTTCCTTATTTTAATCCTTAATTTGCACAACAAAGCTTTGCTATGTTACTAGCTTTCTCTGTTATACAACTGGCAAAGAGAATATCATTAACTAACTCTGACCATACTGGCAATAGATTGAGAAGCTATAAAAGTGGGATCTATAGAACTTAATTAAGATATTGTTTTCATTGTTTATATATTTTTATCTAGGTAAAATTCAATTTAATGTTTAATACAAAGTCTACCAGCATATTTGTATGTATATATACAAACATATCCTCTAATACTGAGAATAGAGCAAGATCGGCATGTTGCTAACATGGTATTTTGGCCATAGGACTCTGGAATTGCACAATCATTCCCCAGAAAAATATCTGGAAGGTGATAAATGAATAGAGCAGTAACTAATTAAACAAAATAACGTCTTTTTATAAATTGAGTTTCTCTGCCCTAAAAAACATTGGCAGCGTCTAGTAAATTGAGCTGGGATTTAGAAGTTACACTCCAGCTAGATACATGAGTAGGTGCCATCCTACTGCACACAGATTTGAAATTAGGAAATAACCATTCCTATAAAACAAAAAGGCACACCTGCCAGCTCAGGAAAATGTGGAGACATGAAGCAGAGAAGAACACTTGCTCCTTTTGGCCAGAACTGAGTAAGTCTAGACCACTGGACAGGCAGACCTCCCAGACCAGGGCAGAGTCTCCTGAGCAGGAAAGTAACAGAGGCAGTGTGTGGTGTGTGTGTGTGTGTGTGTGAGAGAGAGAGAGAGAGAGAGAGAGAAAGAGAGAGAGGTAAGGGGGAGGGCGGAGAAGGGAGGAGAGAAAGCTGGTGCCTTTACCACTTTCCACGTATGTAAGGAGGAGAATTAGGAAAAGTAAAATCAAAGCCTCCTTGAAACCTCCACCCATAAAAAATGCAGTGGAGGCAGTAACCAGCATCTTTGTGGTTCAGCCCTCTTTCTTGGAGCTGGAGGAAGAGGGAGGGCAGAACTGCTGGCTCAAAGTCTGGTTTGATCAGGGGAAGGAGTGGGGAAGTAGGCAGAAAAGAAGCCTAGAGCAATCCTAAGACTAACCTCTATCCCATTGAAGAGTTCTTCCCTCAGTGAGATTTTTTTTTTTTTTTTTTGGTATTCATGAAACATTTTTTCAGTCCAATAATGTTACTTTTGTATTCAAAGCTTTTTAGAGTTTTTTTTCCATCCGTAGAGACTTAATCTCAAGGAGTATATACTCAAATTTCACACTCATCCACTTAATACTCATTGAGAACAAAGTTTTGTTTTCGAGGAGTATAAAGAGGAATTAAGATGAATCCTACTTTTGGAGCAACTTGCATTCTAGACATTGTCAAAAACAACAAGAATGTAAACAATAAAATGAAGTATCTTAAAATATTTATAGCTCAAGGACACTGAGAACTTGGAGAAAGTGTTTAAAAATTTTAGCTATAGTGGACATCACTCCAATATTTATATTTTAAGTTTTGGAGTAACCTTTTAGAAATTCTGAACAGAACGTAGAGTACTTCTTTTGAAGAGGAAAAAAAAACAGATAAGCAAATATACACCTGCATGGTTCAAATATTGATGCATCTGCTCCACAACTCTAAAACTAATTAGAAATTTTGTTTCATGACTGCAATTAGCCTTTAAAAAGATGGGCATCCATTAACGCAGTTTGGTAGTATGATGACAAGCAATTAGTTATAATTGTTCTATTCTGGAAAGAAATAATAATTGGAAACAGATGACTTCTAAAAGAATTGAAAATAAGCTTGTGAACTCAATTTTTAAAATTTGGTACAGAGAATTCATTTTCGGAATCTTCCTCTTTAAATGTATGTAAGACAAGATAATTCTTTTCTTGCTTTGGGGCTTTCTAGGTAGCTTTTTTCTACCCTTTTTTCATCATCCTTACTCCACAGAATCTCAGTATAACCATTTACATTTCCATTGTAATGTAAAAAAAAACAGCGAAGCTGAGAAAAATTCTCTAGAAGATGGAATTAATTATATTTATTTGAAAGATTTGAACAATTAATTGGACATTACAGAAGGCAGATAGCAGTTCATTATAAAAAAGATCTTCCTGAAGACCAGGATGGGTCAAAAAGTTTTTGCAAATGTTTCTAATCCCTCAATTTGTGAAATGTGAACTGGAATATCCTTTATTGGATAATGTAGAGTTGATAGAAGCATTCGTTGGTTGCTGCTGAGGAGCCAGACTAGTTGCTATGTAAGGTTTCTTCACGCACTGAATGAGCTCCTGTCCTTGAAATTATTATCTAACAAAGGAATTATTTCCACTGTGCTCTCTCTCAGAAAGTTGTAGTACCTATACAGTTAACTTCTTCTGCTGTGTTGAACTAAGCCATCCAGGTAATCATGAACCTATACACATGTGCTATTCAGTGGAAGAATGAAATTGGGACACAAACTTAAATGTGAAATAGTAAGTGCCATTAGGAAATCCTTTTATACCAATTACCTCCAGTGTACTGAAAAAGAACTGAATGTTGTTTCACAAGGGTGGATGCACCTAAATTTTTTTAGAATGCGAGCTTGGTATGGTTCTGTTGAGTTAAATAAAGTGTGGCCAGAAGTTAGCCATTTTTGGCATATGTGCACAAAATTCCCACAAACATAGCTCTATTGATGATTTAAAAAAAAAAATCCTTGCATACTTCCTATACTTCCTAACATAGTATGTCTGCTAGAATGTTTAGGTCATGGGAGAGAGTGGCTCAGCTCTCTGGGGATTATATAAGATGCAAGGAAGTATCACACAGGTCAAGTGAATATATTTATGAGAAAAAATAGCAATAACACTATTAGACATATCATTGCTAATAGCTATTACAGCTGTTGCCACCATAGTAAGTAGATAGTCCCAATTTGGTGTTTAACTCATTATTCCATTGACTTCTATCTATTCAGATTCCCTCTGGCATAGGTAACCAATATCAGCTTAAGTAAACCCCCTCTGGCCACACTGCCCATAAAACCTGTACCTCTTAAGATCAGAAAATCAGATTGCAATTCAAAATAGGCTATCTCTTAGAAATATTATGATACATATCTTGAGATCCTTACTTACAGTACATTTAGCCATTATTCCTCATAGCTACCCAGTATCCAGTACTCTTATGAAACCCATGATTTTCCTTTGTTAGAATGTTTTTGCCTGCAAAACATTGATTCAAACTAGTCTAAACAATAAAACAATTTATTAACTGTCATAACTCCCCAGGTTTTCATGCCCTTATAACTTGTGTCCATTTCCAGCACTCTTGCTCTAATTAAAGTTTTTAATACATTTCACCTAGACTGTTGTAATTGCATCCCACCTAGTAATTCTGTCACCGCATTTGTGGTTTCTCTTAATAGGCATTTATCCATTCATTTGAAATTTTGCATGCCTACTATGCTTTCGTGGGGCAGGGGGAACACATCATTGAATAAGTTAAGTTGCAATCCCTAAATTTAAGGAGCTGTATTAGTTGGGACAAGCTAGGCTATGGTGCAGCATCAAATGGAATCCCATAGTTTGATGATATAAGTCTATTCTCTCTTGCTATATACATTCTCTTTAGGATGACTGTAGCTCTGCCCCACATCATACTTACCCCAGGACCTAGGCTGATGCAGCAGCCTTTATCTGGGAATTTGCCTGCTGGTGCGGCACAAAGAAAGAAAATGTAACGAAGCACAAACTGGTTCTCAAAGTTTTTGGCTACAAGCAACACATATTAGACTCACTTATATTTCATTGGCCAAATCAAGGTGCTTGACACATCTGACTACAAGGAGTAGCAGAAGTATACATCTCTTCCAGGGAAGGCAATGAAGACTGATAAAGAGTAAAGCAGTCAACCACATGATCTTAAAATTTAGACAGGGGTTAGTAAACTATAGCCTGCCACATACTTCTGTAAACAAAAGTTTTATTGGGACACAGTCACACCCGTTCATTTGCATGTGATCTATGCTGCTTTCAAATGGTTAGGACAGAGACTATATGGCCAACAAAACCTAAAACATTTACTCTCTGGTCCTTTACTGAAAACATTTTCCCACTCTGATTTTGAGAGGCAGAAGCGTACATCTTTCAACTTCTAAAGTGCAATGTATCCTACTCTCTTTATTTCATGATTTCATGATTTATTTCATGATTAAAGCCCCCCTTTTTTGGAAGCAGACAAAGTTGGAATTTTTTTAAAAATTCAAGTTGAAGCATTATTAAGAAAACATGTCCTAAACCAGTATTATTTTAAAGTACTTTGCAACTACAGAGGAAACAGATCTGATTGAAAAGATGAGGAAAGATTTTTAGAGGAAATGCTACCCAAAGTGAGCATTGCAAGGAGAAAAGATTTTTCTCAGAGCTGCCTTCAAGGAAAAAGTATTGCAAAACGAAGGAAAAATTTGAACTAGGAAAAGAAAGTTTCAGGTATGTTCAACGAATAGTGAATCCTTGATTATGGTTAAATCCTAGGATTGTGAAGATGAAGCTGTCCCTGGAAACACAAAAATATCATCTTGAATTTTAAAATTAGAACCAAATTAATAGAAGAGGCAGCAAGGGTGTTGAAAGGTGTTCAGAGTTTGAATCTTGGCTTTGCCACGTGATAGTTGTGTGACCTACCTTGTGCCACCAACCGTAAGCAAATTACTTGACTTCCCTAAGCCTCAGATATTCCTGCCCCTGAATAAGAATAACTGGAACGTCATTGTTTTTTGTGGATTTAAATAAGGGATATATATATTATCTGTCCTGTGCCTGATACATAGTAGATATTCAAAAATTATAGCTATTTTGTTTACTAATATTACTCTTTTTAAGCCATTGTCAATATACTTCTTCAACTTCTTTCATATGCCATGGGTGTGACCAGTGACCCCAAAAAGTAGACCATCAGTGGAAACTGATGAAACTATCTGCTTTGCCACTGCAAACTAAGACACTTGGTGAAAGCATCTCAGAGATTGCTGCATCTTCCAGACAAGCCTTTGAGAACCATCTGCTTTGGTGCCTCTAACAAAGATCTTCAGTATCAATCTCTCTTACCTCTAGCAGAAACTCATCTGATATTTTTTCTTCTCATTCTTTCAACAATTCTAAGAGCCCCAAATTCTGTATTAAAACATTGAATTGGAGTTCTCATTGTGGCTTCAAGGAAACAAATCTGACTAGCATTCAGGAGGACAAGGCCTTGCTCAGTGGGTTAAGGATCTGGCTTTGCCATGAGCTGTGGTGTAGGTTGCAGACATGGCTCAGGTCCCGCATTGCTGTGGCTGTGGCACAGGCCAGCAGCTACAGTTCTGATTCAACCCCTAGCCTGGGAACCTCCATATGTCATGGGTGTGGTCCTAAAAAAAAGAAAATTGAATCAGGGGGAAAAAACCTCAAAAAACTACAGATCACTGGTTTAATAGAAAGCAATATATAAATATATAATATGTGTGTGTGTGTATATATATGAAGTCATAATATTTAATCATGAATTTCCTGTTTATTAACTTTTAAAGACAATGGTGATTCTTTCTATAGAGAGTACATTAGGATATAATACAGACTTTTGAAAAAATATTGGTTTCTGGTGGTGGAGAGTCTTCTGGTAACTTCAGGATCCCATCCAGCATTTTTAAGTTTGGCAAACAGGAGAATACTCTAAAGCAAAAGTTAAAGAAAAAAGAAAATAACTGTATTGAACAAAAGCATTGTATTTTACTTACTCTCTTTATAAAGGAGTGAGTGGACTTTGCCTATTATTACAAGAAAGATGAGTAGCTGTCAGCTTATTCTGTTATCCTTATCCTTGCAATGAAGTTACAATAAAATATTATGCACATTCATCGAGTATCTCAGGGAGCTACTAGATAGTTCAGCAGATTCTGAGTATTGAGCAGAGGAATGGAACTACAGAGTCTGTTTTTATAAGAGAATTTCATCCCAGTTTTTACAAAGTCCTATAAAGAAAAAAAATCAATGAGTGGATTTAGCCAACTAACCACAAGAGAAAGAATGAGATCATGGTGTGTACACATTATAAAGTTTTTTTAAAGAAGTAAAGCAAGTTCATGTTGTTTAGTGATAGTTAAAGAAGAATTCTGGCTGACAGGTATAAGAGGGGGTGGGAAATATTTTTGTGCTGTGTTATTTTTCTTGACAGAGAGCTTTTTGAAGCTCACATTTCAAATTCAGTCACTTCCAGGTTCAAGAAACAGTCTTTCATGTCAACTCAGTTAAACAGTGGTTGCCTAGAAGTTTTATAAAGCAGTGTGTTCCTTCCAGTGGACAGCTTTCCTGACTAGGGGCTCAGGCTAGAGGAAAAGTACAGCACCACTGTTTGACCAGGATGAAAAATACTGAAACCTCTCAGATGTGCCAAGTCAGCTAATGATGGTGCCAACCTCCTTGACTGCTCCTATTGGCTGAATGATTTTCTTAGCTCTGAATGCTTTCTTCACCTTATCTCATCCTCACAATAATTCTGTCAGTTTGGTATTTGTTCCCCATTTTAAGTAACTTACCCAAGATCATAAAGCCTATAAGTGACACAACAAAGATTAAACTCTAAGTCTTTTGGCTCCTAGCTGGCAGGCACTCCTAGTCACTATTCCTTTTTTAAAAGTCAAACTGTGGTGCACAAAGATGGCACTGACTGAGAATGGTGGAAAAGTTTGCCTTTGGGTGTCCCAGGCAGTGGGGGTGCCCTCTACCTACTGGGACTTACACTATTAGCTCTATCATTAAGTCCTTTCTCTTTTGAACTGTGCTGTCTTATTGGAGGATCTGAAACAAAGGAGGAAGGGAAAGAGTCACAATTCTAGGTGTCACTGATCAAGAAAAGCTTATACTTAAATAATTCCAACCATGATGTAAAGGGTCATTGAAAGTCTGGCCTATATCCTCAACACAGAGATGCCCAGTGACAAAATGAATGCTGTTGTAATCCTTGTGTGGATATTTGGCTAGATGACTAAGCCCAAATGTGGATGAACATGGAACTTCAGCTTAGTACCTCAGCAGGAGTGGATACTTAAAAATTCTTTCCCCATACTTTAAAATGACCAAGTCTTCCTTTGCAAAGTTACTTTATACTACCTCAGTCAATACAACCTGGCCTTTTATAGCCTGAGTGACAGTATAGATCCACCTTGGACTCAATCCAATAAAGTTAATACTAGAAAAATAGAAGAACCTCATTATATCCCTCATCCCCACATAATTTTATACCACATCATGAATTTTGAAGACAGATTTATAGTGAGACCTCAGGGCATATCAGATTTCAGACAATTAATCTAATACTATTGTCATAAGGCATTCTTTGAAGGGAGGCAAGTTGACTGTATTGGGACCAAAGAATTTTCTAAAATCCCACATATAAATTAACCAAACTGAAATATAATACTAATACATTATCTTTATGACTAGAAATGTGCTTTTTTTTTTAGGAATGATGTTGAAATGTCCAGCTAAACTTCCTCTGACTGTAGGAAACAGAATTTTAGACTTTAAAACATTATTATGGTTAAATATTAGCTCAATAGTAAAGCAGCTGTGCTGCTAGTTTTTGCTGATTGTAAAAGCAATTTTAGAATGTTTTGTCACAGAACATGAAATTTTGCTTTCAGACTACAGAGGGAAAACAACTGCAGTAATGAGATTTATGTAGTACCAATGGAGTTTAGAATTTTTATTTTGACAATTTTCATTGTACATCACAAATTGAAGAGTCTAATATTATACAGGCCTCTGGAATATATTTGCTGTCATGGGAAAATGGCAGCGTCAGAAAGGGAGGTAGTGAGAACTGTCTTTTATTGAAATTGGATGTGTGGAGGAAGGACTGTAATCATAGAACAGGCACAGAGCCTAGAGATGATCTAACCCTTTGTCTGACAGATTCAGACTGAGAGATGAGATGACTTGTGGTCATCTGGGGGCAAATACAGATTCTAGAACTCAGTTGCTGGTTTTTACCCTTTTAATTCCCCTAAGTACACTAATAGTGGTGCTGGGAATTAGCTGGAGATAAATCGGTGGGCATATTACTTGGTGCACACTCCAAGGTTGTTTAGATTCCATTATTACCATTAAGAGTGTGCCCAATAGTGACAAAGAAATAAAAATGGTTTATTTATTCTTGGCAGGTTTTCCAGCTCTTTCAACCGCTAGAGTAGAGCGAATCAATTACTTTTTTGTATTCACTTAATTGATGGTGCCCTTGTGGTCCAAAGGGACGAAAACAAAACCGGAGAATAAGCAATTTATAAGATGGGCACATGGACCTTGATAGGAACCTGTACTTAAAATTTTTTTTAAAGACATAATATCTATTAAACATTATGAGAAAAAAATGCATAGGATTTGAAAGTCTAAAATGAAGCGTCTATGGAAAGTCACATTACAGGAGGAACCTAAAATTTGTACAGAAATCATAAGTTAACCGAGAGAAGAGTGTTTAAAGCTTAAACACACACACACACACACACACACACACACACACACACACACACACACAAAGAGCACTTCAGAGTTCTTTAGGTGAGATTAGAAGCATGAAATGTTCAGCACACAGTAGATAAAATTAAAATTTGCTAAGCAAATTTAAACAATAGGGAGCAGTTGTTAAAAGTATAATTTTCAATGAAATACAGAAAGTGACTGAAGGCCTTACTGTTTCCGGTAGTTTTGGTGAAACTCACAAGGGTTCCTCTTGAGCGTGAGGGATTCTAGTGGTGTGCACTGTAAACTGGAAAGCCCGGTCAGAGTCTCAATATGGTTTTCAGCCAAGAATAAATGCTGTATCTGTGGTATCTTTGGCAATTGTTTGAAAGATGTGAGATGATTTTTGTTCATATTTAAAACTCTGCAGCTGAATATAAGATATAAACATCTTGTTATCTGTCTCCTAAAGAGGATGGATAGCTCCCAAATCTTGCAAAACACTAGCATGCCTCACCTATGCCATAACCCTCAAAGGTGTGACAATGGTAGTTTCTACAAATGTGGTAGGGATGAAAAGAGAAATACTTATATTAAAATATTCAGAAAAAAATCAGCAGGCTATATAAAATCATAAGCTTGCATAGGGCAGGAATCTGTTATCTTTTCCAATGTATACACTCAGTACCTGGCATAGTGTTTGGTCCATGGTGGATTCTCAATAAATCCTGAATGAGTTACTGGCTGCATGTAATTTCAGCAAATGAAAGTTCCCCCGAAGAAACATAATGACTTGTGAAGAGTATTGCCCCTAAGTAGTGAGATTATAGTCATTTTCCCTTCTTTCTACTTTTCTATACTTAAATTCTGTATTGAGAAAATAGCATTTTAAACTAGGGGGGAAAAAGCCTTTTTTATATAAAAGAAAACGAAAAACTATCCTTTTGAAAAGAAAGATGCATTAGGCATTTAGGTTGAATACATTTTCCTGACAGATAATGTTTCTTAATATTTTTGCCTTAAAACCATAATTGTATAAAACTGTGCAAATAGAGAAAATAATTCCAAATCTATCACTGACACCTCGCCTTTATGCATAAGCTGGAATTTAATACCCTGAGAGAGACACAGGATATTTATGAACCTCATTCTCCACAAAGACACTTGGTAAATAATTATTGCTAATGGTAAAGATGGTGCTAAACAGAGGATAGCCACGGCAGCATGAAAAACACAAATGCAACTTGAACCCACCGAGATTTGATTGTAATTTTTCGCATCCATTATTTTCATTTATCTTGTTTTCTTCCATTCCCTCTCCATTTGAATATTTTACAGTCTTAATCATATTTTTGATGACTTTAGGTTTGCACTCTTTGCCAGGTTACACATAATCTTTAGATGCACCACAGTACTATTGCAATCTCTAATTAAAAACCCGGTCCAAGCAGTTCCCTGTCTCTCTGCCCTCCTCTGAAATCTGTTCTTTTTTCATCTGCTAGTCATTCTCTCATTTTCAGTGTACTTACTGCTACTCTCTCAACCTCTCAGATTCCCCCCTCACAGATCCTCAGTAGGATAATGTTAGAGGAGAGACAGGAGTGGCAAACCAAGTATGGCTTTTTCCCTGGGGCAGAAGGGAAGGAGGCTATGAATATACATGCATCAGTGTTCTTCTCTCTTGATACACTGATTGGCAGTTGTAAAGTTTGAATTGCAATTATATAATTTTATATTATACATCCGATTTCTTAAAGAAAGGCCAAAAGAATACATTTAGAGAACACGGAATCCGAGTCAACTCTTTTCTTTAGTAACTGGAATTTCTCTCTCTGTCTTTCTATTCCCCCACCACCACCCCCCTCTCTCTCTCTCTTTTCTTCTTTTTATATAGGATAGCAAAGATTTGGAAGTTTATTGATCTGGATCAACTCTAGTTCAGATTCTCCAAATTAATGATCTTCTAGTTCAGTGTTTCTAAAGTACTCTATGTGACTATTAAATTTTTTTTGCTGTTTTATTTAAATGTGTATTTGAAAAACATAACTAATTCATCACTATTTTATCCTTAGAAGAGAGTTGGGGGGGGGGGGGCTGGACGCATTAACATCAAGTAACTGAATAAGTTAACATGGCAGCGATATTAAGTTTCCTCTGAAAATTTGTATTTAGGTATTTTTAAATTTGCCAATCAGAAAGAATGCAAGTCAAATCAAATGCTCTGCAAGTCTGTCTAAAGCTGGGAAGGGGCTTTGAACGTTACCAAAGAAACCCAGGGCACATTGCCTATTCTGACACTTCCTCTGGCTGGCTGCCTGACTGTTTCCGTCTCCAGAGCAGCTCTGATCTCTTTTTGTTGCCCTGCTTTAGTCTAGGCTCAGAGGTGTATCTTAACCTGCTCAAGGATTTACCCTTCCTTCCTTGCTCAAGTTCCTTCATCTCCTAATTCTCTTCTGAGAACCTCTCTCTGCCCCTCTGATGGCTACCAAAGTTCACTCCACCTACCCATCTGCCTAGTGGAGCAAAGGGCAACTCTCCACAAAGAGTTCTCAAGCAATCCTGAGCAAAGAGGCAGATTGTCTTTAATATCAAGAGCTTGGAGTCCTTGGGAAATCAAGGAGTTCATACAAATTTTAAATTTTTTAGTTTGTTTCTGTCACTGCTCGGATGGGCAACCTCTACTCCTCCTCCACCAGAATGTGACCCTGAAGCCAAGATTCTCATCAACTACCTGTAGAGTCTTTCCTCATAAGTGTTCAATAAGTATAACTGAAAATCACTATCTTACAATGATAATGTATGTATTGTTTAATTGTATTTCCAGTTTACAACCCAAGGAACATGGCAAGCAGCTTTCCTGCCAATATGTTCTGTGATTATAAATTACTCCCCTGAAAATTGATAATAACTATTCATTTGAAAAAGAATAGATTTTTTTCCCTTTAAAGTGTGACATTTTAATTTATAAATTTCTTTTTGCCTTGCCCAGGCATCATTTAGCACTCTCATTTTTAAGATTTGACCACTTGAAAGGAGCCACAATTGTACAGACAATGGTCATATGTACCCAAATAACAGACTTGACTTAAACTTAGTAACTGGACATGCTAGGGAACAGATACCTTGGCAATCTTATGGCACTTAAATCCACCAGTGAATTATCCACTAACCAGAGGGTTTCAACTCGAATGAGTCTTCTAAGAATCCTGTTAAAATTTGCAACTTGATAAGGGTCCCCCAAATCCTGAAATGAAATGTTCAAATTCTGAAGGGAAAAACAAATAAAAAGAAAAAGCAAGTGCTTTGTCAACTTTTAAAATACTTATTAATTTAAAACGTTTTGTGTATGTTATTTAAACTAGCAGTTTTCATTTTTTTTTTTTTTTTTTGGTCTTTTAAAATACTCACACATCCGAACACAATTATTGCAGAGATTCTCTGGGTAAGGAGAGAGGACAAAGATCCTGATAGGATCCTGATTAGAATTATATACAAGGTGGGGGTGGGGAGGGAAAGATTCTCAGATTCTGAAATTCTCTAGGGATGAAAAGTAGAGAGGGTAGAAAGCTCTGTTTGGGAATGACCAGTTTAAATGGTTAGTTATCTTTAGGCTCCTTGGAAATATTCAGAAATCATATTTATTAAAATTTCAGAGTAAGAGGCCATCATTCAAAAGATGAAAACTATGATTTTGTTTAAAAATAACTAGGGAGATGTACATAAAAAATGACTTTACATAGTTCAGAGATAGTGAACATATATTTTTTATATGTAATGTTTTTATTTTTTCCCATTATAGCTGGTTTACAGTGTTCTATAAATTTTCCACTGTACAGCATGGTGACCCAGTCACACATACATGTATACATTCTTTTTTCTCACATTATCATGCTCCATCATAAGTGACCAAACATAGTTCACAATGCTACACCGCAGGATCTCGTTGCTAATCCATTCCAAAGGCAATAGTCTGCATCTGTTAACCCCAAGCTCCCAATCCATCCCACTCCCTCCCCTCCCCCTTGGCAACCACAAGTCTGTTCTCCATGTCCATGATTTTCTTTTCTATGGAAAGGTTCATTTGTGCCGAATATTGGATTCCAGATATAAGTGATATCATATGGCATTTGCCTTTCTCTTTCTGACTTAACATCAGTCAACTCCGATGTTAAGGAAATTGAAACCATTCTCACTGGAAACATTGCTCTTGTAAACTCTATTCCTAAAAGTCATTTTACCTTTCTTGTTTCCAAAATTTTATCATTAATTTCTGTCAATGGAAATTATTGAATAAAATGACAATCTTTTTTAAAAAATTTTTGAAGCAAAATAATTTACTACTTTTAAGGAACTACAAATATCTCTCTTTTAAGTAAACAATTAGTTCTAATATTTTTAGACATTATAAAATTTGAGTTCTATTTTCCCAAAGTAAAAAAAGGTCTTAATTTAAAATAAAACCAAATAAATAATATGAGATTATTATTTCAACATTAAATATCACCTTCTCTAAAAGGATTTTTTGGACTACTATTTCCCAATAAGTTTTTCTGTGATAATTTAGAGTTTATTTAGCCAGTCTCTTACAGTATGGTTATCTAAAGGCCAATTAAACTTTCTATGATAGTTTGTTAGCAAGGCTACATTGGCCTTTATAATGTATCCATGGTTTAAACAGCAGCTGTAAAGAACAAATGCATATATACACTGAAATGATTACCTCTAAAGAGAATCCTGGGAGGGGAGGTCAGAGTCTTGGTGTATTGTTTAAATTTTTCAAGTAGATACATCGGTACATTGTTTAAATTTTTTTAAGAGTAGAATATATTCATACACTATAAATATGAATAGCTCAAATTAATTTTGAAAAGAAAAGAAGGCAGTATTCTATTTCCCTGTCTTCTGCTAATAAGTTGTGTAAGTTTGGACCAGACCTTCTCTGAAGTGTCTTCCTGCTCCCTAATTCTATAATTCTATAACATACAAGATCAACCTGTGAAATAAAAGAGGCATCAGGAGACCCCAGTAAGCAGGTTTTAAACTCAGTCTCAGTTTTGGAAGATTTCCTAAAATCCTCACATACAGTTTGATCACCATGAAAAACAAAAATATTGGTACCTTACTCTGTTATAATGAAGTTGGCTTACTCTTTTATTGCTACCAACACATATCCTTCCCAGTTAAATCTTCAGGTTCCTAAACATGACTTGCTCAAATTGGAATTTGAAGCTTGAAGAATGGCAGGCCCATAGATTGGTAGTGATCAGGCAGGGACTAATGGCAGGGGCTGTTTCAATGCTAGTGGCTCATCAGCTGGGTCATATTCAGCCTTAAGAAATCACAGCTCATATCCTTCATTGGTGAAAGTTTCATTTGTTCCCAGATAGCTCTGTTAGACCCAACTGGCTGCCCCAGATTATCAAAACTTTTGGCTTACTGCATTGTTCAAAGGATTCTAGATCCCATCATAAACTCGTTGATAAGGATTATTGTTCAACATTTGACTTTCTTATTGTCAAAAAAAAAAAAACCCAATCTCATTCTCAACTCTTTTAAATTTTATCCAGAGTTCAGCAAGAGCAAGATAAAATAAAGGTTAGAAAATAAATTACATGTCATGATAAAGAAAAGGGATGAGAAAAGACGTAGGGAGCCCAAACATCATGAGTTTCAGAGAAAGTTCTGTAGATGTGCTTTAAGTTTTGATGTTTCTGCTGATATTTGCCCTTTAAAAAAAAAAAGCCATAATTTAATCAACATGAGAAGGAGGCTTTTTTTTTTTTTTTTTCTCCTGTTTTTTAAGCTCTCACCGTGCAGTCCTCCCAGTTTTCTTGCAGCCATGTTTCCCATTCATTTTTTTCGAGGACTCTTTTCCGTGGAGGCAGTGTACACGCCTCCTGTCTGAAGACCAGCCCTTCTGCAGAGGGTCCTGTGCAGAAATCACAAGATGAGAACAGGAAGTAGGTTTAGGAGGATAGAACTGATACTTGGCCAGTTGTTTTCAACTTTCACCCGTGGAAGGATTGAGGGAGGAGACAGCATAGGACTCTTATGCCCAATAGTGTGTGCAGTAACGAAATGTGATTTATTTGACTTACCACACTCCTGCCTGCTTAACCAGGTTGCGGGAGAGACAGGGACAGAAAAGGAACCAGGAGTTTACCACGTCCTAATTGTTGAAAATAATTTTTCCTGAAATTTCCTGAATAACTTTCCTCTCATGTTTTACAAACAAAATAAAGCTAAACCTCTGATTTGAAAACATTAAATTATATGACAATAATAAATTAATCAAGAGACGATTGTTAAATATTTAAACCATCCAGTTCCTTTGTTTCTCTTCCTGCTGCAGGAAGCCTGTGGCCATCTCTGATGGGCTTACTTCCTAGGCCCTCTCTTTAAGAGATGAGTTATACAAGAGAGAGGAAACAGCAAACAAATCAGCAACTTTATTTCTTTTTTACGTTTTTTTTTTTTTTAAGTTTACAGTAAAGTGAATACAGTTATCAGAAAAATAAATAGAGTAGGGTTGTGGATTCTTTTAATTTAAATTGTTCATGATTTTGCTACCTGTGGTCTAGGTTTCTACAGATGATCAAAAGTCAGCTTTAGCTTAAATTCTCACCTATCAGTTTCTTTTAAAATGCAATTTAACACATTACTAGGGGAAATGTGACAGCTAAAGTATGTAATACCTGCATGTATCAGACTCTTTTTAATTCTGGGCAAATATTTTGAGGTTCCCAGAGATAATTTGATGATTTTCTAGAGTAATTAAAAGGGATGCATGACCTCTATTAACTGTTAGAAAAAGTCAACATGTAGAGTTAACTTTTAATCCAACATAAATTACTTCTAGCCCAGCCAAGTGAGAAAAATCACCGTATAGTGACTTTAATCTTCATATAATTTTCCCTATAAGGACATGAAGTCACTTCTAACTTCCTTTCTCTTTTGTCTCTCAATTAAATTGCCACCTAGTCCTATCAGTTTTCCCCTTGAGACTCTGTTCCTTCCTTTTCAGCGTCCAGACCCTCACAGCTTCCTACCTGAACTATAACTGCTTTCTCTTGGATCTGTTGTTCTGCAGTCTTCTCTCCTTCAACACAATTGACAAATTGCCATCCAGCTCTCCTAAAACACAGTTTTTACCATACTGTGTTTTGAATACTGACATATTCAAAACATTTCAGAAATTGCGCAACTGCTTACCAAATAAGATGGAAAAGCCTAGCTTGTCAGGTGAGGTTTTCTACAATCTTATCCCAATTTCCATTTCCAAACTAAAGTCCCACTATTTTCGAAACTTATTGTCCTCCAAATCAGGTTTGCATAAAAATTCCAAGTTTAGGGAAAGGATATCTTGTTTCCAGTCTGGAATTAAGTAGTAGGTAATTGTGTGACACCAGATGATTAATTTTAATTTTCTGAGCTTGTTTTCTGCAAAACTATGGGGAAGACCAGACTCAAGAACCCACCAAGGGCTAAATTTGGTGAGAAATTATGTTTGAAGTTCATAACGCTTTATAAAAATACTGATTTCTAATATTTTTGGCCAGTATATATATGCTTTCTTATCACCATAGATCCCTAACTTTTTTTTTTTTTTTTTGGCCACGCCTTTAGCGTGTAGAAGTTCCTAGGCCAGGAATCAAACTCATGCCACTGCAGTGACAACACTGACTCCTTAATCTGCTGCACCACCAGGGAACTCCTAAACCCCTGCACTCTTATGCTACCCCAGGCAAACCTCATTCTTCTCTGATGCCAACAAAGCCCCTTTCAGCAATCTTAAACTAAATAGTTTCAATTCCCTCCCAACTAACATATTGCTATTGTATTTCTATGAGTCACACCTGGCACCATTTGTATCTACTTCCCCCACTCCACTTTTCTGGAATACGTAATTGCCCTCATTTCAAAGGTGAAAACAACAACAACAACAACACAGAAAAGATACCAAAGGCATTAGGAACAAACTTTGCTTTTGTGGCAAGTTTGTTTGGACTGTGATGAGATAACGAGTCCCTTTGTGCAGGATTTATGGAAGGCAGAAGGCAATAAAAGAAGAGTCCAATATTTCATTAATTTGACAAAAACATCAGTTCTTTCATCAGGCTCAGGTGGACACCAAGAATCTAATCTGACTTTTCAGGCATTTCTCTCATAACAAACTGCAGTGTTGCCACCCAGAAAATCCCCTACCCCTGAAGGTGTAATATCCCAACCACTTTACAAATAAAATATTCTTGTGCTAGAAAATGATCCTTCTTCATTGATTAGGATGACGAGTTAAAAGTTATAGAACTGGAAAAACTGCAGCCATCACCTAACTGAATGGGGAGACCTCAGGCTCTATTGTCTTTAATACACCCCCAAATTTGGTAGCTTTCTTTGTGCAGTAGATATCCAAGTTATTAAACTCTGCCCTGTATTGTTTAAGTTCTATTGATCTTCTGCTCTTTCAATCATTTCTTTTTAAATCAGCTTTCAAAGATTCCTTTGAAGTTGGAAGCCAAAGGTCACTTCCACTGTGAGGAATTGTATTAAATTGGATTCTTTTTTTAAGCTCAGACCTGTTTGGTAATTGAAGATCTATTTTAGCAGCTGAGAGCTAAAGTCTGGAATATCTGACAGCCCAGGGATGTTGGCTCTCACCTGCCATCTCTGAGCTTGTTCTTTGTCCCCTCACTGGATTTGTGACTCCTAACAGCAGTGACTGAATTCACTTGCTAGGGGATTTTTAAACAGAAAGAATCTATTCTTTAAAAGAATTCTGCCAACAGTTTGTTCTTTTGCTTCATTTAATTGGGAGGAGTTAAGTCAATCTTGATCTGGCAATCAAAGCCTTGGGAAATTGCTGTTTATCTCACACCAGCTAACCTTTCTTTTCTTAGAAATTCTTCCTGGATGTACAATTGGGGCAACTGAAGTCAACAGAAGTAGTTTTAATGGGCGTTTCAAGATCTAATCTAGAAAAAGGGTCATTCTTATCAGAAAGCTTTTGAAATGCACTTGTTCTCCATCTCACAAAAAAATACTTAAACAACATTTAGGACAACAACAAGGGATGTCTGTTTTCGTCATGGTTTGAGGTGATGGCATTTTCCACTGTTCCTCCTCCCCTAGATCATGCTCCATTCCTCTTAAGACTGGTCACTTGCGAGAGATTGGGTATTGTTAATGACCCATGAAAGCAAAATAGGCTTTATCCCTGCAGAGCAATGATATCCTCTGCATGAATGGCCATTGTGGTCATCATGAGGCCTCAGGTTTGCTGATTGATGACCTCAGTGCATGACTGGGATGCTGACCTCATGAAAGCATGGAAGCCCCTGGACTCCTTACAAATGCTCATTTTCAGTTTACTCCTAGATTTTATTTGCCTATCATCTCCTCCAATTCCTTCAGCTCTGCAGTTCTCTCTTAACCTCAGTTCTCCACCTGTGCTCTGAATATGATTTCTTTTTACTTCATTGTAGCTGCCACAATTATCAGCCCCCCTCCCCCATGCACACACACAACATACATGCACATAAATGCCAATACACTTATCCACATTTACAAATCAAACATTATGTAGATCAGGGACTGCTATCAATTTTTTCACTTCCTATTCAAATTTCTTCCTTCTCTGCCTCTCCCCAAGCCTCCCTAAACCAGTGTTTATCATAGTATGGCCTCAGATCATCTGCAACAGAATTGCCTATGGTAATTTTAACAAATGCAGATTCCAGGGCCCCACCCCATACTAACTATATCAGATTCTTTGGGCCTGGTGCCCATGAATCTTTGTTTTCCACATACTTCTAGATAATTTGCCCACACACTAAAGTTTAAGAAGCACCTAAACCCTCCCTTCTTTAGCCCTTGACGTAACCCTTTCTTTCTATGGGTGATGAACTCTATACATGTGACACACATGGCCTCCCTGGCCTCTGGTCTCTTTCCTTTCTAATTCCTCATAATATCTTGCTCTTCTAAAAGTATTCTAAGGTCTCCAAAGGGAAGTTGTAATATACCTGTAACAGTACTATCTGATAATATTTTACTATTATAAAATAATATGTAATACAAATTATGTAATAAAATGATACTTTATTATATCAATGCTTAGCTGCAAATAAATTTGACAGAGTTAAAATGTAATATGTTTAACTCAGTGTTTCAGGGAATGATGTTATTTTAATCACTCTTGGTCAGGTGAGTTCGAGAGAAAGAAGAAAGCATTGTGTGAGTAAAGTAATGCACTTGAAAGGAAGAAATGGGAAGGTGAATATATCTGAAGCAACTTTTCTTAAATCAATAGTATAGTCGTACAATAGACAATATAACTGCAAGTAAGGTAGCCAAGATACTTGATGTTTTATAAAGACTAAATACTGTGACAGAAACTATGTCTCATAATATTTCATCAGCAATGGAGGATGCAAAAGAAACATAAGAAATGCAGTCTCTGTTCTTACAGAATTTATAATCTATTGAAGCTGCTTATAGAAATCAAACATTATGTATATTAGGGACTGCTGATTAAAAATTCTGCATATTGGAGTTTGACTGTGGTGCAGTGGGTTAAAAATGCAACTGCAGCCACTCAGATTGCTGTGGAGGTGCAGGTTCAATCCTTAGCCTGGCACAGTGTGGTAAAGCATCCAATGTTGCTATAGCATAGGTTACAGCTGCAGCTCAGATTCGATCTCTGGCCCAGGAACTACCATATGCCACCAAGTGTGGCCCTAAAAAAAAAAAAAAAATTAAGTTCTTCATATTGTCACATCAATATGCTTGTAAAATCTGATGTGATGAAAAAGGAATAGTAAAATATTGGTTGTTCTCTCAAATTTAAAATGCTTAGTGAAAATACAAAATGAGACTACTTGGTTTATTTAGATTCTCTTTTATGCTTTTTAAAAAAATCACTGTAGGATTAATCAGCTAATAGTCATCCATTGAAGTGACAGTGTTATTCATGATTATAAAATTCTAACAAAGAACATTGGTTAAATATATTTAATAATACCCTTATGATGGAAAGATATAGAACTTTTTAAAAATTTGTTTGGGGTGATGTTTAATAGCATGGAAAGGCTCACACTGTCAAGATAAGTAAAAAAAACTCAAGAAACAAAGTTGTTCAAATAATTTTCTAAAGAAGTATATATATGCTTTTCAAAGAAGACTAAATGGAAATGAAAATCACAGTGACTATTTCTGGATAATTGAATTACACAGTCTATTTTTCAATATTTAATACTGAACATTTATTATTTATATAATCAGCCATAAGAATAAGCTTTTAAAGGTGGCTTCACTATATTAACAGCTCTATGGTCTTAAAAAAGGTAATTTTTCTATCTCCAAGTAATATGTTTTTTTTTTTCCCCAAGAAATGTCTTTTAATCCACACACACAAAGTCTACATGTACACAAAGACCATACATTTCTGTTACCTTACCTTCTCTTACTCTTGGGCAACGCAGTTGACTTCCTCGGATGTCATTTTGTTCTATCTTGTGCCAAGTCAGGTACTTAAAATAATCTGATGGAAGCTTTAAAATGAGAGAAAAGAGAAATATCACCTGGCAATGTATAGTTCTCTTTTATGTGTACAAATAATGTGAACTCATACCAAACATTCAACCATATTGAACTGCAGGTATCTAATGGTGTGGCCGTCATCTTAGTCCAATCTAAATTATGTATTCTCATTCAACTTTGCTTCTCCAACACCTGCAACTGATTTACATTTGATGGCAAATGACAGCAGAAATAAATTTATATACCATTCGTGGACCACTTTACCCCCACCTCTGATAAACTGTCCTTTAATATTTATTGAACAGCTCATGAGAAGTCTTGTTCCATTTTAAAATAGTGGTAACTATCAAATGCTCTTCATAATATAAGCCCCAAGTAATCCCTCTAACTTGCTCCAATTGTACAAACTTTGCCTTTGAGGCTACACAGAAGAATCTCTCCGCATGTGACTACTATTTTAAGTGTCTGATAATAGTTGTCACCTTCTTTGTCATTTAATTATTACTCACAGATCATGATTTACAAATTATTGAATATCCAGGAAAAATGTAGTTCTCCTTGCAAAGAATTCCAGTTTATTGACATTGCTCTTAAATGTGTATCCAGTATTGAATGAAGTATTTCAGGTCTGGTCATCTTCCTTGTTCTGAACAGTATATTACTGATTAGATCACATCTGGGGCAATTTTATGTTGTTTACATTACTGAGGTTGTAGTGAATCAAAACTCCTGTTATTTTACATAGTTTATGATAGTTTCAAGATTAATACAAACAAAAGGCAAAGAATATTATGTGAAATGCATACACCATATATTCATTCTTCTGTTAGCTGGTGTTATACAGATCTATAAACAAACCCAGCGTACTTGATTTGAAGAACATTATAGTATTGGAAACGATTGCATTCATCTCAGAAAGAAGCATTTTGCATAGTTTATGCTTTGCTTGAGCTGTACATTTGTGTGACCAATACTAATATAAAAATTATTTCCACCATTATATGAACATAGGAAGCTCTAGACTAAGCCAGACTAAGAATTTCTCTTTACTACAAAACTTCTCCGAGACTTTAGTATCCTAACATATATTGTGAGTCTGTACTGCAAGGTGTTCCCCTGGACTATTAAACCATAGAATCTTTTATTCTTAGAGCACCATGTGGGACTATTGCATCCTGTAAAGGAGAGTTTGGGAAAACGAGCCTCAAAAATAAATTGGGAGGAGATGACTTTTTAATAATCACTTGTCTTTGATCTTTTACCTTCATTACTACTCACTGAATGATCATGATTGTTCCATAAATATTTCAATATCTTCATTATAAAAATAACAAAAGCACTCTACCTTATTAACAGCAACACTAAAAAGTGAATGCCTGAGCAATTCATTGAGATAATCTGAGGATTTGCTAACATACTTTCAAAGAATTCACTCATTCTTCAGAACTATTCTTTTAAAAAACAAGAGGCACAAATACATTTTAGGTTATTGAAAAATGTCATCCCTGGGCTAGTCTTGGTTGTTCTGTATACATGTATACATGTCTCTGGGAGCATCTTCCCCAACCTGTTATATGCTCTTGTAATTTTTTTGCTTGCTTCTCTGATAGGATAAAAATTTATTAGAAGTCAAATTCCCTGGAGTTGCCCCACCCAATTGCTTTTTTTGTGCTGTTTCATGAGGCTCTTGCTGGGAAAAAAAAGTATCTAAGCTCAGGATGAGTTTGAGAATAAAGTTTCCATTTTTCAACTGACATCTAATGTATAAAAACCTGCCTGTTGGTTTTTTTTTTAAGGGTTATATGGTTGATTTTGGCATTTCTTTTTTTTTTTTTTTTTTGTCTTTTGTCTTTTTGTTGTTGTTGTTGTTGTTGTTGTTATTGTTGCTATTTCTTGGGCCGCTCCCGCGGCATATGGAGGTTCCCAGGCTAGGGGTTGAATCGGAGCTGTAGCCACCGGCCTACGCCAGAGCCACAGCAACGCGGGATCCGAGCCGCGTCTGCAACCTACACCACAGCTCACGGCAACGCCGGATCGTTAACCCACTGAGCAAGGGCAGGGATCGAACCCGCAACCTCATGGTTCCTAGTCGGATTCGTTAACCACTGCGCCACGACGGGAACTCCGATTTTGGCATTTCTAACATTGTAGGAAATCGAGCCATTGCATTTCTTTGTTCTTTGTAAGGCTATTAATGTGTTACAGTCGTATGACTGTCGTTTCTTCTTAAAGGAATGGTGAACATTTGTGGCCCTGTCCTTTTTTCTTTTTTAATTCTGATGGACCAATTAACTAATCTGTTGGTTCAATAAATATTTTCAAAATTAGTAGGCTTCATTTCCATTTGTTTATTCATAAATATATACTCTGTCAGACACTAAGGATAAGAAGTTAAATAAAATATAGCACTTGTGCTTGAAAAATTTATTTTCTGTAATTTTGGAGTTAGACATATAAATAACTCATCTTGATCCAATGGGTTAAGTGGGAAAAAATTCTGAACAAAGGAAAGGAATAGAAAGCACATATGATTCCATTTAGGTGGGTTAGAGGAAAGCCTTGGAAGCAGTGAGTTTCAGAGGAGAAAGTTTTATCTTGTGGACACAGGACATTCAGAAAGAAAGGAGATAAATCTTAGACTAGAGACAGAATTTGAACCTAGTGGGGGAAAGGAAGGGATTTTTGTTCCTCTGATCATTATCTTTTCTACTCATCTCTGTCTCCGTCTCTTTTGTCTTCCTTCCTCTACCCTAGCTTCTTTCTCTTTCCTCTGAGTTGGGACTGAGCATATCAACCTTTCATTTTCCCCCCAATTACAAGGATAGGTTTAAGAAATCTCCACACTTATTAAAAAGTGTTAAATGTAAAATACATTTTTAAACTTATCATTAGATAAATAGCTAATTAAAAAATATTTACCAGGGATGATATTCCAGAATCCGAACGTGAATATAATGTTCTGTTCCTCGAGAGAGCTGACCCAGGGTGTGAGTCACTCACATGGGAGCTATAGGATGAATTAGATGGACAGATCTCCTGACTGCTTGCATTTTGACCTGAGGAGCTGAGTGAAAGAAAATGCTTATAAAGTCTTTAAATATAAGTATCTTTGTATGAAACAACAATAACAACAAATTTCAAGAACAAACTTTTCCACTTAGAGAAGAGAACAATGATACACTGAGAATTCTGTCATAGTCCTAAGCATATTTTTATGGCTAATAGTCACTTTGGGGGATTCGGATTCTCCCCAAAGGTAGAGGTGCCCATATAGAATGCATGTCTTAGAAAAGTAAATCTTAACAGGACACGCAGATACATACATGCTTACAGGATATGAACAAGGAAGTCAGCCCTAATATTGTCTATCACTCCTGGTAGAACTACCACTGGAGACTTGGCACAAACAAGCATCCTTAAACTCCCTACTGGTTTTCACATTAATTTGGACCTTAAATTTTTCCTGAAATTTCCTCCAAACCTCATATTTTCTAAGATTGGTGGCAAACATATTAAAAAGTCAGGGTCTTTCATCAGTTTTAAGCACTTTGAAATACTACTCAAACTTTTCACTTAAGAACCATCTAGCTCTCTCCATATTCCCGTTGTTACGCCTGAGATACAAAATGTCTTTTTTGCTCTCCCACACTAATTCTCAAGTTTATTATTCATTGTTATTCTCACATTTTTCCCTTTCTCCTCAGTAATGGTTATGAGTTTCTCTTTCTGTAATTGGTGCTGTACCTTATTTTAAGCCAACTTAAAAATGATTATCTAAATATACTTTTCCATGTTAAGTAAAACTAGAAGTCATATCTATTTCTAGCCTCTTTATACTCTTGATCATTTTTCAGGCTCCAAGAATCTTAAGAGACAGCATTCTATATTTTATGGCACAGTTATTATGTAGTTCTGTAGCAATTTTGCTTACAAGAAACTGACACATCTCTTGTATATTGAGGTTGCCTTCATGAAGTACAATACAGAAATGTCTTTCATTTTTCATTTATTAACTGCCATGCTACAGAAGAAGAGCTTAGCCATTACATCATATTCTAAAAAGAGCATAACCATGCCATTAAGAAAATAACACAACTCTGCCTTGTTATCAAGGAGAAAATTATTCCTCCATCTGCCACTAAGTAATAAATCAAGGATTTGGTCTTAATTATGTAAAAAAGTCAGAAAATATATGCCTCTCAGATTGTTCCCACTTGAACAATGCTTTAATAATTTGAATATTGTTTCTTCAAACTAACAAACATTAGAAGGACAACATTGCATTGTGTAAAATTTATTATTCCTGAAACAGGTAAATCTTTCTATCTATAGCCAGAATTTTGGCCAACAATCAGGGAGGGAAAAAAAATGGGGCAGAATGGAATAGTATTTGAGGGGATAAACAGAGGCTGAAAGTTTAACTGACTTTTTTTGTTTCACCTATCTTTATGTCTATATGCTAGCCATTTCTGCCAAAATGAAATCAGAAAAATAAGGATAATGAACACGACTGAATACTTCTCCAGTGATGTGTGTTTTGTGTTTCTAAGCTCCAGTGATGGTTACGTGAGAGGCTGACTCAATTTAAAAAAAAAAAAAAAACAAAAAAACCTGGAAGTCTCCCTCTCTCTTATTTTTATTTTATTTTATTTATGTATTTATTTATTTTTTTGCTATTTCTTTGGGCTGCTCCCATGGCATATGGAGGTTTCCAGGCTAGGGGTCGAATCGGAGCTGTAGCCACTGGCCTACACCACAGCTCACGGCAACGCCGGATCGTTAACCCACTGAGCAAGGGCAGGGACCGAACCCGCAACCTCATGGTTCCTAGTCGGATTCGTTAACCACTGCGCCACGACGGGAACTCCATCTCTCTCTTATTTTTAAACCTAAGGTGTGAGAAATGATCTTATTTTGCTTAAAGCAGAGCACATGGGAAAAATAAGTTCATATAACTAGAAGATCTGATAAGAAAGATCCAGTCAATAGAGTTTTCACTGTATGCTTCTTACATGGTTCTGTAAGGCCAGGCACAACAACCTCCAGCTAAAATCAGGTTTACAAGTGAGTGAAAATTATCTCATCTTAGATTACATTGGATGATTGCAGTGTTTAAACTAGAAGAACTAGTTGTACCATTATCCTGACTGCTATTAGATATTTATTAATAATAGAAGGTGATTAAAACTTTGGTAACACAGGAGTTCCCATCATGTCATGGCAGAAACAAATCCAACTAGGAACCATGAGGTTGCAGGTTCGATCCCTGGCCTCACTCAGTGGGTTAAGGATCCAGCGTTGTTGTTGCAGACATGGCTCAGATCTGGCGTTGCTGTGACTGTGGCTTAGTCTGGCAGCTATGGCTCCGATTAGACCCCTAGCCTGGGAACCTCCTCCATATGCCGCGGGTGTGGCCCTAAAAAAAAAAAACCTTTCGTAATACAAGTAAATAGGCAACTAACATCCCCACTAACTCTTCTTTCTTTCTTTTTCTTCATAGAATGGAATGAATTGGATGTGGTTTTGAGTTTCAGCTAAGGACAGATTATCTGAGAAGATACTAACCATTAAATGACTAGTCTGACTTTCTTTCAATGTGATTTCTCTTTTGGGGCTCCAAAGTCTGGAATCTTCTCCTGACATTTTGATATTCCTCTCCGGCGTCACACCAGAGGGCAGTGGGGAAGGGCAGCATGCTATGATCTTGGAATAAAAACCTTTGGGGCATTCTGAAAATCTTTGTCCCACTACTTCTATCTTAAGTTCCATGTGGAAGTTTTCTTTGGTCTGCTATTTTGGGAGAAATATCAGCAAAGTAAGATAATTTCCAATCCTTTAGTTTTAAAAAAGAAAAGATGGAGCATCTTTTCAGGTTGTGTAACTAACACAGACTTCTATTCCATCTGCCTTAAGGTGCTCATGGCTGAAGCCAAGAAGGCAAGACTTCTGAGTCCCTAGGAATCTAAGATAGCTACTGCTGTGGCCTCGGGTCACTCAGCACCTCTAGTGTTCCTCATCTTTAATATTCAGAAGATAAAGTGGATTCTGCCCGAGTGCAAATGTTTTCTGCTTTGTTTTGTAACATTCTTGTCCTGATAACAACTGTTACTAATATAATAATTTTATAATTAACATTTCTTGAGCATCTGTTATGTGCTAAGCATTGTACTAAGAACTTGACATAGCTTAACTCATTTAGTCATTACAATCACCAAAAAAAGTGGGTAACATTATTGTTTTGATTCTATAGATTGAAAAACTGAGGCACAAAACTGGCATAACTTGCCCAAGTCATGTAAATAAATGACCAAATGTTCTTAATTACTAGGATTCAAACAATATTCAGATAAGCTGCTCTGATTCTTTAAATAACTGTAAATCCATATTATTTATTAGGGTGCATTTGTTATTAAGGAAACTCATTTATATTGATTTTTCTTATTCTAATTGCTCAACTACATATAAATAATTGCACTGGTTAATAGAACATGTAACTATGAGCAGTGACTATTTACTGAAAACAAAAGGTAAGCCTTAAGTAGTAGAACCTATGAAAACACTATTCCCGATAACATCAAGTTGTTTTTAAAACTCTCTCCTATCTCCCCTCCCCAAAGGAAAAAAACCAGACCTGCAGGTTAGTTGGTATATTGGTTTACTCATTTTTAATCTTTCTGCCTGCAGTGAACAAGCAGTTATCATAAATTACAACTCTAAACCCTTATGAAAGAGAAATTAATTTTATTAATGCTGTAATATAAAGCTGCCACAGAGGAGGTGCCAAGGCTAAAACTGTACAGCATTTGTCATAAGTGATTTATACTATCTTTAAAATAGGTGGCATTATCTGAATTGGCCATCTATTCTTAGTTTTTAAAAGTGTAGACTGGCCAACAAGAAGTCAGGTGAGCTGAGACTGCAGGATGGAAAACAACAATAATGTAACTTATCAATTCATGAGCCCCTTTCATCAGAAGATTGCAGTGTCCTTTACAATCACGAGTTTATAAGCCTCATAAATTGTTGGCTGCAATGGGTGCTATCTGTTTAATTAAAATGTCAAGTTGGTGATTATGTAGCTTTGTAAGCAGAGTGAAGGAGGAGGTGGCAGATGGCTTAGTTTCTGGGGTGAAGCCCAGCTCTTGAGGTAAAGAAGGCAGTGTTGGACATACACCATCCAGGGCCAGGGACTCCTTTCAGAATGCAGTGTTATCAGAATTGCATTGCCTGTGACTCCATTTCTAAATGTCCCATTTATATCACTATTAAATGATCAGTGTTGCATCATTATAGCATTGTATTTAGGAAGGACGGAAAGGCTCAGTCATATTTTTCAGTTAGCAAAGGACACCCAAATCCTCAAACTCCTTCTCTCTCCTCCCAAAATATTAAGCCAGGTTCTCAAATCTGGTGGGATCTTGCTAAAGCCAGGCACTTCTGAGGTTATTGGCTGGAGGAAATTACCAGGGACCTAGAGCAGTAAATCCAGTGAAAGGGGAGTTCCTGTCATATCTCAGTGGTTAACGAATCCGACTAGGAACCATGAGGTTTCAGGTTTGATCCCTGGCCTTGCTCAGTGGGTTAAGGATCCGGCGTTGCTGTGAGCTGTGGTGTAAGTCACAGATGCGGCTCAGATCCCGTGTTGCTGTGGCTGTGGTATAGGCCTGCGGCTACAGCTCTGATTAAACCCCTAGCCTGGGAACATCCATATGCTGCAGGTGTGGCCCTAGAAAAGACAAAATAAATAAATAAATAGGGTAAAAGGAGATATCAATCCAGCCTCTTTGATTTCTTTGACCATTCTTTTTATCTTTTAAAATCCAGAATGCCTGTCTTCTCTATGCCTATATTTTATTTATTTGTGAAACAGGTGATGATTGCTCTATCTACATGTTAGAGATGGTGATGAGGTAATAGAAAGTACTCAGGAGGATTTCATGAAATCAGGAAATCATTTGATGTTATAATGTGTTAGTTTCTGAAATGGCAGATTTGATGTAAACCAAGTTATTATGTTCAAATTTCTGATGGTTCTAAATTAAGTTCTCAGAACTAAACCTATAAATTGAGTAAAGAATAATAGAGTAATGAACTGTCCTGGAAAACTGTATGTTTTACAGATATCCCAAAATTTTCAGTACCCAAATCCTAGGAGTGTTAAAATGTATGTAAGTTGTATCTAAAATTATTTAGATTGTTGATTCTAAAAACACAGAAAGGCAAATCATAATTTTTAAAAGTACAGAGTTGTCGTCTCTCTATTTCTATATGAATGGGTCAGATGTTCATTTTATGATGGGCTTGTAGTCTTATAAATTTTGCTTGTCCCTGTTGTTCCAGTCCCATGTGCATTCTTATAAACACAAATATACCCCTAAATTAAGATACAACAAAAGTAAAAGAACCAACAAGTATCAAAGTTCTCTAGAGGGAAAACTTGTAAACTTAGTACCTATTAGTGGGTTTGTTGGTGGTTATAGAAGAGATATATTCAGATACCAGAAACAGCAAAGATAGACTGGGATACCTCTATGTTCTCTTTCAAAATTATATTTAGAAGTTTTTAGAACTTTCTGTAACCACATGTATAGCTGCTATTTATAAGGTTTTCAGTACTTGAGGAATGTTTTACTACTGCCTATGATGAAACAATTTTGAAAATTCAACTACAGAACAACACTACAAGGGAGAAGAATATAGACACTAAAGGACAATATGTGATTATTGTCCTTTGCTAAACTGAAAAATATGACTGAGCCTTTCCTTAGATCTTGTGAATAGAGATAAAACTATGAAATTCTGAATGAAATTGAGTATATTAGGAAAGTAGATGGCTATGACTCTTGTTTCATGATGTGAAGAAATGTGATTAAACAAATACTGGCACTAAGGAAACCTCTTTTCTCTTTTTTTGGTTTTCTTTCTCCCATCCTCTCTTTCCTTCCTTCTTTTCCTTTCCTTTCCTTTCCTCCCTCCCTTCCTTTATCCTTCAAAATTTGAAGACCAAATTTTACATTTTAGCCTGAGAATCACTTTTATACTGTCTCTAAAATAATTTTATAAAAATATACTCATTTTAAAATAATAATGCTGATTGTAAAGATCATTTTTTAATGGAACTCATAAATAAGTTTCCTCTTGGTATAGCATATTAAAGGATGTTAGTAAGTAGAGGAAAATAAAGTTTAAAATTGTTCACAGAACTTCTACCCATTTAAAAACTATTGTTTCATATGCCCACTTCTAATTGTGACCCAGGTTTTAACATTAAAATCAACATAACATTTAGACACTGCTTGAGATGTACACAGTTTGCTAACAAAAATAAGATGTGTAATAGAACTGTTTCAGCCTCTAAACCCCTCCCTAGGCACAATTCCTATCTTAACTGTAGGCAGTAAATTCAGGAAGCTATAAGTAGTTTTCACACACTCATAAAATCACAATGTGATTGGGGGTTAAAAACCTCACTTTTTTAAAAATGGGAGCCAACTTAAACACCAATATAAGGCAAAAACATTCAAGAAACTTTCAACCCCCCAACTCTGTACTGTCTAATTATCAGCTTGCTTTGAGAAACATTTATGAAACAGCCATAAAATTTAGGAGTGAGGAAACGATTGGGTTTGCCTCTTATTTAATCTGATTTGTGGCTTTATTGCTCAAGTAAATTTTGGTAGTAATTTCATTTAAATGTAACTAATAGATACAAACTAGTGGAAACTAGTAGCTAATAGATGTTAACTAACAGATATTTCCTTTTGGCTGTCTTATCTATTTTCCCCTGAAATTCACACATGCTCTCTTAAAGAGCCCTGTGTAGCTGAAAACATACCACTGTTAGACAGCAGGTCCAGCTCTCAGCTCTCAATGATCTCCTGAATTGTACTTGTAGCCAGTTACCTGGTATAGAGGAAAAGATGGTTTCCTTCTCCAAACAACCATCATCAGTAACATAGGTTGCATGATTTTCCATTTTTCAATGAGATTTAATCCAGCAACACTACCTATGTTTGTTTTCTCTTAAGGAATGACTAAGGCTACTTTTAATAACATTTTTTTTTTGGCTTACCTTTCAGACATGTCTTGCTGGGGCATAAAGTTCTCTGGCCTTCATAAAGCTATTTTTCTGTAGACATTTTTCATCCTGCTCCCAGGAGGGGCTATGAGAGCTGTCCACCAAGAATCTGCAGCCTCTTTTGGGGGTCTTCCATGTATTCACCGTGACCAAGGAAACAAGCTGTTACCTAGCAACCTAACCCTTTAGGAGGTATTGTTATCAATCTCTTAGCACTCATCAAATGAATCCCTATGCTCCTGGAGCAGCGTAAGGGTGAGCGTCGTTTCCAGGGAGTTGCGTAAACTGTGGCAGAATTGAACTTTGACTACAGAAACATAAATTATAGCAGAGGGAACAAAGGACCCTAGCATCTCTGAAAAGTTTTCTGTCTTCAGCTCCATTATTTCTTGAATTGTTTGCATCTGGCTTGAGTTTAGTTGAAGTGGTTTTCATGCAATGTATCCTCAGTATTTGGTTTCTTCTCTTCTGTAGTTTCAGAACAAGCAGAGAGAGCAAAAGGGAAGTTATCAAATTCCAGCTTGTATCTTGCTCAAATAAAACACCTTTGAGTTGAAGATAGGCAATTCTGCCTTGTTGAGCACAAGAAAGAAAAAATAGTAGATTTTTGTTTCAAGGCAAAATTTTATAACCTATCACAGAAAAGGAGGAGAATATCATAGTATATTGTATGCTCATTGATCCAAAAAATCTGCTCAGAGTGCCTACTATTTGTATAGATAGAACTATGATTTTTTTTTTTTGTCTTTTTAGGGCCACACTTGTGGCATATGGAGGTTCCCAGGCTAGAGATCAAATTGGAGCTGTAGCCGCCGACCTACGCCACAGCCACAGCAATGCCAGATCCAAGCTATGTCTGCGACCTACACCACAGCTCAGGCAACACCGGATCCTTAACCCACTGAGCGAAGCCAGGGATCAAACCTGCAACCTCATGGTTCCTAGTTGGATTCCTTTCTGCCGCAGCATGAAAGGAACTCCAGCACTGTGCATTTTTAACTTCACGAACTGATAAAACAGAAGTTCTCTAAACCTGCTATTTGCATACCTCCTTCCCCCTAAATAGAAAAACATTAGCTGTACTTTTGAGGACTGAGAGTTTGTCGTTTGCCAAAAGCACAGTAAACAATTTCATGGCCTTTACTGCTTCAAAACGTAAGACATTTGGGAAACCATTTTATTCAAAAACCTCATTTCAAAACAAGGTATTTTGGCATGTCTTGGAAAAAGCATTATGTTTCCTTTTTTCCTTGCAACGGTAATCTATCCAAAGACTAAAAAATTTTCAGTAACCTTATAGATGTGTTTCATACAGAAAAAGTGAAAAACATGTTCTCCTCTACATTAAGTTTCTGTTAGAACTTTATTTTACACACAAAATGCTTCAGGCTGAAACCTAGCTTAAACACCTCCTATGCTAAAAAATGTTAACGACATACTTGATAAAGACTCACAAATTTATTTGTTTCTATCCAAGTAAGTATATTTTTTCGAAACTGTTAAATATCTGAAATATTGCACCTCAAATTTTCTAGGTATTTTTCCCATGATAAGGATAGTGATGCCAAATGTTAGACGTTTCTTGTACCTTTGTCTTTTCTAAGCATCCTTGGAATTTACCCAAGTCCAAATGTTATAGACCAGTATTATCCCAAAAATGAATTAGATAAGTTGAATAAAATCACAATTATATCTTTTTAGCTTTATAGCTCAAAACAACTACCCCATACCTCCACTGCCTCAAGCAAAAGCTATCCATATGTCAATGTCTCAATTCTGACTTTTCCAAAATCCTCAGATCCAGTCTCTTCCCTAGTCCTCCAGTTTATTCTCACACCTTCTCTCTCTTCTAACTTCCAAGATCTCTGCTCCCCTCCTGCTCTCACTTAGCATCAGAAAATAATTTCTATGGGGTACCATCATCCATTGATCTACCTATTCTCATCTACCTGCCTCTTTGCTCTGCTTTCTCCTTATTAACAAGTGTGACATCAACACCTCTATTTTCATTTCTGGGCTAGATTCTATCCCTTCATCTCAAGACCACTGATTTAGGAATTCTTCAGCATCATCAGTTTCTCCTCTCTATTGAATCATTCCCACAGAGGTATAATCATGCTATAATTTTGCTCATTAAAAGCAGAAACAAAACCAATCCACTGTTTGGTCCACTTCTCCCTCCAGCTTCTCCCATTGCTTCTCATCTATTACAGCGTAGGGGAAAAACTTTGCAAGTGTTGTCTATGCTTGCTGCATCCAATTTTCTTCCCTGTCTCTCTTGAACTCACTCAAGTAATGTTTTCACTCCACTATTCCAGTGAAACTACATTTGGCAAGGCCACTGATGACCTTCAAGTCACTAAATTCAGTGGGCAGTTGCTAGTTCTTATTTTCTTGATCTATCCTCTGCATTTGAAACATGAAGTTACTCTCTCCTCCCTGAAGCACTCTCTTCATTTGGCTTCTAGGACCCCACACTCCACTAATTTTCTTTCTGCTTTTACTACTCCCTACTCATCCTCCCAATCGCTTAATAAACTGGTGCGCCCAGAGCTCAGTCTTTAGACTTCTTTCTTTAACTCGATCCATTAATGAGCCTCATGGATTTCAAAACAATTTATATGCTAATGATGCCAATATTTATAACTCCATCCTAGACTCCTCTCTCTCTCATGAATTCCAGACCTATATATTTACTTGCCTACTTGAAACTCTTCCGAAAGTTTTATAGTCACCTCAATCTTCATATTACAAAAATAAATCTAAATCTCCCATCCAGATCAGTCCCTTTCATTCCCTCCAGCTATTCAAGCTAAAAATCATGAAATTGTCCTAACTACTCTTTCGTCCAAAAATCACATCTAATCCAGATAAAATCTTATAAACTCTACCTTCAGAATGTTTTTAGAATCTGACCACCTCTCACCTACTCCATGGCAACTATGAGACCCCATATTTCCTTTTTTTTTTTTTTTTTTTTTTTTGCTTTTTAGGGCCACACTCATGGCATATGGAAGTTCCCAGGCTAGGGGTCTAATTGGAGCTACAGCTGCCAGCCTATGCCACAGCCACAGCCATGCCAGATCCAAGCCACGTCTGTGACATATACCACAGCTCATGGCAATGTCAGATCCTTAACCCAGTGATCAAGGCCTGGGATCGAACCCCAAACCTCATGGTTCCTAGTCGGATTCATGTCCACTGTGCCACGATGGGAACTCCAAGCCCCGTATTTCTTATTTATTTATTTATTGAACCATATTTGATTTAGAATATCATGTTAGTTTCAGGTATACAGAAAAGTGATTCAGTTTTATATATATGTGTGTATACTATTATATTTCATATATACATTAAAATCCAGATACAAAAGACTCTGAAAAAGAATGTATATAAACATGATTATAATTAATAGTATTATATATAATGTATATATACATGTTCTTTTTCAGATTATTTTCCATTGTAGATTATTACAAGATTCTAAATATAGTTCCCTGTGCTATATAGTAAATTCTTGTCATTTGTCTGATTTATATATAGTGGTGTATATCTGTTAATCCCATACTCCTAAACTATCCCTCCCCCACCCCTTTCCCCTTTGATAACCATGAGTTTGTATTCTGTGTCTGTGAGTCTATTTCTCTTTTGCAAATAAGTTCATTTATATCATTTTTTTATATTCCACATATAAGTGATATCATATATTTGTCTGTCTTTGTCTGACTCACTTCGTATAATAATCTCTAGATCCATCTATGTTGCTGCAAATAGCATTCTTTCTATAGCTGAGTAATATTCCATTGTATATATGCACCACATCTTCTTTATGCATTCATCTGTTGGTGGGCACTTAGGTTGCTTCCATGTCTTGGCTATTGTAAATATTCCTGCTATGATCATTGGTGTGAGATCCCATATTTCTTAGCAGTATTATTCCAGCAGACACTTTACTGGTCTCCTGCTCAGGCCATATCTCCCACATTTTCTCCTCAAACACAACAGCCAGAGTGATTCTGTTAATGTACAAGTCATTCTTCTGATCAGACACTTCCGTGGTTAGTCATCTCACAAAGTAACATCAGTATCCTTACAAGAAACTACAAGGCATTGATGTATCTTATGTTAAAAAAAATAAGTAATCTCGGAATTAAAAATACTTTGGAAATGTCTTCTAAACAATCAAGATTCAAACTAAGATTTCTTGATAACTTCCAAGTTGACTAATATCAGTTAAGAACAGTGAAATAGTTTTTACATACTGTTAGACAATTAATTTCAAAAATCCTTCTACTCTTCTCTTAAGCTTCAGTTAAAAGAAGAAGTATCCTGGAGTTCCCTGGTGCCTCAGTGGGCTAAGGATTCAGTGTTGTCACTATAGCAGCTTAGACCATTCTTTTGGTACAGGTTCCATCCCTGGCCAAGGAACTTTCTCATGCCACTGGAACAGCAGAACAAAAACAAAACAAAATCAAACAAAAAAATCCCAGAAGCATCCTAGATTTGGAATGTGAACTGTTTTGTTTTTTTTTTTAAAGGCTACCATTTATAAGTACTTCTCTGTCTGATGGAGTATTTTCTCAGTATTATGAAATCAAAACAAAAGGTAGAATTTGTGGTACCTTAAGACAGTGGCAGCAGGCTAGTCATCAGATCCCTGATATTTCTTCTAAAAATGATACAAAACAAAAAGAAGGTAAAAGTGTATCTACCCACCCATACAAAAAGCATGTCTTCAGCAGATTTTGAGAATAGAGAATATTAAAACCTCAAAATAACTATGAATTTAAAAAGTTGAGTGTGTCCATTATGTCCTAGCCCCAGCCTCATTGCACTGAACATTTTAGGCCAAGTAAAGGCAGACCAAGAAAAATTGTGGGAATGATAGAAAAAGGATGGAGTCTAAAGTAGATCTAAAATAATCACCAAAAAGATTAAGTCCAGTCTAAACAGAAAATATTATGAAAGCAACCGGGAACACCAGAGCAGGGACTGCAGGGAAGAGACTTCAGTGTATGCAAGATGTGAGAGCACAGGTGTGTTGTAAAGGGGACATCTTTGAAACATACAGCTTTCGGAAGAAAAAAAGGCAAAATGGAAGTTAAAACTTCCCTTTCGCAACTGGGAGGTGGAGAGGAAAAGAAGAGAAAAGGGGAAATCATAAGGTCTTATAAAACAAAGTAGAATCACTAAATGAGAGGATTCATAATCCCTCCTGTGATAGATAGAACACTATCCCCCCAAAAGAGGTCACCTAATACCTGTAACCTGGGACTATGTTAACTTATGTGGCAAAACAGAAGTAAGGTAGCAGATGAAATTAAGATTGCTAACCAGCTGACCTCAAAACAGGGAGGTTTTTTTGGATAATCCAGGTGGACCCAATGTAATCACGGGTGTCCTTAAACATATGAAAGAGGTAAGAGCTAGTGTCAGAGAAAGACTCAGCCAGCCATTACTGGTTTTGTGGATGTAAAGAGTCCACATGCCAAGGAATGCAGGCAAAAGCATTATCTATAAAAGAAAAAAAAATTGATACACTGATAAGAAAAAGAATATATGTATATATACACACACACACATACATAGACACACATACATACATATATATGTATATGAGTGGTTCACTTTGCTGTACAGCAGAAACTGGCACAACATTGTAAATCAACTATACTTTAATTTTAAAAATGTCGAAAATAATATCTTACACTCTTCAAGAGACACTTGTAAAAGAACAAAAAGACAAATCACTTGGCGAAAATACTTGCAAATGACACATATATCCAGAATTTATAAAGAACTCTCAAATTCAATAATAATAAAATGGGAAGGAACTTAAAAAAATGGGCAAAATGTTTGACCAGAAATTTAACCAAAGTGCATATGTGGAAGGTGAATAAGCACATGAAAAAAATGCTCACCTTCATCAGTCATTAGGGAATGCAAACTAAAACCAAAACAAGGTACCATTACACACATACTAGAATGGTTAAAATTAAAAATACCAAGTGTAGGGAAATTGAAACTCTCTTATACTTCAGATGGGAATGCAAAATAACTTTCGAAGACAGTTTTCCAGTTTCTTTAAAAGTTAAATGTACATCTACCCTTAGACCCATTCTTTCCACAACTAGCTATTTACCCAAGAGAAATAAAAGCATATGCTATAGAAATATTTGTGCATTAAATTTCAATTAGCTTTATTTGTGATCATCAAAAACTGGAAACAAACCAAATATCTAAACAAAAGAAGGGAATGAATTAAAATTATGCTGTATCATACCATGGAATATTACTCAGTAATAAAAAGGAATTCACTAATGATGAAAATGAAATCTAATCTATACTAACAGAAAGCAGATTGATGTTCGGGAATAGGGTAAAGGGTAGGGAATATGATATCAGCTACCTAGTAGTAGGCAAAGACTACTATGCAGAAAGAATAGAGGAAGGATAGTTAGCTAGCAACGTGTGCATGTTTTTAAGATTTTGGTGGAAGTATTTAAGGCTATCATGCCAAACACAGTGACTGCAACATCATGGGCATGAAATAAGTGTTGGTTAAGTGAATGAGCAACAGTACAAGGATCTCAAGTCATTCTAGTTGTAGGGAAGATGGAGACAGTCCATAGCTGAAAGGTGGTCATTAAATTGGGGAATACTTCATATGTTACCATTGGGAAATGTTTCTGTGTTTATATAGGCATTGCTTATAGAAAACATTTCAAGAGCCTTCTTTCAGTAGAAATTCACTTTAGTTACCAACAGATTCATCTGGAATCTTCAGAAAAGGAAGTGTATATTTTCCTATAGTACTGTGAAGAATAACTGATTGAGAAACAAAGGAAAATCTGAAAAAAAAAAAACAAAAAAAAAAACCCTCCATGACCTGTTTATAACATAGGTGTATGGATCCTGCCTCACGTTCTATTCTTTGGGGAGAAAATAATCATGGGATATGCATTCATTTCCTTCCTGGAATGTTAAACTGGAGACAAATTAAGGTTTTGCCCTTTCTTTCTTGAGTGGAGTGAAGAGTTATGTGCTCAGTGTAACAAAATTTTGAGCACCTGGCCACAGTGTAGCACATACTGGTATACATACTACCTAGGTACTCATTGGTGAGGTGAAACCAATGAATTAGAAGTTCTTTGACATATGACTTTTCTAATTAGGAGAGAACAAGATCTTACCTCCAGAAAAAATAGGCAGACCAGGGACTTTAGCTGCATCCATTAAAAAGCAAACTAAGAGAGTTCTAAACTTAAACTGAAAAAAATTGTTATTAGTCAGTAATGATTAATAGAAAGTATGATATGGGTCAGGTTTCTGTCATTTTAGATCTTTTTAAATCTTGCTTCATGAATTTTCCATTAGTTATATGAGTGGGTCACTTTGCTATACAGATTGACAAAGGCTTATATATTTGCATGTGTATTTTATATATGCATAAAATATAAATTTTTAATCTAAAATTTAATTTACATTTATTTAAAAATAGCTCATATTACACAGTTATATTATAGTTTCCATTTATGAGGATTTTATAATACTTATATGCAAAAATTTTTTAATTAATTAATTGGGTAGTTCCCATTGTGGCTCACTGGGTTAAGGGTCCACCATTGCGAAAGCTACGGCAAAGGTCACAGATGTGGCTCTGATCCATTGTTGCCATGACTGTGGTGTAGGCCAGCAGCTGCAGCCCCAGTTCAACTCCTGGCCCCGGGAACTTCCATATGCCATAGGTATAGCTGTGGAAAAACATTAATTTATTAATTAGTTGTCATTGAATTGACAATTTTTTTTCCCAAATAATGTAACTGAAACCAACAAAAATACTGTATACTTTCATCATCATTTCTAAAATTAAAATCTCTTAAGTAATCTAAATAGGGAAAACACTATCTTAAAATAAAGAATATTCCTTTAAATTAACAAAATGTCTCTTTATAAAGTTCTACTGTGTTTTCTTCTTTTTTCCCTGTTTGCCCTTGGCTTTGCTGATACTAACTTGTGGACCTGTGGTCTTTGTGAGTCACTGCTCTGGAGTCCATTCTATGAAGGAAACAGGCTGCTAAAGTATACATAGAATAGGAATTCTATTTATTTAGCAGATTTATCATCCTGAAACTCACAGAGGGCCACAGGGCATGTCATGCTAATATAACTCATGTGTTATGATATGATAACATCATGTGTACACAAGGGATTTATGTGAAATATGAAGAAAGGCTTTCTTGCTTTCAGATAAATAATGGGATGAGTTAACAGCTCACCTCTGAAGACCTAAAATGTGAGTACAGGATGGTTCTGATAAGAGGTGAAAGAGAATAAACTAAATAGTATTTGGGGTTGTCTCAAATCTGATGCTATAGCACTGCTGATTCTTGGAATATTAAAAATTCTCACATACATATATTATCTTTTTTTAGCCTAATGCATGCTAACTGGTAAGTTCTAAAGATTATACCCCCTACAGTAGAAATGGCAGAGCCAAATGCCAATGAAACTCACTTGAAAAATTTTTCATTTGCAAAAAATACGACATAATAGGTGCCACAAGTTCTACTTAGTTTTGCCAATGCTTGTTAAAATTACTGATGTTTCCCAGTCATAATGAGTTACTTTTTTAGGGGAGAGGAGATTCATAAATTTTCAACATTTAATGAAGCATTGGTATATTCTATACTTTTACTGCTCTCTAGTTTTTAACCTCCAAATTTTGTTTCATATACTGATGTTGGCATATATCACATTAACTTTAAAAAAAGAAGCTTATTCCTAAAAACGCATAATGTTTTCATTACTTTCCTTTTTGAATTCAATTATCCCGTCATTACACTAAAATCACTGTTAAGTACCTATTGACAGTCTCTAATACAAAGACTCCATTTCTGGCTTTATCGTGTTGAACACCTTGCTTTATGTGTTAATGTGAGATATCTGGTCTGTACAAGTAAGTCTAAAAGCATCAGATAATTTCATTGAATTTGAAATCCTTTTAATTAAGTGAAACCACTCTGTAGCTTGACAGCTGTGAGAGAAGTGACTACATGGAATTAATATGATAAATACCAAAGAAAAATCAAATTATATTTATATTTTAAATCATTTATATTTGTAAGCAGGATTCATTGTTCACTCCATTTTCCAATGCTAAAATTTGACAGCATAAACATGGTGAATAAGGCCAAAATGCTGAATGGTCATTGATCATTAAATCATAGGATGAATCAGTTTTTATGAAGAGCTTTTATCTCAAACTATTTTTCAAATTAATTAAAAATTCTATCATGGTTTATTAATAAAAGGCATTTAGCTTCTACTCTGTAGGCTAGGCACTGTGCTAGGTGACAGAAGTACAATAATAAACAAGTCATATTTCTTTAAAGAAACGTACATTATAAAGGTAAAAGAAGTAGCAAGAAATTATATTAATTAGCATGAAAAGAGCTACAATGAAAGTAACCATAGAATAATATAGAGTCACTTAGAAGGAACACTTAATGCTTTTGGAAGGAGAAATGTCAGAGACGACTTACTTGAGGCTAGGCTGACACTGGGAGTTATGCAGCAGTCAGGTAGCAGAAAAGAGAGGTGTGTTTCCAGAGAAGAGAAAGCACAGGTAAGAGGCTGGAGGTGAGAAAGCACTGTAATTTGGACATCTTTGGTAATTTAGTGTGATTGAAAATGAAACCAAAATTGAAAAAAATTAAAAAAAATTAAAATGAAACCAAAATTGAAAAAAATTAAAAAAAATTAAAATGAAACCAAAGTCTTGTTCTTTGAAAAGATTAATAAACTCCATAAGCCTTTATCTAGTAACTAAGTGAAAAAAAGAGAGGACACAGATTACTAATATCCAAATTAGGGAAGGGACATCATTACAGATCCCATAGACGTTAAAAGGGTTTGAACAACTCTATGCCCACAAATTTGATAGCCTAGATAAAATAGGCCAATTCCTTGAAAGACATAATCTGTCAGAAATCGCACATGAAGAAATAGACCACTTGAATAGGACTAAATTTATTAAAGAAATTTAATCAGTAATTAATAGCTTTCCAAAACAGCATCTAGGCCTGGATGGTTCACTGGTGAATTCTACCAAACATTTAAAGAAAAACTTATACTAATTCTGTACTATCTCTTTCAGAAGATAGAAGCAGAGAGAATACTTCCTAATCCATTTTAAAATGCTGGGCATTGACCCTAATGTCAAAACCAAAGACATTACCAAAAAGTAAAAAAACCTACAGGCCAATATTTCTCATGAATATAGATGCACAATTTCTCAAAATATTAGCATATTGACTCCAACAATGGTATATATAAAAAGAATTATCTACCACAACCAAGTGGAACTTATGCCAGGTAGGCAAAGGTAATTCAACATTCAAAAATCAATTAATGTAGTCCATTACATTAGCAGAAAAGAAAAATTACGTGATTAAATCAGTAGACACAGAAAAAAACATTTGACAAAATCCAACATCATTTATAATAAAAACTCTCAGTAAACTTAGGAAAAAGGCAGTAAAAGTCTGTCTTATAGCTATAATTTAAAATTTAAATCAGTTTAAATTGTATTATACTTTTGTGTCAAGTCACATGTTTAGATATTGTTTTCCTACTTAATTAAATCTTCAAACTTTTCAACAAAGTAAATATATAGATGACGATAATAGCTAGCTAGCTAGAGAGAGAGATAGGTGGTAGATTTTTAGTCAGGTTTATCAAGGTATAATATTATAATAGCTTCATATTTTTTACTGTTCTATTATATAAATATTTAAAAAACACATATAGTCATATAACCACTACCACAATCAAGAGGAAAGCGGTTCTAAAAAAAAGAGACCTGCTCTCTAGCACTGGAAACTATATCTAGTCACTTATGATGGAGCATGATGGAGGATAATGTGAGAAAAAGAATGTATGTATGTATGTGTGACTGGGTCACTTTGTTGTACAGTAAAAAATTGACAGAACACTGTAAACCAACAATAATGGAGAAAAATCATTTAAAAAAAAAAAAGAGGAAAGCACTTCTATTATTCCCCAGTTTTTTCCTGTGTACATTCTAGTCAATCCTTTCTCCTCATCTCTATCTTCTGGCAACTATTGATCTGTTTTCTATCCCTACAGTTTTCCATTTCCCGGAATGTCATGAAAATGTAACCATGCAGTGTATAACTTTTGAATCTGGATTCTTTCTCTTACTATAAAGCATTTGAAGTTTACCCATATTGATGCATATACTGCCAGTTGTTCCCTTTTATTTCTGAATAATAGTCCATACGTATATGTGCATTTAAGTCGTTACATAAGTCCAGGGGTAGGATTATTCACTTCCCAAGTCAGCGTGAGCCCTAAGTTCAATTTTCTTTCACAGCCAAGATTTTTGAAAATTGTCTTGATAATCTTAGCCTTGTCAAAGTTAAAATCTATGAGTAAGATTATGCATATACACAAAAGAGAAGACCATATCAAATCAAAGGTTAAAAGGAGATGGCTTTTCCAACAGTTTGTTTTGAGGAGGGATATGTAGAAGAGTGACCAGGTATCAGGGAAGAAGGTATCATGGAACAGATGGGGCTGTAAAAGGTCCAGTTCAAGCTAGTGGGCAAGATCCACTCTGCTACTGAGGTCTCCAGTGGAAGCCTGGGAGATGTTATGGGAAATAAAGTGATATGCCAGTGTTCAAAGGATAATTTTTTTTAAAAAATTAAAATTATGATTCTCATTAAGATTTAAAATTAACACATGCTAATAGTGTTTTAACTCATCAATGCGTTTCAACTCATTAACTGGTAAGATGTTCCAGTCAGTTCAAAGGGAAATCCAAAGAATATATTTATAAATCAGAAATGTTAAAATGAATGTGCAAATAGAAGAAAACCTAGCTTCTTCCACAGTGAGGGAAGTCAGTTGGTCCACTCTGGGACAGAATTTGCATGTCATGTCTATAGACAAAAACTATTCTGCATTTTATCAGTGTTGCAAAATACCTCCCATCAAATTGGAATCAGGTAAGACAGAAAGATGTGCTGTTGACAAGAGCCAGGCAAACTCCTGCCCACTGGCCAAATCTGGCCCACAGTTACTTTTTGTAAGGCCTGTATCGAAGAGTTGTTTTTGCATTTTTAAAGTGTTGTGAAAAAGAAACAATAACAACAAAAAGAATAAACTACAGAGGCATGTAGATGAAGTTTGCTGACCTCATCTGTTGACTCTTGCTATCATGCAGAGATCAGCAAAATATGCCAGTGGGCCAATCCAGATGGCTGCCTGTTTTGTAAGTAAGGTTTTATGGAAACATAGACACACACACACATGCATTTTTTAATTTGCTGTCTATGGCTGCTTTAGTACTACAATGGCAGAATTTAGAAATCACAACAAAAATATTGACTTTCTGGTCCTTTATAAGAAAAATTAGGCTATTCCTCCTTAGATAACATACATGGTTCTACAATGAAACACAAATTTATTCCTTTTTGAAAGATCTTTTACTTTTCTTGTCTCCATTCTTCTGTTTCTTTTGCTTGATTAACCCTATTTTTCCTTCCTGTCATCCATAATTCTTTCTCATATTTTCCTCCTCCTTTAACTCTTTCTCCATTAAATAGCCATAAAGTGGAACTAAAATATATTTTAAAAATAATTTATTAAATGAATTTTTAGATTCCTTCTTAAATCCGAAGTAAAAATAGATCTTTTTTTCTCACCACCTCCAATGCCCTGAGTATTGGAAGTTACTTTTCACTATGTTATAAACGTGTGTATGAGTCAGTGACCCTTAAAGAAAAGGACCTGTTATCTGAGAAACAAGAATCAGGGGGCCAGTCACTTGCCTTCTCTAGGCAAAACGAGGAGTATTTGTTCACATTTTAGTAGGTGAGAATTGAGAAAGTGACTTAATCTCTTTTTTTTTTTTTTTTTTTGGTCTTGAGGGCCACACGTGCAGCACATGGAGGTTCCCAGGCTAGGGATTGAATCGGAGCTACAGCTGCCAGCCTGTGCCACAGCCAACACCAGATCAGAGCCACGTCTGCAACATACACCACAGCTCACTGCAATGCCGGATCCTTAACCCACTGAGCAAGGCCAGGTACCAAACCTGCAACCTCATTGTTCCCAGTCAAATTCGTTTCCACTGCTCCACGACAGGAACTCCTGATATCATCTCCTTTGAATGGCTCTTTACTCCCACTGTTATGTACACAAAGCAGTGTGAAGTTGAGACCGACTACTAAAAACACGTCAGCATTTTAAAATAAAAGTATGTAAATATGATATAGATTATACCATAAATATATAAAGAGCAATGTCAGAATTTTTAAAAGCCACTATATTCACAAGCAGTGAGGAGATTTACAAAGAAATGTTTTCTGTCCCTCTTCCCTCTGCGGATTCTCTTTTGTCTCTCTAATCCCTGCCTAGTCTCCTGTACATGTCTTAAATGTCATTTTTCTCAAAATATCATCCTTGATCCTCTTCTCTTCTCTTCTATTTCTACATTCTATGCTTGTTATCCTCATCTGCTCCTATCATTTTAACTACCAGCTATTGATTCCCAGTCCATATCTTTAACTGGGAAATAGAGCTAGAGCTATAGGTGTTACACATACATATGTATAACACATGTATTAAATTGCCATCTCTAGTTCAATGTTATTGGGTTGAACTCAGCACAACATCTCCCAGTTCTCCGCATAACTTTTATTTCTACATTCTTCCTCATCAAGCATAAACTTAGGGAACAACCCATACTCCTTTAACCCCATTTTCAATCAATCTTAAATTGTTTTTATTGCAGGGGAATATACTGATATCTGCAACTGACACTGAAATACATTTTTAAAAATAGATAAATTTATAGAGAGATAGATGAATAGGTATGTGATAAAGCAAGTATAATAAAATATAAATTGTGGAATTAGGTAGTTGGTATGTGGGTATTCACTATAAAAGACTTTAAGCTTTTTTTTTAATGTTTCAATTTTTTTCATAAATGTGTTAGGGAAAAAAACTCTTTCAGTTTGCCCCCAAAATATCTTTAGTCACTGCTACGGCTTTAACCTAGACCCTCATTATCTCTCATCTAAATGATCCTGTTTGCTCTTCTTGGGTACTCCTAAAGGAGAGTTCCCTAAAATGTTGCTATTTCAAAATGTGGTACACAGACCAGTAAGCAGCCAGCACATAACCTGGGAGCTTGAAGGAAATGCAGGTCCCACCAGATGTATTAAATCAGAATTCACAGTTAAGAAGGTCCCCAAGTAATTTGCATAAACACTGAAGTGTTAAAAAGCTCAGGTCTATATGATAACTCTATCCTATATCATTCCCATGCCTCAAAGCTTTCAGTGACTCCCCTAAAGGGGATATCTAGGACCCTGAGTGTGGTTGCCTTGTTTTGGCCTTTCGAATATTTCCAAGGCACATGTATCTTGTCTCATTCTGTTTCCTCTTTCTGTAACACTCCTCTCATTTCTTAACTCTTCACCTAATTCTGTCCTACTTGTCCTTCAAGATAATGTAGTCCACATTGCTTTCTTATTATTTTGGAAATGTCTTTATTGTATTCCTGTATTGTAATTTTTTGAAATAAGAAGGTATTTGTTAGTTTTCCCAGTAGGCTGTGAACTTCAAAAAACAAAAAAAATGTTATCTTATTCATGATTATATTTCCAAGCATTAGCACAATTCTTGTTGCAGATACAAGTGCTTATTCGACTTAACCCAAAAGGAGATGACTCTTCCTGAAGGCGTATAATTCAATATGGAGTGGTTGTTCAGAAAAAGATAACTATAAGATAAACAGACAAATAAAAACAAGGTATTATAACTACACTTATTTAGCTAGATCTATCTACTTCAAGTTCTTATATCTACTTTCCAGATCTCTGAATGTATTCATAATAAAATAGCCATTTCATTAAATGTGTGTATTCTGAATTACAAATAAAAAACCCATACAAAATCATTATATATATATATATATATGTATATATATATATATAGCATCTATTAGAACAGGGCTGGTCTTTTTTTTTTTTTTTTTTTTTTTTTGCTTTTTAGGGTCTCACCCAAGGCATATGGAAGTTCCCAGGCTAGGGGTCGAATCGGAGCTACAGCTGCCAGCCTATGCTGCAGCCACAGCAACTCGGGATCTGAGCCACGTTAACAACCCACAGAGACGGTGGGTCAGATATCCCACAGCAACGCCAGATCCCTGCCCACTGAACAAAGCTGTTGTTCAGTGGATACTGCATCCTTATGGATACTAGGCAGATTCATTTCCACTCAGCCATGGAGCCAAGATGGGAACTCCAGAACAGGGCTAGTCTCATTGAGATGTGATATTGCTTTTGTTACATTTAAAGAGATCTTCTAAGTGCTTGTTTTCCAAAGGTGATAGCAATCATATTTTATCGGTTTTCATGCATGATAGATGAATGTACGGTGTCATATTTATCAACAAAGACAATGAAATGTCATTTAGATACTCATTGAGCAATCAGTCATCCATCAACAAAGCATAATTCAAATCTCATTTTGACTTTTGCCAGTGAGATTATTACAATTAAATGGAAAATTAAATATTTTGTCTATGTATCTTTTTAGTAAGGTAGATCAGAGCTGAAAGTAAAAGAACAGCAAAACTAACATTTTTTTTTTTTTTTTTTTTTTTGTCTTTTTGCCTTTTCTAGGGCCGCTTCCCCCGGCATATGGAGGTTCCCAGGCTAGGGGTCGAATCGGAGCTGTAGCCGCCGGCCACAGCCACAGCCACAGCAACGCAGGATCTGAGCCACATCTGCGACCTACACCACAGCTCACGGCAACGGGCAGTGGGCTCCTTAACCCACTGAGCAAGGCCAGGGACCAAACCCGCAACCTCATGGCTCCTAGTTGGATTCGTTAACCACCTCGCCATGACAGGAACTCTGAAACTAACAATTCTTATTATAGACCATGAAAAAAATTTCTTGTGATTTAAGCCCTAATCCCATTCACCCACCAATAAAAAGCAGTTTTTGGCCATATTAATAGAATAAAATATACATATATTTTAATTTAAATATAAGTATGTTGGCAGAATTCATCTAACTTGGAAATAATATTTTAGATTCCAATCACATAGAACTAAATATGCTCATTATTATTTTATACAGAACTAATAAACTAATACACTGAGAAATGAAGATTCTTCCTTCCAACCTCCTTCCTCTCACCATATTTATTGAGCAGTTACATTGAGCAAAACATTGTGCTATGCTGGGTTCCAGGGACACAAAGATAAAGCATCTCTTTGTTCATTCCACAAATATTCAGCACCTTCTATGTGCCAGGCACTGGTTTAAGCCTTGGAGATATAGCAGTTAATGGACAAAGTTCTTTGAGTTTACATTCTAGCGGATGAAACAGACAGGTAAACAAATGGGTGAAGCATACAATTACAAAAAGGTCCTCTGAAAAGTATAAGACAGGGTAATGGTATGGCATATATGAGGTCAGGGAGCAGGGCAAGGATGAGTAGAGTAGAGTAGAGTGGCCAGGAAAGTCCTCTCTGAGAAGATAGTATTTGAACAGAGAACTGAAAGAACCGAAAAGGTGAATAATCAGAAGATTGAGAGTGGAGAGAGGTAGTCCTGGCAGAGAGAATGGCAAATATAAAGACTCTAAGATGAGACTGAGCTTGGGGTGTCTTCAGCAGAGAAAAAGGCAAAGCTAGTGGATTGCGGCAGGCCACAAAGAGTGTGCTGGGACATAAAGTCGGGTAGGTAGACTTGATCTGAGGATTGTATAATGAGTTTGAATTTTATTTAAAATGTGCTGGGAAGACACTCAAGATATTTAAGCAGGGAAATTTTGTGAAATGATTCTTTTCTTGGAATGATCCTTCCAACTACTGTATGGAGGAAGAACCATAGAGAACCCAATGGAAGAAAGGCATTTGGTTAAGAGGCCATTACAGCAGTTCAGGAAAGAAAACAGCTATGTCTTAGATTTCTCTCCATGTAGGAAGAGAGAAATAGTTAACTTGGAGATATATTGTAAAGGTAAACTGATAGGATTTGTGTTTGATTTAGATTTAAGGGAATCGAAGGAGAATAATGAAAGAAGACACCTGTGTTTAAGTGATGACATGAATAATGAGCTAAAATGGCAAGAGGAGGCAGAAATTTTTTGGGAAACTGAGATGATATAAGATGTCCCTTACACACCAAAGTGGAAGGGGCAGGCAGGCGATTTGATTTGTACAACTGGAGCTCAGAGGACAGGTCAGGGCTGGAAGTACAATTTGGGAGTTATTCTCATATAGATGATATTTAAAGCCTAGAGGCTAAATAACATCACCTAAGGAAGAAATAAATAAAAGTAGAGCTTAGTGCTGACCCCATTCAAAATATCTATAGTCAATGAGGAAGACTGAGATGGTGCAGCCATTGATATGGAGGAAACCCAGGAAGCAGATCAGGTTTCATGGGCTAGTGACCCATGCAGCCCACATTGCTTCATGCTCAGAAAGTCCCCATACTTGGTTGCTCAGCTGCCACCAATTCTTAATAATTTTATCTTTGAACTTGAGTTTTGTAGGTGAAGTTTAGTGGGACAATGGAGCGTACAGGTGGGAAGAGAAGATACACACAATATGTGTATTCACTGTTCCTTGACGCCTCATCCATATTCCTGATGCCCCATGAGCAGAGTTCCAGGGGACCCAGGATGCTTGGATGTTCAGTGAGACTCAGACTAGTACAGGTAAGCATTTTACACTTAGAACAAACAGAGCAGGTGCTGGTGTTGGCTCCCTCAGCCTCCAGAGACTGTGCTTTCTGTTCAGAATTTGCTTTTAGAGCAGACAGAAGCAGTGGCATCTAAGAAACATGAAAAAGCAAAGAACCTTATTCTATCCTTTCTTACTTATGTTACTTCTCTGTACTAGACAACCACTTACACTGAAAATGGTAATGTAGAAGGAAAGGGAAAGATAGAGGGAGCCACAGAGCCTTTTCCTTTCAGTACTTCCTTTCTCATCCATAAGCCAAAGATGGAGAGTATTAATGCATGCATCTCAAGAAGTGAAATAAAAATAATTAAGTTAGTCTTGTGCAGCATTTCCATTGTTCTGGGAAGAGTACAATATATATGCTACAGAATATGAATTGTATAATTCATACAAGTTAAATGCTCTCATATTTTCATAAATCTGGCATTACATAATATAAAGTTGAACAGTAAAATTCATGTGGATATTTATTTAAATGCTAAATTTTTCTTTATTTATGAACAACATTGAAGACAAATTTAAAAAAAAAAGCACACCATGAGAAGTTGAAGCAGAGACCGTGGAAGAAAAGAAGAAGCTTTATGGTTTGCTAACCTTGGACATTTTTTTCCTTGCTTTTTTGAACAAAAAAGCCCAAGTTTTCATCTTGCTCTGGGCCCACAAATTATGTAGCTGGCGCCGCAGGGAGAATAGTATCTTGGAATCCAAGTGAAGAAAGTGCTTCCAGGAGGAGGGAGGGATCTGTCAACTATGTCAAATGCTGCTGTGAATTGAGTGAGATAAGGACAGAAAATTGACCATTACCTTTAGCATGAAGTCTATCCAATTATAGTCAATTCTATCAGAGATGTTGAAGTATGTATGTGTATAATAGTTTAACAGTAGTGAAAATAAAGGAGGCGATTTATACATTCATTTTTATTTGTGATGTTTTCATTTAAATATATTAGTTTTATTTATTCTAATTGTTTCAAGAATAAATTACCATGTATTCAATGACAAAATGGAATCACCCTAGAACTTAAACTATTTAAGAAATATAACTAAATTATGTACTGTTTATATCTTCTGTTGGGGCAGATTTAAAGTGCTATTTATTTTTCTTTCTCTTTTGAAAATTTTCTTTCTGTTTTTATTTTTCTCCTTTACTTTGATGGTACCCTACATGGGAGGGAGTAAATTTTTATTAGATCAAATTTGGCACTAAAAAATAGTTTGTTAAATAAAAATATGTTTCCTGCTTTGCTAGCAACATAAAAACAAGTAGATGAAATACAATGACCAAAACTTTGCCCTCCTCCATATTATTAATTACATAAAAATAAAATTTTCCAGTTCATTATATAGTACCTTAAGTCAGCCACTAGATGGCAGATGTTACCATATTCAACAAATACTTTCTTGAAAGGGAACCAGTTATAAGCACTTAAAAACTGAGTTGCAGAAACATAAAACCCTACTGACTGATTCTCTCCATCCTTCCTGCTCTTGAAGAAACAGATTCTGGGGGCTTGATTTCTATGACAGTTTTCCTTGCGTAGAGATGGAAGGATTAAGGCTTTCCGCTATGCATGTACAAGATGAATGATTCAGAAAGCAATTCTGGAATCCTGTCAACTCCATAAAATATAAAATTAAATCACAAAACTGAGTAACAAATTGCATTTATATTACTATGAAGATGAATGGAGATGTTGTGTGTAATATCTTCAACTAAAGCTGAATGGATAACCACACTGATCTTGGCTTATATCTGACAAAGAAGGATCTGACATAAATATCACAAAGCAATGCTAATATATTTGTTACTATGTTAACCTAATTAAATAGCATTTTAAAAAAATCCTTTGATAAATTATTTATTTGATCACTATGTTGGTTATTTATTCCTTATATGGCAGTTCCAATTGAGGAGTACAGTGAGGAGGAAGAAACCTGAGCTGTCAGAATAATGTCATACCGCAGCATTTAATGTTGTCCCCAAGTATAAAAATTGTATCTGGTAGAACTATAACTCTAATTAACCAATTTCCTTTGGTGAAATTGCATATTACTTGTATTTTGACTGATGCCTTGAAGTATATTTGAGCAAATTAAAACCTTTTTAAGTTTATAACTTTCCTAAGGTAACATTTCATTAAGATAGCTGTGAATATCCTGCAGTATTTCACACCAGGTATCTTTTTTGGGTAAATATTGGAAAAATAGTAATTGATTAACATGATAGGAAACTTTGGAACTTAAAAAATAAAGAATCAGGGTCTGAAAATAAACCATATTCCCTACTGATACCCTCCGTAACTCCTAATACCCTTTTTTTTCTCTAATTCCCTGATATATGCTTTCTCCTTGATTTTTCCTCCCACCTCTCTGCCTGTCCCTTCTCAGTCTTTTCCCTGGGTTTCTCTTCTGCCTGTTTCTTTAATTCTTTTGTTCTCAGCATTCTTCTTATTCTTCTTCTCTATTGCTCTATATAATCTTGAGCATTTAATTCATTCCCAGTGTTTCAACAGCAATGAATACATAATATCTTTCCAAATCCTGTGAATCAGTATCATATAGGGGTTATATTTAAGTTCTACTATTATGTTGCCTGGGTTCAAACACTAGTTTGACCACCTAACAGTTAGGTAATGTTGATAAATTACTTAACCTCATTGTCTTAGTTTTCTGATTTGGAATTTGAGAATGATAATAACCCTAATGTTGTATTGTCAGGTTAGAATGAAGCAATTCATGTAATGCACTTAGCACAGTATCTGCTAAAAAGTGAGGACCTAGTAAATATTCCATCTAGGGCTGTTTCTCAGAAAATAGAGCAATATCCATTATAGAGATCCTCACTCTGATATCTTACAGAAACCCTAACATGAGAGATCCAAATCTAAGAAATCAATATATTACCATCCCTAAATCAGTTTCTCCCAAAGCTGAGGAAACTTGAGTGTTTAATATTTAATGTTGTAGCGGTTTTCCTCTAAAGTCAAGACCAGAGTACCTACCTTATCCATAACATTTAGCACTATGTTGCAGATACTAACCAATGCAATTAGACATGAGAAAGCAATTACTAGAATGTGAATGGGAAACAGATAAAACCATATTTATTAAGAGAAGTTATGATTATATATCTAGAAAGTATTAAAGAATTCATGGAAAAATATTATCGGTAAGAGAATTTGAATAAAGTAACAGGTTATAAAATAAGGATATAAAAATTAATAGCATATACATGTATGTATACCTGTTTTAGAAACCTATACATAAATGTGTATGGATAAACAAAGACAGACTATGTAATTAAAGAGAAGAACCCATTTATGATTTTAAAAAGTAAAGAGAAAAAAATAACATGAACTTAAGAATATCCAAAACCTAACATAAACAAAATTGGAAATTGCTTTTGAAAAAACTAGAGCTTAACAAATGGAAAGACATCAATTCTGGGAAAGAAGGAGAAAAGCCAATATCGTAAAGATGCAAAGTTCTCCCTAACCTAAGGGCTGAGAGAAAAAGCCATTATCAGATTTTTTTTTCACAGTATTATAAAGCCTCTGTTATTCAAACAATTTGATATTAGCACATGAATAGGCAGGCAAACCAGAGGAAAAAATAGAAAATCCAGAAATAGATTCAATTTCACATGGAAATTAATATACATTATAGGTGGCATCACACATTACAGGGTAAAAGATGGACTTTTAAATAAATGTTGTGATTACTGGGTAGCCATATGGAGAAAAATTAAATTGGATCCATTTCTTATACCATAAGCCAGGATAAATTCCCAACAGATCAGATATTTAAATCAAAGGTATAAAAAAGAACCATGCATATATTTGAAAAAGCACTTGTGAATCCTTTTATAATCAGGGGATGAGAAAACACTCCTAAATATAATTCAAATCTAGAAGCAAAGAGAGAAAAGATTGACAAATTTTATCATGTAAAAATTTTACGGTAAAAATAAAGCATACCCTGCACAAAGTAAAAAAATACAAGTGACAACCTGAGAAAAAAATTTACAGAGTATACAATAAAAGGTAGACTAATGTGTAATGCAAAGGTATCTCTAATGCATAAAAAGCTTCTAAAAATTGAGTTGAAAAAGGCCAGGGACCCATCTGCAGACATTTCATAGAAAAAGAAGTGCAGATTTCCCTTAGCTGTATGAAAAATTGCCCAACCTCACCTACAAATTGATATAATTATTCACTAGGCGATGGGTACAGGAGTGTTCATTACATCCATGTATATCCAGTAGAACTTCAGATGCCTACTCATATCCTATAGGATAAAGTCCAACTCCTTAGCATGGCATTTAGGGCATTTAAGACTTTTTAGAATTAGAGGTCTGCCTAATTGTTTAACTGAATCCCTCATCATTACACAACACCGTAACATTATGTTGTGGTTGCATCAAAGGTTTTACTCTTCCCCAAACATGGTATTTAGTTTTTCATACATCCATGACCTTGCAGCATGCTGTCTCTTCTGTCCACCATGCCCTTTTCTCTGTTCTCTGCTTGACAAAATTCTACCCTACTTCAAAATAGTTAAAGTTTAAGTATTTGAATTTGCTTCCTCCTTTGAATTCCCATCACACTTCCCACAGGCATCTATCTATTAAAGCCCTTCTTACACAGTTCTACAGTAACTGGCTTTTATGTATGCCTCTGCCACAGACATAGGGTACTTTCTTGCCCCAGTTTCTTTAGTATTTCCAGTACTTAGCATGATGCCTGGCCCCAAAGAGGCATGTAATACATTTTCTGAATAATATATATTTTTTATGCACTTCCCACAAAGACTTCAACATTTCCTATATAAATCTTTCAGGACAGATGTCAAGGGGAATAGAAGCTAAAAAAATAGATGTCTTGCAGATTTTGTTAACTTAGCACCCCTGAGTTTTGGATATTAGTCAGGACTCTTTTAGTTAAATGACAAAGATTCAGCTTGAGCTAGCTCCACAAATAGGCAGTTTATTTGCTCTGAAAGGCAAACCTTGGAAAATACATTTAGCCTCAGAACCTGAGTCTCTCTCTCCCTCTGTCTCTCTTTCTGGCACACACACACTTCTTCCCATTTCTGATTGCTGTCTTCATCATAGGTCACATCTTAGGTCTGTGAACTCCTTGAAGCAGGAACTGGTAGCAGATAGCTCTGGGTTTATTTTCATTTTTTTGGCCACACCTGTGGCATGTGGAAATTTCCAGGCCAGGGATCGAACAAACCTGTACCACAGCAGTGAACCTGAGCTATTTCAGTGACAATGCCAGATCCTTAACTTTCTGTACCACAGGGGAACTCCTGGGCTTATATTCTCATAGCCTTGTAACTAGCAAGGGACAAAGCTATTTCTTCCCAGCTTCAGTTAGAAAAGTTCCATGAAAGTACTTCCGTTGGCCTGGGTCCTTCATCTGTCCTTCAGCTAATTTCGGTGACTGGAAAGGTGAAGTATGTGATTGACCCCAGTCTGGCACCCACGCCCCATCCTGGGGGTGGGATAATGTGATTAGCACATGAGGACGTATTTTGGAACATGAGAGGATCAGCTTCCAAGACAACAAAGTTCTTGTCTGGTCATATAAAGGGAATGACTCTCCACAATCCATATGAAGATAACAAGATCCAATGTTGGAAGGAATGTTATATAATTTTATGATTAAAATCTCTCATTCCTGATTACTAAATATTGTAGCTCAAGTACATGATAAAATATATCAACCAAAAGAAACACCTGCTCAGGAATCTTATTTGGATACTTTCATCTTTTGCTTCTCCTTTCTAATTATTTTTTATTTTAAATAAGGCTCCACCTAGAGTGTAAAATTTCCTAACCTAAACTTTCTAAGTTTGCTATGTTTTATTATTTTATTCTTTTTCAATCATATTTGTCCTTTCTTTCTCTGAGCATATTTCCCCCAAAACTAAGTATGGTGTTCAAAAAGAGAAGAAAAAAAATTGAGGGGAAAAAAAATGTTCTCACCTGTGAACAAGTAAGTTAGTGCTCAAAGATGTTTTGAGAGTAGAAAAAAATGGAATGGGAGTTCCCACTGTGGCACAGTGGAAACAAATCCAACTAGTATCCATGAGGATGCAGGTTCAGTCCTCGCTTAGTGGGTCAGGGATCCAGAGTTGCCATGAGCTGTGGTGTAGGTCGCAGAGGCACCTCAGATGCCATGTTGCTGTGGCTATGGTGTAGGCCGGCAGCTGTAGCTCTAGTTCAACCCCTAACCTGGGAACTTCCATATACCACAGGTGTGGTCCTAAAAAGCAAAAAGAAAAGAAAAGAAAAGAAAAAATCGAGCAAGATAAGTTAGGAACATGATATTCACTCTTAACCAAATTTTCCGATAACACTTGTGATGCTGTTACAGCATCACAATGTCCTTTATCCAAAAAATTCCGATGGCCAGGCAAGTATTACCACACACCTAATCCTGGGAACAACTCTGGAAGCAACTCTGGAAACTACAGTTAGAAGTGTCATCTCATGCCAGTGTGGTAACCCCAACAAATAGCTTTCTCTTTGATTTATTTAGTCCATATACATTTGATTGCCCATAATGAGCAAAGAACTGCCCTAGCAATAGTGGCTGGACAAAGGAAAATCCTCAAAAGTTAACTAACTCTCCATAGGAAAAGAAGTGTGCAGAATTGCTAAGTAAGATTTTGAAACAAATAAACAAACCCTTTAAAGCAGATATATTTATTTTGCTTATCTGTATTTTTTATTACAATGAGCATGCATTTCAAATATAATAAAACAAAAAGAAAAGTTATTGTAAAATATAAAAGGGTATGCTCACCATTAAATACAACATCAGATAGATATAAAACCCATTTCTGCCAGTCACCAGCTGTGTGAATTTGAGCAAGTTAATTAATCTCTCTAAGCTTCAGTTTCTTGGGCTATAAAATGTAGTTAATAATTCCACTTGCCCAATAAGGTTGTGAGTATTAAATAAGATAAACTGTAATAAAGTGGTAAACACTATGCCTGGAATATAGAAGTTGCACAAAGCGGATTTTGTTCATTATTCTTGTTTTGAATATGAAAGAAAATCTCATTTGAGGGTTGAACAAACATAAAATCTGGGAACAAGTAGTATCTAACCCAGTTTATTATTTCTCAGTGATTACTTAAATATGAATTCTCTAGACTCTTCCAACTTTATACTGAACCCTCTCAGAAGCCACCCTAGGGTGTTTCCAGGGCTTGGTCTCAGTCTACTATTGCCACATCTTGTATTTCTACTAGCTAAAATTTCGGAGTGCCATAGGACCACGTGAAGTTTGCCACCAAGACAACCCAACCTGGAGTTAATGCAATCTGCATGTTTTCTTCTGTTTGAATCTCAAGGGAGAAATAAAGTGGTACCTTTTTCTCTTTGTTCCTACAACTTTATTTTTCAAAGGTATTCGGGGTAGAAGTGGTAAATGGTGACAGTCTCTTGTTTGCCTCTCCTTTAGTCTTCTCTCCACCCCCCTCTCCTGACCCCCAATTCTGGATGGGCTTTTTATGTTTCTTCCACACAATAAGAAAGTTAGTTGCTGAGTCTCCTTCTAACTAAGCTGTCCTGAAAGTATTCTCATTGCCAGACTAAGCTTTCTTCTAAAGAGGAGCCTCTTGATTTCCTTCTCTTGTCCAAAATTGATTTAAATAGCAACAAAAAAGCACATGCAGTTCTGTCTTCCTTAGAGGTTCTCAGGCAAATCAGACAGTCAAACTTATGACTTAAGTTTATTTTCCCCTGACTCACTATTTGAATAATTTTAAAGATGAAAGGTACATTCGTGTATATATAGCAATGCAACTACGACAAAACAAAATGTAATTCCCACTAACAGAATTCTTGGAAAACAGAATTGATAGCTCTGTAAATATGGTAGCTACTACTTCTTCTTCTATTAATGAACATTTAATGAGCCCTTACTATATGTCAGACAGGGCACAGGCATCATTTATTTAATCCTTTTAATAACCTTCTAAGTTACAATTTTCCCCCATTTTATAGTTGAGGAAACTGTGGCTTAGAGTGGTTAAGTAATTGGACCAAGACCACTCACCACTTGGTGAGTGATGGAGTTTGGGACATACTAATTAAATCGTTAAGCTTAATGGATTCTGTGATTTACTCAGATAAGAATATAACTGTTGAATTAAATATTTTAATGTGTACAAAAGTCCATTCACAAAAGCATGAATTTGGCTCTAAAAGTTGTTTGCATTGGATAAACAGCAATAGCCATTTATCAATGAAGTACATACAGTATATTACTCTTTAAGCTTGATCTTTATTACCTACTATTACACGTTTGAGGGCTTCTCAGACCACTCTCCCACTGTAGCACTGAAAAGGAATTTAGAATCTATTTTAGTGTTTTTCCAACAATTCTCTGAGGCTGTCCAGCCCCTCGGGGACTATCTTGAAAGAAGGAGCAGGTTTTTCTGGCACACCTGGTGTCTGGCTGCATGATTACTCGATCCTCTGCAGAATAATGATGTATAGATCATTTTAAACTATGACTTTTCTGTAACTTGTTGTTAAGTAACTGGTAATTCAGCAAATTTGGCAAAGCCAAACCAATTCAGACTGATTAAATGCTTAATTTTTAAGTCAGTTTCGGTGGTAGTGTGACTTTGTTGCATGACTTGACACAGAGAAAATATGTCACTCTTTGTGAGATATATTTCAAGAATGTACGAAAACCATGGATTTTTCTCAGGTATTTTCAGTTTCAGATATTCAGTTTGGGATTTTCCTTATTCTATGCAGTGCCCCTAAATCCTCATTTATAGAAAATAATACCTGACTGAATTAAGTCAGTAAACATTACAAAATGAACTGGTCATAAAATATGGTGCAACACAAAAGATCTGGAACCAAAAACCTGGTGCTTTGTGGCTGCATTAAAAAAAAATTATAATTACTCATGAAAATGTCTGAATGTATAGCATATACGAGGCACAACTCTTTATGAATGCAGTATTTTTCCAGTCATAAAATTTTGTAAAACCGTGGTAGTAAAAGAGCAGTGTAATTGAGGTTGAAAACAAAACAAAACAAAACAAAATCTGATGCAGTACAAGGTGTGTAATGGGATAATCATTATGTCCATTATGGGCCATCACTTTGTCTATGGTCAGATATAGCTTGAATCATATTCAAAGGATTTATTTATAATTGAATATATTATGCATCCAGGCAGAAATACATTTTCATTTGTTTATGCAATAAATATACACACATAGGGGAATTCCCTGGTTGTTCAGTGGGTTAAGGATCCAGCATTGTCACTGCTGTGTCTCAGGTCACTGCTGTGTTGTGGGTTCAATCCCTGGCCCAGATTTCTATATGCAGTAGGTGTGGCTAAACACACACACACACACACAGATACATAATCACTAGAGGTAACAGCTGGAGTGTGAGTGGTAGGACTGACTGCCTGAGTTCAAATCTTGATTCTGCTACTTACTAGCCCCTAAGCTTGGGCAAATGACATCACTTTTCTATTCTTTAATTTACCCACCTGTAAGTGGAGATAGCAATAGACCCTAAGTCATATGGCATACTCACAAGAGCCCCTGGCATGTATTGTAGTACAAATACTTTCTGAGTATCTGCTCTGTGTCAGTCACTGTTCTTTATTCTGGAAACATCAAAGTGAACAAGACAGAGAAGGCCTCTGTCCCAGTCTTTACATTCTAGTGCAGGAGAGAGAAAACTCAGAAGCATATGCCATAAATAAATCAGACAGCTGAAGACTATGATTAAATTTTAAGAAGACAACAAGAGCATTTTTTGACAGTGGCTGAACTCACAATAAAGCTTGAAAATTATACTTTGTTTTAATACAGGTGATATAAACATGCATGTTTACAAGTATATAGATAGATTGACAGTGGTTTTGGGTGCTCCTTCTCTGAAGAACTAGTGATAATACTTTGCTAGACTTACCCAATTAATATATTGACCTCTGTTCAACCCAGGCTGATCTCTTTGTATTCTTTGTGCTCTCTAAGTTCTGTTGCACCTTCCCTTCTGTGGGCACCCCATTTATTTCCAGAGCTGTTACTTTCCTAATCTCTTGCCCTCACTGTGAACTGCCACACACTGACTGCTGTGAGGGCAGCAGAATGGTGCTCAGGAAGCTTTGCTTCTCCCCTGGTCTGTAATGTACTAAATGCCTAAGGTTAAGAGCTTTTATTAACAGAACTATCTTTTCTCAGTGTTTGCATGATGCTGCAGCTCTTACAGTCTCTCTCTGTTGGTAGTACTGCCTTTCTTTTTCAGGCTTCCTCTGAGTCTTTACCCATTGTCTTCTGTGCTGTCGTGATGGGTTATTTAGCCTAGTTGATCTGGAAGAGTAGCTTTCTTATTGGGGTTTGAACTGAAAGCAGATTTCCCTCACTGAGCAGAAATGAGAATGCCATGACACTTCGTCTAACATCATTAGCCTCTCCTAGGCTGGCCCAGCATAGAAGTCTTATTATTTAACCCTTTCATGCCCAACATTATATAGTCAATGTGAACTGGAAAAAAAAAAAAGCATAACTTAAAAGTTACAAGTTAAGTTTTGTTCCGGCATAATACTGAGGACTATAGCCCAGGAGACAGCCTCTCAGTAGCTCTGAGACACTACTCCAAAGAGGTAAGGGAGAAGCCAGGATAAAGAGGTTTTGTTTCGTTTCTGTTTTTTTCCTTTTTTGGCCACCTTGCAGCATATGGAGTTCCCAGGCCAGGGATCAGATCCGAGCCACAATTATGACCTAAGCCACAGCTGCAGCAACACCAGATTCTTAACCCACTGTGCAGGGCCAGGATCGAACCTGCGTCCCAGCATTCCCATGGTGCCACCAATCCCGTGGTGCCACAGTTCACAAACTGAACTCCATACAGTTTGACTCCAAACATGTAGTGAAATATCAAAAGATTATTGCTAATCACAAAGAATAGACATCTCAAGTTAATGAATTTAGTGCTTTTTTGTACATGAGAATATGCAAGAAAATGGGCTGATTGAAATTATTCCTTAGATAGGCATCTTAATCCTCTAGAGCCAGTAGACAAAGCACAGAATTCTTCCTGTTTTTCTTCATCCTCAGTTCCTCTCAGTGTACACACTGAGGGGGGGTTGGGGATGTGTACAGTGGCTGATGGTTTGATACTAGTAGAATTCGAATGGCAGGCAACATTCTTCATTTACTGGAATGGCGGGAAACATTCCTTGTTCACAGCAACAATAAAATATAGTATAGTTGCTAGTGTAGCATGGGGGCAACAGATCAGACCATAATGTCTATAATTTGAAAAATAACTCTTTGTTATATCCTTAATGTTGAATTGGGGTCGAAAATATTTTGCTCATGGGGTAGAAGTCTCTGATATTGAAATATTATTATGCATGTAGCCATTGTAATAAGAACTGTCTGCTAAAATAACTTCTAAGTATTTTTCTAGACTCTGGTGAATTGTAAAGATTGGATCAATGAAAATGGAAGTATGTTTGCTAGCTCTGTTTTAATGTTAACAGTATTGAAGCATCAGACATGTGGAGGGGACAGCAGTCAGAATCTGATCTTTGTGGGCAACCCCTCTCAAGAGGACAGTTCATCGCAGCTTCCTCATCAATGTAAGTTAGACCTTCAAAGAGGTAGACGTCTTTTTTTTTTTTTTTTCTTTTTAGGGCCACACCCGAAGCATATGGAAGTTCCAGGGCTAGGGATCAAATCAGAGCTACAGTTGCTGGCCTTCACCACAGCTACAGCAACACTGGGTTCCCCAACCCACGGAGCAAGGCCAGGGATGGAACCCACGTCCTCATGGATATTAGTTGGATTCGTTTCCGCTGCACCACAGTGGAAACTCCTGAGATGTATTTCTTAAAGTTTGTTTTTCCCTGTTGTTTTCAACGTTAACACATTTTTATAAAGATGATTGTCTGTGAGAGTGCAGTATGGAAACTTTCTCAAAGGGGGGTATTAAATACCTATTCATACAAATTTTTGAGAACTAGGGGCAAATTTCATAGCAAATAAAATATTTTTCAATTAGTTATAATACAGTATCACAAATAGTACCTCCAAGTCATGATTTAAAATTAGCTAGTATTTATTTTGCCACTCTCCATTGTTAAAAAACAAAATTCAGCTGAAAAGTAAATTTGAGGACATAATTGGCTTTATTCAATGATCATGAATTGGGCAGCATCCCATCTAGCAAGGAGAGAGGAGTTCCAAGGACCTGTATATAATGGAAGGCTTTTATAGGAAGAAGGGTGTGAAAAAAGGATGTTTCTAACAAAGAATGGATTGTTTCAGGCAAGGTCACCTTCCTTTAGGGGAAAAGCATTACCTCACTGGTGCTGATCAGGAAATTCCAGATTGTCTGGTTAAAGGGCACATTCCTGGGAAAGGCTGAAATTGCAGTTATATTGATGTTAAGTCTAGGTTTGAGGGTTTGCTGTCCTGGGGCAAGTGACTCCACTTGGGGCCTGTTGTTCCTGTTTTTTTTTTTTTTTTTTTAACTCATATTAGCTGTATTATTTTATTTTCACAATCCCTATGAACTAGAACTAGGTATTACATCATATCAATTATTGTGCCAATTTAATTGAGGCCTGGCAAAAGTAACCAAAAACGATTCTTAAACACTATGTCCATCGTTGGGATCACATGGATTTCTAAAGGGATAAAATTCAGGGAAAAAAAATGTAGATTGAATTAATAATTTTGTATATGAGGTTTCATTGTAATTAGAATTATCTTCAATGTCAGGTAATGCAGTTTAAAATAGAGCCTCCTAACTTTGTAAAGACATAATTGAGTAGGAAAGATATTTGTCATTTGGATAAGAGAATACTGCAGCTGTTCCTGATATCGTGAATGAATAATTGCAATGAAAACATCTTTATTGACAGTCACCACAGTCTTCTTTAATATATTCTTTTTCATTTTGGATCAGTGGTGTTGGTAAAGGATATTTGTTCCACTTCAAAGACAGATGATGTATTAGTGTTCTCTGCCCACCTTGACAGGGAAGAAGCTTTTCAGCTCTGACTGGCAAGTGAGAAACCACCAAGGAGACTGAGACAAAACACATAGCTGGAACTTGAAAAAATATTTGTTTTGAACCTAATCTCAGTGATGTCTTTATTTCACATTATGAATTCAGCTCTTCAGTTTGAATCGTTGCTCCTTTTCTCCATGGTTTGTTGTATCCAACCTTCTTGAAATAAAGGTAAAGGGATGCAAGAAGCCACGTCAGGAAGGCAAAGAAGCTTGAGGACAACCATTGATTGCAGGAGTTTGCCAGAGAAAAATAACATGTGGGCTTAGGGAAAAAAGACACTTGAAAAGTTCGCATAAATCTTTCTGAACTAGAGTGAGTAATTAGCAATTACTGGTAACTGCCTATATAAAGTTTTTTAAATTACTTTAAATTTTCTTAAATTGGAAATTTTGAAAACTTCATCTTAATTGAGCTTCATCTTTCCCACTAACTATATTCAAGAATTTAGGAAGGTGTCATTCAGAAGATTTGTTAAAGTTTAATTTGGGTAGATACATTCAATACCTAGTCCCCATGCTCATCAAAAATATTTCTGCTCTCTAGTGACAAGGAAGCTTATATCATATCTACTTGTCTCGATTGCTAAAATACCACATTTGAATAATTCTATGCTGTGCAGTCACCACAGAATATAAATCAAATCACAGCTTTGTCATTTACTAAATATCAGCTTTTAGGGACAGAGTGAGTGAGAGTCCTACCACCTGAAGCTTGGCCACCCTACATCTCATTTCCTTCAAGCATCTTAATGACCAACAGTTTTCTTGTGACCTTGGAGAAGGGGTGAGTGTTGTTAAGACACAGACAGTGGTTGTGGTACTCTGGCTAGAGAGAGGAAACTTTCTTTTATAGAGCAGGAAGGGGGAGAAGGACCTTATACTTATAAAAGAGCAAACTTCAAAAATGCTATTTCCTTCAAAAATGTATGCTGGGAGCATACATTTGAAAGAGGTTCCATTTTGGGTTTTGGTCCAGTGGAATATTAAGGATCTGTCATCTTATTGAGAGCCTAACACTTTTTCTCTAACCAGCTGGGTATATGAAGCATTTTCCATCTAATATTTTGTGTCCTCTTAATCATTAACCTGTTCTAAAGCTTAAAGGTTCATGTTTACTCAATAATGCTGAGAAAAGTTTGTCGCTAATACTTTCATTTATTAATAATCTCAAAAATAAAACTTAATTATATCCTGAATGTTAGTTTAGGAGAAAGGAAGATATATGTAAAATGAATAATTTACATGTGAATAAATAAGAATAAATGCAAAGAGTTGGGAAAAATACCAGAAGTTTTACCAAGATGTACCCGGTACATCTTACTTACTAGTGTATACCTAAGTCAATCCTATGTATAGCTAAAAAAAATGGAAAGAGATTCACTTACAATGTCAGAAATATGTATAAGTTTAATGCTGCTTTCTCTTTCTGAGAGTTTCCCTCGTATCCACACCTGCTGACCACCCCCTCCACACACACAAACACACTCCTAGCTGGAAAGAGTTCATATATTAGAGCACTATTTCATAATTTGTCATTTACATCATTTTACTTTTTGAGAATTTTAGCAATGAAATGTGCTAAAATTTTTGACCACGTTAATGTAAAATCCAGTCTTGATTATAACATGTTGGCTTAGAAAACTTACTGGACTTTATTTTTTATTACAAGAGCAATATATAATTTTACCAAAAATGTTGCATAATAGTAGCAACAGCAGATATCCTTGTCTTATTGCTATTTAAATGGAAATGAATGTAAAACTTTAGCATTTAATAAAGTCAATGACTTTTTTCTTTTTTAAAAAAAAGTAAAATAAGGTGCTTACCTTATCTACATTTTTATAAACTGTAAGATGGCTTTCCCATCTTTTTCGTATTTATACTATTTTAATTCCTTCTCTTATTGGAATATCTTGTTTCTTTCAACTGATTCAATAGATCAATGCCAGTAATAGAGAAAAGTGAGGAAGAGAAATTAATGAAGAGGAAAAGAAGCAGGAAAAGGAGGAAGAATACTTACAGCCATTCATAAAGAAATGTCCACAGCATAACTAATATGGTCATCTTGTTGGGCTTCACGTCCCATTTAAGGAGATTAAACTCAAAGCCTCTGGCCAAGACAAGAATTACCAGACCCTTATCATCACCCCTTCTATCTCATTATAATGCCCTTTCCCCCACCTTGAACAACCTGGCCTACTCCTTCCTACTGCCTATTAGGAAAGGTATGTGGCCCACTCCTCATCCTGCCTCTATAGGGACAATATACACACGTTCAGGTTCATTAACAGGACTTTCCAGGAAACTTCCCTATATCCCATCCCCCATGCAAATGAGGCATCCTGCCTGAAACCAATCAGAAGATCAAATATGCCCCATGCAAGAGACCAGTCAACCCTCAGTCTCCCCCTCCACACACACACACAGTGGGCCAGGGCAGAGAAGAATTAGGGCCTCACTCCAGTCCTTCTGCAGGGAATATAAAGGGAAACCCGGTTATAAGACGGGGGCTAGCCCCTACTCTCAGGGTGGCCTGCTGTCCCTCTGAGACTGTACTTTTGCTTTAATAAATTTGCTGTAACACTTTTGCTTCGGCGAACCTGTTTGTGCTTCCTAAAAGAGCTGTAATGCTTAGGAGCTGCAATATGTTCTTTTTTTTTTTAATTTTTTTTATTATACTTGATTTGCAGTGTTCTGTTAATTTCTGCTGTACAGCAAAGGGACCCTGTTATACATGTATATACATTCTTTTTCTTACATTACCCTCCATCATGTTCTATCACAAGTGATTCGCTTTAAGAGCTAGCTCACACTTTCCAACATGTCTGCTGCTACAATTCTTTGCTGAGACAAAGAAATGAGAAAACAATGCAGCCTTAATGTTCAGACAATGTGGCTGTAACATTCTATTCCCCACTCCTGCAAATAAACACCACCAATAGCTTTCAGACCATGGCCTTCCAGATATTTTTTCATGTATTCATAAATAGATATGTAGATATTCTCTAATTGGACATAGGGATATTTATCTGTACATTTATGCTTTTTCACTTAATATATTATGATCATTATTTAATGTCATATATAGAGCTCTAAATGATCGTTTTAAATACTGAATGTATGAATATGCAATCCATTAACTAGGTCCTTCTTAAAAGACGTTTGTAAATTTTTTCAAGTATTTTTCTATGGAGAACAGTATATGAATCTACTTTTACATACATTTTTGCCCAATTGCCTAAGTATTTTCTAATAATGAATTTCAATAAAATCAAATTTTTAAAAGTGTATGCACTTAAAAAAAAAATACAAAGAAACAAGTACATGTGGTCCCTGATTTACAGTGGTTTAACATAACAATTTTTTTTTGTCTTTTTAGGGCCACGCCCATGGTATATGGAAGTTCCCAGACTAGGGGTCTAATTGCAGCTGTAGGCGATGGCCCACATCACAGCCCCAGCAACTCAGCATCCAAGCCTCCTCTGTGACCTATAGCATAGCTCACAGAAATGCCAGATCCTTAACCCACTGAGCAAACCCAGGGATCAAACCCACGTCCTCATGGATGCTAGTCCGGTTCGTTACCCCTGAGGCACAGTGGAACTGCCACCTAACAATTTTTTGACTTTACAATGGTACAAGAGCTACACACATTAAGTAAAACTGCACTTTGAAACTGTACCTTTGAATTTTGGTCTTTTCCTGGATTGGCAACATGCAGCATGATACTCTCTCTTGATGCCAGGTAGCAGCAGCAGCAAGCCACAGCTCCCAGTCAGCTGTGTGATCAGGAGTAAACAACCAATACACTTACAACCATTTTGTACCATTCTATTTTTCACTTTTAGTACAGTATTCATTAAATTACATGAACTATTCATCATTTTATTATAAAATGGGCTTTGTTAGGAGATTTTGCATAATGGTAGACTAATGCAAGTGGTATGAGCATGTTTAAGTTAGGGTAGGCTATGCTGTTCAGAGGGTTAGATGTAGTAAATGTATTTTCAACTTACAATACATTTAGTAACTTAACAATGGGTTTGTGAGGATGTAACCTCATGATAAGTTGAGAAAAATCTGTATTTACATTCAAAGTGTCTTCCCGAAAGTTTATACCAATTTTACCCTTACTATTAGGGAAGAGAATTTGTAAATACCTTCAGCATCACTAAATGGTATCTACCTTTTCATTACTCCTAGCAAATCTCTTTGATAGAAGTCTGGGAAAGTAAAAAGAAAAGAAAAGAAAAATGTCCACAGAACTGCTATGATCCTTTAGTCTATGTAGGACTAAACTCATGGCTTACATCAATTTTCAGTTTATACATTTAATATATCCTGGGGAAGTTCTTCAGCCTCTTTTGCAAACTTCAATTTTAATTTATATTTGTCTACATCCTTTCATATGTGATTTGGACAGATGTAGGCTGTTGAATATAATGGAAGAAACTTTCTCAGTGCTTCCCTTGAGCAATTTCATAGTTTCTGCTTTAATAGGCAGGAGGTAGTCAGGAAATAATGATTCAGCTATTTCCTACAGATTTTTACAATTCTACATCCAATAAAGAAAATGTAAATTTGTAGAAGATATGGCATTTGTGAGGTATTTAATATCAGCTCCCACAGAGTGCTTGGACTGATCCACACCCTAAAGCTCATAGGATTCTATGTTGCAGAATCTGCTAGTTTGATGAATTACCAAATGAGATTTGAGCATCACTGTGTGAGTTGCAGGTTCCTTTAGTATCAGAATATTTTAAGGTTTAACTGTTGACTGAAATGGCAGCAGTCTTTTTTCAGTTTGGAAGAGTAATGAAGGGGAGCCTTGATGGGTAAAATCTTGCTTATCTCATGATCTGGATTATGAATGTGAAAGGATATTACTAAAACCAAAAGCATAAAAAGGATATGATGTTCTATCTCTAATTTGTTTATTTAATGAATCATAGTGATGAATTTACTAATGGTCAACCATGAGATGGATTTCAAAATATATAGATAAAATAAATAGGTAAGACGATATGAATGGAATATATTTAAATTTTGATTACTTATTCCTAAACAGAAAAAAAAAATGCTGCCTCGGAGTTCCATCGTGGCTCAGAGGAAACGAACCTGACTAGCATCCATGAGGATTCAGGTTCCATCCTGGCCTCGCTCAGGGGGTTAAGGATCCGGAATTACTGTGAGCTGTGGTATAGATTGCAGACATGACTCAGATCTGCTGTTGATGTGGCTGTGGCTGTGGCCGGCAGCTACAGCTCTGGCTCAACCCTTAGCCACGAGTGCAACCCTAAAAAGGCCAAAAAAAAAAAAAAAATGCTGTCTCAGAATATTTAGCCAGGATATGAAACATTAAAAATATGAAACTGTTGCTGCAAAACCCAAGTATCAGCTGTTGACAAGGGTGGGGATTTCACTCAGAATGGAGGGGCAGAGGCAGGTAGAAATGTTTCCTGTTCAAGGGAGTGAGAGGGGAAAGGAAGGGGCAGGAGATGATGGGCAAATAAAATATTAATTTGTATGTATTACTTAAGATACATAGATTATAATATCATTCTTATAATAGTAAGGTAATATTTAGAAGCATAGGGAATCATAAAATAACAATTTAAAAGTAGAATCAAAGCTTAAGAGGTCTAGCAAAGGGCTTACTATGATGAGTGAGGACATAAGGAGAGGTAAAAATAGAAAAATTAGTAAACAGCAGATATTAAATATGAGACTAAAACAAAATATTAATCTTTACAATAAATTCAAATGAACCAAATTTCTCTATCATGAACACTGAATATCAAATTGAATTTAAAAATATACACTGGTTGTATGTCATCAATCAGAAATGCACCTGAAAGAAAATAAAGGCAAAAGTTGAGAAGAAAATAATGTGCAGAATCACAAAGGCAAGTGCAAATAAAAATGGAAAAAACCATGACAATATCAATATAAAAGCAAGATACACAAGTACATTAAATGAGACAAAGGGGTTATTTTATCATAGTAAAAGCTAAAGTCCAAAGCAAAGTTTATGTCTTTATTCGCCAGGAACACAACATCAAAAATACATAAAACAAGATCCTGCAGAAATACAAAGATAATTTAATCCAGTAAAGATGCAATGCATGAAAAATAAGGTCACTAGACTCCTTTTCAAATATTTACAAAGACACATATTTAAAATATTTGTATTTTAATGACAGAATATGCATTATTTTCTCATATTTTAGAACACATACAATTATGAATCATATACTTCATCTCACAGAGAGCAATAGAGTCTATATTCGTTAGTCAATCTAATAAAACTAGGAATTTTTTAAAAATTATAAATCTATTATAATAAAAAATAAATAAACCAAACTAGGAATAAGCAACAAAATTGTGAATAAATAACCAAAAATATTCTGAACAACCACCAGACCAGAGTAGAAATCAGATGGCAATTAATGTCAAATTAATTATTTTGAGAGCACTTCACTTCAAAATCTGCAGAATTGTGGCCTTAAACATTTTTACATCAGCAAAGAAAGCCTGAAATAGAACAATTAAGAATTCAACTTAAGGAAGGAGAAGAAGACAAAATTCTATTATTCTAAGAGTTGAGCTATTTTAGGCTTCTGGCTTCTGTATTATATTAAGGTCATACACACAGTATGGTGAAGAAGGTCTGGCAAGGATTCAGGCCTATTTTTGATGATTTTTCTGACGCAGACAGCAGAATGAGTCAGGCTGCTCATTCCAGGGAGGATTTCCCACAAGGAATGCAGAAGAGGCATCTCAGTCTGCTGTGAGGACTCTTAGGTGGCTTCCTCTGAACCACCTGCATCTCAGCTTCTTTCCCGGATCTCTTCAAGGGTTCCTGCAAACCTTGCAGGGAGGTAGGCAGGCAGGATTCTGAAAGAACCAGAGGTAGAGCCCCACACAAGCCATGAAGGGCTAGATGCTTCCAGGGTTCGGGAATGAAATCACTTGGGAGGAGCTCCAAGCGCTTTTGTCCGCAAGTCATCATCTATTTACTGGCAACTGGACACACACTCAGGGTGGTTCTCAGCAAGCTGCTAGAGGGATGATGGCACTGAGGCAGTGGTACAGGCTGTGCCTTGCTCATATGCCCACCAGGGGCCAGCTAGATCTTCAACCCAGCCCTGCTCCACCTGCCAGGTCATGCCTGGATTCACCCACACCTTCATCCCCACATGAAAAGTCACCTTCTGACTTGCACAAAGGTGTCTTGGGCCAAGAACTGCAGCCATGTGGTGGTAGTCAGAAACTGCAGTACAGGTGAGTCTGTGCTGGTCCCAGAGAGGATTGTGAAGCAATGCAGATGGTGCAGTGATGAACAGAGGCCATGATCTGGTTCAACCTTCTGCAAGGAGGTAGGGACAGAAGGAAAGTTGGGACACACTGTCTCCTGGAAAGCTAGTGTCTGAGAATCCACAAGGGCAGGGACTAAGCATTCCCTCCTGCAATCTACCCTGCTTCCTCTAAAAAAGGGCATAGTCTTTTACATCCCGATGAAATGGAGCAGGACCCTAGGGTCCTTCCCACATCCTACCTTAGCCCTGGGTCTTCCACCTGCCTTTTGTCCATAGAAAAAATTTAGCCAAAGCATAAGTTTAATTAAAGAAGAGAGAAATTGCAGAAGCAAAGGAAAGCAGTCAAACAGGACAAAAATAATAATAATTTAGTCATTAAGCAAAGTCAAGGACCTTTAGTTCATCCTCAAGGGCTATAGATAATATTCTGAGCAATATCAATTGAGCTGTCTTGGATAGGCTGAACCCCCCCAGCCGGTGGAAGAAGTTAACCACAAGATGACCAGACTGTAAACATGACGTAAGCTGTCACAATTCCGAGAACGGCCTCAAAGAAATGAGAACAAACCAGCCTTGGAACTGAGGATTAACTATACCTAAAACAATCAAGATGACTCTGGTCAGATTACCACATGACCAATTTCTTTTTTTTTCTTTTTTTCTTTTTTTGTCTTTTTGTCTCTTGAGGGCTGCACCCATGGCATATGGAGGTTCCCAGGCTAGGGGTCGAATCAGGGCTGTAGCCTCCGGCCTACACCACAGCTACAGCAATGCATGATCTGAGCCACACCTGCAACCTACATCACAGCTCATGGCAACGCCGGATCTTTAACCCACTGAGTGAGGCCAAGGATCAAACCTGAGTCCTTATGGATGCTAGTCGCATTCATTAACCCCTGAGCCACAATGGGAACTCCCACATGACCAATTTCAAGATGACTGTCAGAGCTGTCTGTGCTGTTCCTGCATGTAGCTGCCTCCCTCCACCTATAAAAGCTTTTGCTTAGTGATTGCCTGGGTGGGGGTGGGAGAGTTGGCTTTTGGACACTAGTCTGCCTTCCCCTGCTACCTCCCCAATTGCTAGCCTCTGAAATAGAGCAAACTTTCCTTTCTACCAACCTTGCCTTTTTATTGGCTTTAGAACAGCCAGCAGCTGGGCCCCACTTTGGGTGAAAACAGTGCTATGCTGGCAGGTATGGAGATGGCCTCCTCTCTCTGAGCTATGCTCCTGGGAACTGTCAGCTTCCAGCCACGGAGGGAATGCAGCTGGCCTCTCCTTGAGCATCACATGCATCAGATACGGGCTGAGCATGTGACAGGTACCCACCAACAGGGCAGAGCCCAGGTGGGCCTGGAGCTTCCCATCACAACAGGGACTGCACACACACACCCAGTGCCTCCTTGCACTAGTTTAAACATCCAGGTTTGAAAAAAGATGGAGCTGTTCTAGTCCTTTGAAACCCAACAGATTCAGTGTACCACGCAGGGCTCTGTGGTGTTCTAGGCGCTTGTTTCCCAGGCTCAAGTCCAGGGCCTCCAGCATCCCCTGGGAGACGACCCCCAGGTGACCACTGTGCACATTCAGATTTGAGAATTGCTGCCTCCCACACCACTCCTTTCTAAGTTAGAATTAGTCCAAGACAAAGTATGAAATTGTTTTAAAGCTAAGATCTTTGATGACCAGCTGTCTACTTTTCCTGAAAAAGTCTTGAACATGGGGTCCAGTGGATGACTGAGAAGTACAGTCAGCGTTTGTGGCTTGTCTCATTCCTCCCTGGAGCCCTGAATCTAATTCTAATGGCTGTAGTTCTCAAGGTTCTCCCGGGCCCTGCTGTTTGAAGACTGTAATGTAAATACCACTTGGTTGGACAGTGAAGGACTTGCTCCTGATGAGTTTTCATCTTACAAAATGTCATAGCATCATATTCTGAATTCATTAGGAAACACTACCTTACACTTAGTACTTCTGTTTCCTACACAGCAAGGACCTGTCAGATATGTGACCTGTTCATCTACCTTCTTTCCCAGGTAACAATCTTCTGTAAACAAGCCAAGATTTAACAAAACCACAGAAATTAATGGCTCAGAAAGGGGCAATTTTATACATTTTCTTATATTTCTAGGTTTCATTTAGATAGTATATTTCTATGGCATGATTTCAACAATAACAATGTATATTTTAATCATTATTTTGTTTACAATGAAGTATAAATTGGTAAAGAATCCATTCATCTTGAGGAAGATTTCCAAATATTTATTATAGACATGTGCTTGGTGAGGCCATTTTGAAAAAGGACCAAAAAAGTATCTTTTTAAAATATTTGTTTGTTTATTTATTTTTAAGTATAGTTGATTTATTGAAGCATAGTTACGTTACTTTTTGCTATAGAGCAAAGCAATTCAGTAATCCATAAATACACATTTTTACATTATTTTTCATTATGGGTTATCAAAGGATGTTGAAGGGAGTTCCCTGTGCCATACAGTAGGACCTTGTGTTTTTCCATTCTGTATACTAGAACTGCTAACCCCAAACTCCCACTCCATTCCTTCCCCAACCCCTTCCCCCTTGGCAACCACAAGTCTGTTCTCTATGTGAGTCTGTTTCTGTTTTGTAGATAGGTTCATTTGTGTCATATTTGAGATTCCACATATACGTGATATCATATGATATTTGTCTTTCTCTTTTGATTTATTTGATTAGTATGGTAATCTCTAGTTGCATTCATATTGCTGCAAAAGGCCCAGGAAAGTATTTTTTTAAATGTCGCATTTTCAAATTCTCCAGAGCCTTCAGCTTTCTCACCGGAATACTGAAGGGGTGAGTAGGGTGTTCTCCTTCACCAGCTTCAGTCTCATCTCTGTGGATTTACAAAAAGGAAAAACAAGTCCTCTCTCAAAGTGTTTACACTCTAGAGTCACATCACAAAATAGAGAAAATTGAATATTATCTCATAGTTGTACTGTGTATCTTGAACGTCAAAGGAGAGAGAACCCATCACTTGCTGTAGGAATCTGCATACATAACATATGACTTGAACATTCCCCATAAACAAAGTCAGGCTTTTCAGTGAATGTGGGCATGGGAGTGAAAAATTAGATGTCAGCCAGCCTTTGTGTGCAGATAAACTCCAAAATGCCTTTTGCAGCATTTCTAATTTCAAATATCATCTTTCTCTTCTAGCTTCAAATTTTCATAAGGATGTCCTACTCATGACAAATACACTGGTTAGAGGCTGGGGTCCAAGTCATGGGCCTGGGGATGGAGAGAAACTTGCAGGCTGTATGAGGTTGCCTATCACATACACACAAAATAAGAGAAGCTAGGATTCAAATTTTAGTAATATAGTAGCTCTTCTGATTACCAGTGCAATACATTTCCACTGCCCCTCAAAAAAGAAAATGCTGAAAAATAATAAGCCATTTGATTCTAACATGTTAATCAGAGATAATTGCTGTAAGTATTTAGGACTCTATTTACCAGGATTTGGTATACATTCGCATTCAAATATAAACACATGTGTTGGTATCCTGCTGTGAATTCCTGAGACTGATTGTGGAGGAGAGAGAGGAGGGATAAGGAAGCTACAGTTCAACCAGTCTCTTTTGGTTGACACTGCTTTGTCTTGCATCAGTTTTCAATGCTATCATTTTGATGTATGGTATGAAAAGTTATCTTCTTTAGCACCAGTCAGTACTTGCTTGTGCTGTTTGCCCTGTTCTAGTTGAGGTGTGACAAATGTGCATGCTCTACAGAATGGGAACGATTCCCTAAGTGTTGTTCCATGGCCTTTGATTTAGTAAACAAATGAAAATTGGGAGTTACTCAGTTATTTTTTAAGAGGTTTCAAATGTCTGTATCTGCTTCAATATGAGAAAAATGTCCAGTCCTGCAAGATGTAATTCTGATGTAATTAATATAAGCCTTATCATTGGGCTTGTACATCTCTTCACCTGTGGACTGCAGAAATAGAACTGCTTGACTGAGAATTTATGTCTTCAAGACATTATTCAAGACCCTGTGAAAGAGAGAAAATTGTGCCAAATTTGAATCTTGACTCATAGAACTCACTCTCCAGAATGGGAGCATGGAGCATATGGAATGTACTGCTGATGAACTTCGTGACGGGTATAAATTCCAGAAAAAGGCAGAGGCGATTTGCCATCATGCCTCACTGGGGAGTCCCAGTTGCTCTTTTTTGATTCTCTTGAGCATCAGGTTCCCCAGGAAACCTTCTCTCTGAGTCCTAGGCTAGGCTAGAGACCCTTTCATGATAACTTTCATTAGACTATGCATGTCTCTATCACTACACTTAATACTTCACTTCGTTCTTTTGTTCTTGTATCTCTCTTCTTTCCAGACTCTAAGTATATTGAGAGCTGGTAGTAAAATACTCATTTTTGCATCCCTGGGAAATAGCATCTGGCACATGAGATCACTGAATGAATATTACTGGGGTGTTGGAAATCAAGAGAAAATTCAGGAAGGAAACAAAGGTGTCGTTTTGATTTTGAGGTACCAGCAGATTCTTTAAGCCAAAATTTGTAAAAGCAATTATAATACAGAGTGGAACTATGGAGATGACCCAAAGGCTCAGAATATCATGGCCCTGAGGGCATCCATCACCTGCAAGAGAGATGCCCTGACTTGCCTCAGTACACAGCAAAACTTGATTGGTGGTTTAAACGATAATGGATTTAATTTTCTTAAAGTTGTGATACAAATTTCAAAGACAAGTTAATTTGAGAAACTAGCCTTTAGTTAAATAAGGTAGGGAGACTGGAACAATGACATGTCTTTCAGAAATTTAAGAGAAAATGATTGAAAAAAATTTTTTTGAATAATTGAATGGTCTCTAACTATTTAGGAAATTGTCTTTCTCCACTTCTTTTTTGTCTCCCACATTGCCATCCCTCTCTACCACCTTTTACATCAACCCCTTAAAACACAAATACATTTGTAATAGGCATTCCAGAGTAATGTGGACAAGATTTCGAAAACAAACTTATGGTTACCAAAGGGGAAGAGTGGGGGGAGGAGGGGTGGACCGGGGGTTTGGGATGGCAAATGCACACTATGGTATATGGAGTGGATGATCAACCAGGACCTGCTATGTAGCACAAGAAAATCTACTCAATGTTCTGTGGTAACCTATATGGGAATGGATATGTGCATATGTCTGGCTGAATCATGTTGCTGTACAGCATAAATTAACACAACATTATAAAGCAACTATACTTCAATACAATTTTTTAATATTTAAAAATTAAACTTTTCAAAAAGAATGATGTGAAGAGTTCAGCTGTGAGAGGCTTTCAGGTGAAGGGAAAAGGTCATATTCAAGAGATTGAGAGTAATTGTGAAATGTGCATATGGGATTTATAGAGAAACAATCAAATTTTAATTAGTCTGAGAAACATTTCAGAACAATTCTGGAAGAGTTGAGGTTAATATATCTGAATATAAAATGGAGCAGTTCTAGTTTACCATATAATTTCTGTCATCTTAATCAAATTTATGAAGGTAATATTATACTGCACTTTTATGCTCAAATTTTTCATAAACTCCCCCTGTAAAAACCCTAGGAACAGGCTGTTTTCTCAGTATTATCTTTAGCCTTATTATCTTTATTTTCAAATAGACACCCACATTTCTTGAGATTGTATTTAGATTACAATATTTTATTGTAGAGCTAGGGAAGAGTTGGAAGGGATTTTGCAGCTTTCTTAACCTAATCCTGAATACATTGAATAGAAAGACAAGTACTTGTCACAATGCATGAAAAGAACATAAATTTTATAGTCAAATAATCTGGGCTGTTGTCCTGTTCTACTACCTACCTTTTGGATTTTCTATGAAGTAGGAATGAATTAAGACATTAAATACTTAAAATAGTTGATAAGATTAAGTGTTTTAAATATTATAGGAGTTACTGCGTGGCTCAGTGGTAACAAGCTGGCTAGTATCCATGAGGATGCAGGGTCTGATCCCTGGCCTCACTCAGTGGGTTAAGGATCTAGTGTTGCCTCAAGCTATGGTGTTGGTTGCAGACCCGGCTCAGATCTGGTGTTGCTGTGGTTGTGGTGTAAGCCAGTGGCTAAAGCTCCGATTGGACCCCTAGCCTGGGAACTTCCATATGCTTCGGGTATAGCCCTAAAAAGACAAAAAAACAAAAAACAAAAAACAAAACTTTTTAACTGAGTACTATTGAATTAAATATTCCCATAGATTGTAAGCTTGCTTAAAGCAGGAATTTTTATCTGTTTTCCAGATCTGGAAACAATCAATGCCTGGAATATAATAGGTGCTCTATAAGATCTTTTAAAATCAACAAGTTTAATAAATTAATAGCTTTGGAGAAATGAACCCTTTTAGCATTAAAACTATACTGAATGTAATTTGGTGCTGAATAATTTGAAGTCAGTGTTATATTGACTTCCACATATCCTGATATCATTAAAGTGTTTTGATTTTGAGGTGCCAGAAAACCATTTGAGGGATTCTGGTTTTATGGGTTGATGGAAATGGAGTCTATTGGGCTTTAACCTCTACTTTAAAATTTTTAGAGACAGAGAGCTTACTCTGTATTCGTTCAGACTTAGGCTTTTATTAATATAAGTGAGATTATTCTCCTTGGATTCATGGGAGAAGACCAGGAAATATGATTTAATTATAGGTAGCAAAATTTTGGCAGCAAACTGTCAAATAAATTCTCTCATTAATCCAAACAACCACCCATGTATTCATAATGGTTCTGCACTGGAAGCTGGCATGATGGATGAACTGGAACAGCGTAGAGTGGCTCAATAAAGTCTTCCTGTTTAATATTTATTGGGCACCCTTGGTGCGCTAAGGAACCCATAGAATACAGATTAGATCACAGTTCTCACCTTCAAAAACTTAAAACATAAGCACCTCGTAAAGTCTCTGTGGCAGGAGGCAACCTGCCAAACAAACAAAAAATAATAATAATAATCTAAAAAGTAGTTACTTCAGTTTTACTCTTGATTCTTTCTTGCTCAGTCTAAAGAAATAAATCTGAGACAAAGCAGATGGGGCATATCCAGCCTGTGTTCAGTCACCAGGCCATTGAAGTAGACTCATCCATCTGCAAAGAGCTATATTGAATTGCCTTTATGGAAGAAAAGCTTGATTTGTGTTTTAAGAGATAATAAATTTCATAATGAAAAATAACCCACGTTTTATCACTGTATAATCTTGTTAAAAACTGACCAGCTTAATTTTAGTGTATTCAAATGATTTAAAAAAATCAGAATTCTGAATTCAAAAAGGATTTTTCACCCTGAAGAATTCTAACAAATATCATTTTCTAGGAGATGTCCTTGAATTAGTATAATTTGCCATAAAATGATACATTCCAATTTCCTAAGCAGTAAATTCCTTAATATGATAAACTCCAAAACTAATAGTTTGTTGAAATGTTTGGTTTTAATTGTTTCATGCTATATCCCTGTTTTCTGCTTACATGAGACATTATTTTCCCCAAATTAAAAAAACACCAGAGTTCCTATTGTGGCTCAATGGAAACGAATCTGACTAGCATCATGAGGATGCAGGTTCAATCCCTGGCCTTGTTCAGTGGGTGAAGGACCTGGCATTGCCATGAGCTGTGGTGTAGGCCATAGACACAGCTCGGATCTGGCATCACTGTAGCTGCAGCGTAGGCCAGCAGCTACAGCTCAGATTCAACCCCTAGCCCAGGAGACTCCATGTGCCACAAGTGTGGCCCTAAAAAGACCAAAACCAAACAAACAAACAAACAAAAACCCTAAAAAAAAAGGTAATAAATTTCATCAATTTTTTTTAAAGTTATAATGCATAGTCCAAAGAAAAGTTATTCTGAATAGTTGTCTCTATTTAATTAGGAATTAACCTGAGTTAGGAAAAAATTCCTTTTTTTAAGGACATTTGAAAAACAACCAAGTTTGTAAATAATTGATTCATAGGTCAAGATGTATCATGAGGGTGAAATCACCAAGCCTGTGGTGAGAGAAGTTGCCCTCCCCTTTACCCTTCAGGACGATCCTGTAAAACACAAACATATTTGTAATAGAAAGTTGGACTGATTCTATGAGCAATAAGGAGCTATTGTTAGTTTTTGCCACAAAATAATCTATGACAGCATTATGGCTCCTGGGCACTCGAAATGAGTCTAGGCTAAATTGAGATGTACTCTAATTGTAAAATACATAGTAGATCTTGAAGACAGTGTGAAAAAAAGAAACGAAAATTATCTAACTGATAATTTTTATATTGCTCACATGTTGAAATATATTTTGGATAAGTTGGAATGAAGTATGTTATAACATTAATTCCAAACTCTTATTTTTCCTTTTTAACGTGGCTTCTAGAAAAATTTTAAATTACATAAGGTGGCTTACATTGTATTTCTTTTGGAAACTAGTATTGAATTGTTGAATGAAACTTTTCCTGTTGCCCTACAGTTGGCTTCTAGGCCCTCAGACAAGGACAAGAAGTGCTAATTAGCCCAGCATTCCAAAGAGAGCAGCCAGAAATTGGGCTAAACAACCCTCTTAACTAAGACATGGGGGAACTACTTCTTCTACCATCCCAACTTCAACCAAGCAATACACTCCCAAGCGCAACATTTGCGGAGAGAGGCTTTTCCCCCTCTTCTTCCTGTGAACACATTTCATCCACCTGCAAGCCAAGTGATGAGATTTAGAGGTAGGAGTTGGAAATAAAGACTTGAGGGTCACTGCAAGAACTGGAGCTATGCATTTTGTTCCTATCCCTGACTGACTGCTTGATCAGTGGAGGGATCTTGGGACCAGCTTGCAGTGAGGAGCATGGTGAGAGACTCATTAGGAAAGCTTGAAGGTGCCTCTTGAATGAGAACATGAAGACTGGTCTCTCCTTCTAGGCTAGAAATGCATGAAAGCAGGAGGCTAGCAGTAATGGTTTGCCCAGCAGAAGGGACTGTTCTGTAATTTTCTTGTAAAGAAAATCAGAAAGAGGGAGGGGGAATCATCGTTCCCAAGTGCTGTGTCCCTCAGAAAGAATGGAAAGGGACCACTTTGATTCCCATGGTTTCCTATGAAGAGGCATAGAAGTTAGAGGAAGTCGTGGAGGCTATAGGGTAGTCCAGGCACCCTAGACAAGGGAGGAGACTTACACCTCATCAAGAATACTGAAATGCAAGGAGTTCCTACTGTGGCTCAGCAGGTTAAGAACCCAACTAGTATCTGTGAGGATGCTGGTTCAGTCCCCAGCCTCGCACAGGGGGTTAACGGATCATAGCCATTAAAAAAAAAAAAAAAAATAGAATGCTCAAAATCCCTCTTTCCATTTTCCCAAGGCTGCGTGTATGTGGGTGATGGTCGAAGGAGATCAAGGTAAGGCCTGTTGCCTGAATAATTGCCTGTTCTTTCTGGAATATGAAGTGTTCTCACCTTTGAGCTCTAGTCTCAAGCACTTAGCCCTAGTTCTAACATGGTACTACATACTCATTTGTGCCAATGAAAGGCTATTAATGGTTTCTCATTGTCTGAAAAACAAAATTATAATTTCTTAGAAGATCGTAGTTATGGCGTTTGATCTGTACCCAGCTTTCTAGCCTCACCTGTCCTTTAACCGGAATCCCGGTCTTTCTGTGCTTTAACCAGATAGAACCAGCAAGAACTTCTTATTTTTGCTTGAAATTGTGCTTTAATTCACTCAAAAAATACATATACTATCTCTTATGCATCCAGGCTCTCTTCGAGGCATTAAGGATATAATAGATTAATCAAACATTCTTCCTTTCAACACAGCCAACAGTCTAATAAACAGGATTTTTTTTTTTTTTCGTCTTGGTAAAATTCTGTCCCTACTTCTTGAATATGTGTCACTTCCACCACAGCTTAAATGTTACCTTCACTGTGAAGCTTTCTTCAGCTAGGATAAAGACTATCCAGCTCTGTACTTTGTTTTTATTGTTTATAGAACCTTATGTTACTTGATTCTCTTTCCACCTAAGTCTGAGATCTCACTCTCATGAACTCTGTTCAATCTATCTTTGGACCTACAACATCTGGCATGATATGGCTGCTTAAAAAAACACACGCTGAAATGTCCCAACCTTATTGCCTTTTATTTAATTCTCCCTTTATTTCTTACTTTGTATTTTCTCAGAGGTTATATAACAGCCAGAGACTTGGCAAGCAAAGTTTAGTTTAGAACAGTTACACAATCAAAATATGCTTTGAAGAAGTCTATTCCAAGTAGCATTGGTTGAATGATTTAACATATTTCTTTCTGCATCTAAACAGTGAAGTCATTCCTGTCTTTTGGGCAAAAAGTAGAGAGAGTACACTGCTCCCCAAATTATTCTCAAAATTAAGGATAAACAGCTGCTATCATTTGTAAAATATAAAACTATTTTGACCACCAGAGGCTCATTTCAATGCATACAAAAATAGAGCTATATATAGTTAACACAGACTTGCATGTTGCTAAGTTATAATCACTGAGTCACTGATTAAGGAGTGGCTTACATCTGGGACTTGTCTTGAAAACAAGATTTTTCACCATCAAAATGGTTATTTTCCTTTCTTCAGTATTTGGTAAAAGCTAAAGTAGTACAAGTTCTCAAATGGTGGTCTGTGAAACTTTCAAAACTGGCAGTTGAACTTTATTAATCTACTCTATTAGTGGAATTCAGGTAAGTAGTTATGTAGTTGATTAGAGCCCTAGGCACCCTCAGAATTTGTAAGACACAAAGACATCAGAATGATCCCCAGCAACTGAAAGTGGAATCCAAGGAGTGAGGGGCTTAGCCTCCCAGAGTGTCTGGCATCCCAGCATGGTTTGGAGGTTGTAGAAGCAGCAGGCAGGATTGGACTTGTACAAGAAAGAAATCTTGCGATAAAGTAGCAGCAGTCTGTATTAAAAAATCTACGAAGTACCAGCAGAATGATGGCCAAGTCAGGAGATGAGAACATGGATGGTTTATGACATCAAGCCCACTATCTATGCATATCCCAACCCCTCTGCTTTGTGCATGCCTCCTGGTTTTCAGATGCAACTCCAGAAAAATGTCAGGGAGTGAATCCTGAAAGAAGTTAGATTTATTTTACCACCTGGTGCAATGGGCTTGACATAGAAATCAAGGTGACTTATAGGGGAAAAAAACACATTTCTTGCCTACTTGAGTTTAGGAGCTACTGTGCAGATATGTTACACTATATTCCTGTGCATGTATGTGTTTTTCTGAAGGATATATTTCTAAAAATAAAATGCTGGGTCAAAAGATACGTATCTTTCACACTTTTGTAGCTACTACCAAATCACCCTCTAAAGTAGTGTATTTTTATTTTTCTCCTAACAATGTACAGGACTGCCTTTTGTCTGATGCCTTTGCCAATATTTATTAATAGCTTCTAAAGATTCATTTACTTAAAATATCTCCTTGGGTTTAATTCCACAGAAATATTTCTCGGTTTGCTTCCAGAAAGGTCTTGCCCAAATATAACTGTATTTAGCTCAATTTCATTCAAATCAAATGTTATTAATTCATTTTAATCATCTATTTCCTTTGCTTTGAGGACATGTAGAATACAGGTGGAGGACAGGAGACTAACATTCACCAGGTGGTTACTTCGGTTTTTTTGTTTGGTTTGGTTTGGTTTTGCCTTTTTTAGGGATGCACCTGAGGCATATATAAGTTCCCAGGCTAGGGGTCAAATCAGAGCTACAGCTATTTGCCTGCCCCACAGCCACATCATTGCCAGATCTGAGCCACATATGTGAACTTACACCACAGCTCATGGCAATGCCAGATCCTTAACCCACTGAGCAAGGCCAGGGATCAAACCCTCATCATTGGGGATCCCAGTCAAGTTCATTTCCACTGAGCCACAGTGGGAACTTGACCAGGTGGCTGCTTTGAATCAGGCACTTTATAAGTAGTATTTCTCAACCTAATGACATTATATTAGTGGTTCTCAAAGTCTAGCCTCTAGACAAGCAGCATCAACACCACCTGGAACTTTTTTGGAAATGCCTATAATGAGGATCTGTCCTAGACCCACTGAGTCTGAACAAGACAAGGATGCCCACTCTCACCACTTTTATTCAACATAGTATTGGAAGTCCTAGCCACAGCAATAAGACAAACAAAAGAAATAAAAATGTATCCAAATTGGAAAAGAAGAGGTAAAATTGTCACTATAGGCAGATGACATGATACTATATATAGAAAACCCTACAGATTCTATATAAAAACTACTCCAACAATCAATGAATACAGCAAAGTAGTAGGATACAGATTAACATGCAAAAATCAGTTGCATTTATGTATACTAACAATGAAATATTAGAAAAGGAGTACAAAAATGCAATACATTTTAAAATTACACCCCCAAAAATCAAATACCTAGGAATAAACCTGACCAAGGAGGTGAAAGACATATGCTGGGAACTATAAATCATTAATCGAGGAAATTAAAGAGGACTCAAAGAAATTGAAAGATATCCCATGCTCCTGGGTTGGAAAAATTAGTGTTGTAAAAATGGCCATACTACCCAAAGCAATCTTCAGATTCAATGCAATCCCTGTCAAATTACCCATGACATTTTTCACAGAATCACAGAACTAGAACAAATAATCCAAAAATTTATATGGAACCACAAAAGACCCAGAATTGCCAAAGCAATCCTGAGGAACAAAAACCAAGCAGAGGCATAATTCTCTCAGATTTCAGGCAATGTTACAAAGCTACAGTAATCAAGACGGTGTGGTACCAGTACCAAAACAGACATACAGACCAATGGAACAGAATAGAGAACCCAGAAATAAACACAAGCATCTATGGTCAATTAATCTTTGACAAGGGAGGAAAGAATATAAAATGTGAAAAAGACAATCTTTTCAGCAAGATGTGCTGGGAAAACTGGACAGCCACATGTAAATCAATGAAACTGGAACACACCTTCACACCACACAAAAAAATAAACTCAAAATAACGGCTTAAAGATTTAAAAATAGACAAGACACCATGAAACTCCTAGAAGAGAACATAGGCATAACATTATCTGACATCAACTGTACAAAAGTTTTCTTCGGTCAGTCTTCCAAGTCAACAGAAATAAAAGCAAAAATAAACCAATGGGACCCAATCAAACTGACAAGCTTTTGCACAACAAATAAAACCTTAAAAAAAAAAAAAGAAGAAGACAGGCTATAGAATGGGAGAAAATAGTATCAAACGATTCAAATGACAAGAGACTTAATCTCTAAAATATACAAACCCAACTTATACAACTCAACAGCAAAAAAACCAACAACCCAACTGAAAAATGGGCAAAAGACCTGAATAGACATTTCTCCAAAGAAGATATACAGATGGCCAATAAGCACATGAAAAAATACTCAACATCACTAATTATTAGAGAAATGCAAATCAAAACTACTCTGGTCAGAATGGCGATCATTAAGTCAACAAATAACAAATGCTGGAGTTGGTGTGGAGAAAAGGAAACTCGCCCTCACTGTTGGTGGGAATGTAAATTGGTGCAATCACTATGCAAAACAGTGTGGAGGTACCTCAGAAACTAAATACAGAACTACCATACGACCCAGCAGTCTCACTCTTGGGCATATATCCAGACAAACTTTCATTGAAAAAGACACATGCACCCGTATGTTCATTGCAGCACCATTCACAATAGCCAAGACATGGAAACAACCTAAATGTCCATCGACTGATGAATGGATTAGGAAGATGGGGTACATATACACAATGGAATACTACTCAGCCATAAATGGAACAAAAAGGAACAAAATAATGCCGTTAGCAGCAACATGGATGGAACTAGAGACTCTCATACTAAGTGAAGCAAGTCAGGAAGAGACAAATATCATATTATATCACTTATGCCTGGAATCTAATAAATGGTACAAATGAACCTATCTACAGAAAAGAAACAAACTCATGGACATGGAGAACAGACTTGTGGTTGCCAAGGGGAGGGGGAGGGAGTGGGATGGTCTGGGAGTCTTGGGTTAGTAGATGCAAACTATGGCATTTGGAGTGGCTAAGCAATGAGATCCTGCTGTATAGCATGGGGAACTATATCCAATCACTTGTGATGTAAGAAAAAGAACATATATGTATATATGACTGGGTCACATTTCTGTATAGTATAAAGTGACAGAACACTGTTAACCAACTTAATGGAAAAAATAAAAATCATAAAAAAATAAATGTGAATAACCATCACGGTCAGGTGATTTTTGACAGAGTAATTAGGGCTCCACAACTAGGAGAGGGAAACAGACTCTGTCAATATATAAGTAGGGCCTGAAATTGACCATGGGTCTATGATTCCTTGTATTCTCACAAGTATGCCAGAAATGTATAAGTAGATAATATGTCCTCACAAATATGCCAGAAATGTATAAATAGATAATAAGTAGGGCATAAGCCCATGATTTATGGATTAGAGTTACTATAGTCCTAAAATATAGCAAAACACAGAGGCAAAGTTGGAAGAAAACAAATTTATCTTGTGCTAGAATTAAGTCATTTTTGTCAATGAAATTTTTTTTTAGAAGCAGAAAACATCACAGGTTGTGTAATAAAACGTTTGGGTCACAGAAGTATCTGGGAACCACAAAGTAAAGGGCTTTTGTTTTGACAGAGGACAGAGTTCAATGTAATTCATTGTTAAAGAGAAGAAAATTCTATGAGATAGAGATTTTCCCTAGCTCTCCTTGTCTGCTTTTTTCATGTGACTAATGCTAAGAAGGTCAAATTTATACATTCAACATATTTTATCCAGTGCCAAGCATTGTTCTTGGTATTGGAATACAGAGATGAACAAGAGTGACTAATAATTCCAAGTAGAGGACCTAGTAATCATATAGAAAATAGAACTTGAAGGGTTCCTTGGTGGCCTCCTGGTTAGGGATTTGGTGCTGTCACTACTATGTCTCAGGTCCTGCTGTGGCATGGGTTGGATCCCTGGCCCAGGAACTTCCCCATGCTTCAGGAATAGCCATAAATATATATATTTTTTCATATATATATATATATATATATATATATATATATATATATATATACACCCCTCCCACACACACATATAGGGAGTAATTCAGAATGTAACTTGGGAAATGAGGTCCTTTGGGTGAATTCCTAATTTCAGGAGACCTTTGAATCTGGAAATAGGGTAAATACAACTTTGCATCTTATGAACCTGAATGTCCATACCAAGAGCTCCTGGGTTGATCTCTAGGAAAAGGCAGTGTACCACATGAACCAACTCCTGTGATAAATCTCCTCTTACATGTACGCTATCAGTTCTGTTTCTCTGGAGAACCCTGACAAATACAGTATGTTTCTTCCTTTTTATTTTTACAGTTCAAAACAAAACAGAACTCCTCCAACCACAAATTTATCTCCAGATGGCTCTCCCTGACTTTTCTCAGGGCTGATGTTAGCCAGAGTAGTTGAGCAGTCTATCACAATGATAAATTGGAAATTCTTGTAGACAGTTTTGGTGGCCTACCCAGTAGCCACCTCTTTTCCCCTCTTGTCTTATTAACAGAACATTACTTTTGTTCAAGGATGGTGTAGTTTTTGCTCAAGGAGAAAGAGTCCCTTCCCTAGCCTAAAGATGTGAATGTGAATCATGATTGGTCTGAGCCCATCTTGGCAACCTTGGTTTTTTTCATGTGACTAATCCTGAGGGGGTCAACTTTATACATTCAAGTATTGTTCTTGGTACCAGAATAAAAAGACAAACAAGACTAATAGTGCCATATAGGAGGCCTACATTGAACAAGTAATTTCTGCCATGAAATAAAAGTACTATGTGAAGTAAGACTATATAATTGGAATTCTAATCTGTTTTGGAGGAAGTGAGAAAAAAGAGGTGTCACGGAAAATTTCTGTGAGTAGTACTTTAAGAATTAAGGATGGATAGGAACAAAAATATTTCAAGGTTGTATAAAGCCTGTGAGATGGAAAGAAGCTTTGCACGTTACACAGATTGGAGGTATCAAATAGAGTCAGATCATAGAAATTGTTGTAGTTTGTATTGGGAGTTTCAGACTTTAGCCAAAGAGAAAAATGAGAAGTCACTGAAGGATTTTTAGCTCCCAATCATAAAAACAGTTTTGCATTGAGAAAAAAAATTACTCTGGCTGTCCACAAAGAATGAACTTAAAGGGACGAAGTGGGCATATGTGAACCCCATTAACAGCTACTGCAGAAAGAGATCATCAGAGCTTGAACTAGAGCTGCTCAATTCAATATGGTGGACAATAGCCACATGTGAGCACCTGAAAATGCAGTTTGTCCAAATTACATGTGCTGTAAGTGTGAATTACAACCAGATTCCAGAGACTTAGTAAGAAAGAGGAATGTATATACTGATTTAAAAGTTTTTTATATGGATTACATGTTAAAATGACAATATTTTGGATATATTTAGTTAAATAATATATTTTATTAAATTTAACTTCACCTATTTTTTACTTTTTAATGTGGCTATTAGACAATATAAAATTGTAAGTGTGACCTGCATGCATGGGTTACATTAGATTCCATCAGAGAGTGCCGATCATTGTATTGACAGTGGAGATGGAAAGAATTAGACATATTTGAAAAGCATTTAGGAGATTAAATTGACAGATGATTTACTATGGAAGAGAGGATTATCAAGGATTATCATATCTCTGTTTCTAGAATAAATAATTGAACAGATACATCATTTCTTCAGATATGGAAAGACAAGCTGGATTGAAGAGAATATGAAAGATGATGTGTTACATTGTCACACTGATTTCAGTGTTCTCCCCCAAAAAGATACCTGAGCTGGGCATGTGAATTTAGGAGGTGGTCAAAGATGGTAAATGAAGTCATGGGAGTGGTTGATTTCGAGGGAAAACTAATTTTTAAATAAAAGAGAAGACTGAGAAGTAACCACCAGAGGAATTGGAGACAAACTATGAGAGCGTGTTATCAAAAGGAAGGGAGGGAGATGTCACCATATCAAAGACTATTGAAACGAAAATCACAGAATGTTGATAATTTCTGAAACCCAGTGATGGACACATGGTCATTATTACTATTCTTTCTATATTTGTGTATTTTAAATTTTCTCTAATGCAAAATTGCTATTGAGTTTTCTGGAGATGTAGGAAGATAAGGGCCAAAATGTGTTCTTTGGGGTGGATTCAGCCTGATCATCTATATACTTCTATCAGAGTTAAATTGTACCCATTTACAGTTTAGTTAATGAAAAAGCAAACAGATGTAGATCTTAAGGCTCAGGGATGCTTGTCCAATGAAGAAATATTTTACATCTATTCTCTTTTCCATGGTCAAAGCAGTGTAATTGCATGTAATTTGAGAAAGGGTAATGTAAAAAATTCAAGGACTCATTGTATGTGGGTGAGAAAGATTAAGAATAAAAAAGCTCAGATCAGACAAAAAAAAAAAAAAAAAAAAAAAAAAAAAAAAAGGAGTTCCTGTCGTGGCGCAGTGGTTAACGAATCCGACTAGGAACCATGAGGTTGCTGGTTCGACCCCTGGCCTTGCTCAGTGTGTTAAGGATCCGGCGTTGCCGTGAGCTGTGGTGCAGGTTGCAGACGCAGCTCAGATCCCGCGTTGCTGTGGCTCTGGCGTAGGCCGGTGACTACAGCTCCGATTCGACCCCTAGCCTGGGAACCTCCATGCCGCAGGAAGCGGTCCTCGGAAAAAAAAAAAGCTCAGATCATGTCCTTTAAATTCTCATTGCTTTCACTGACCCAGAAGAGGAACACCACACAGAGATGTAAAACTTAAATTTCAGTGTCTTGGATATATATGCAATATGTATGCAATAGCTTAAATAAAAGGTAATAAAATTCCAGCTTCATGATTTCCTGTTACACACATTTTAGCCATCATGTATTTGTGCTTGGTATATTGTAATTATTTTGATTATTAAAACTCTGGGATTTTGAGTGTAATGGTTCTAAAATGTCAGTAATCCATAGATCATGTTTCAAAAAATTTTTTTTTCTTTAGGCATGAGTAAGACTATAATTCTAAGAGCACTGAAAGTAAGAAAAAAACAATAGTTCAAGTTATATACATTGGGTTAAAATCTTCAACACAATATGAAATATAGGAAAATTTATTCGTAAAGTTCTTGCAAAAATGTACTAGATATATATCTTTTTGTGGAGAAATATTTTATTTGAATATGGGGAGAAATATAGAATTGACAAACAGGATATATAAGAATTAAGTATTGAAAAAAGTTTAAGTTAGCAGGTTAAGTCTGGATTATTCAATGAATGCTTTTGAAATAGCTCATCAATGATTTGTAATAATCTAAAATAAAATAGAATTAAATTCCTAGTTCCATAGGACCAAACATACTAAAATAAACTCCATGTGGATTGAATATCCAAATGCAAAATGAGACAGAAATGCTAAAGAATACACAAGTGATTTTATGTGTGTGTGTATGTATATATATATATATATATATGTACATAGGCATAAAACATAAAGAGAAATATTGATAGATTTAACTTTATAAAATTCAAGGCATTAAAAATTAAACCAAAATAAAAGGCAAAACACAACATGGAGGAAATATTCACAACATGTGAGAAAATATTAATGTATTTACTTATTTTTTAATTTATTTTTTATTTTAGTTGATTTACAATGTTCTGTCAATTTTTGCTGTATAGCAAAGTGACCCACTTATATATATACATACACACACACACACACACACACACACACACATTCTTTTTCTCACATTATCCTCCATCATGTTCCATCACAAGTGATTGGATATAGTTCCCCATGCTATACAGCAGGATCTCATTGCTTAGCCACTCCAAATGCCATAGTTTGCATCTACTAACCCAAGACTCCCAGACCATCCCACTCCCTCCCCCTCCCCTTGGCAACCACAAGTCTGTTCTCCATGTCCATGAGTTTGTTTCTTTTCTGTAGATAGGTTCATTTGTACCATTTATTAGATTCCAGGCATAAGTGATATAATATGATATTTGTCTCTTCCTGACTTGCTTCACTTAGTATGAGAGTCTCTAGTTCCATCCATGTTGCTGCTAACGGCATTATTTTGTTCCTTTTTGTTCCATTTATGGCTGAGTAGTATTCCATTGTGTATATGTACCCCATCTTCCTAATCCATTCATCAGTCGATGGACATTTAGGTTGTTTCCATGTCTTGGCTATTGTGAATGGTGCTGCAATGAACATACGGGTGCATGTGTCTTTTTCAATGAAAGTTTGTCTGGATATATGCCCAAGAGTGAGACTGCTGGGTCGTATGGTAGTTCTGTATTTAGTTTCTGAGGTACCTCCACACTGTTTTGCATAGTGATTGCACCAATTTACATTCCCACCAACAGTGAGGGCGAGTTTCCTTTTCTCCACACCAACTCCAGCATTTGTTATTTGTTGACTTAATGATCGCCATTCTGACCAGAGTAGTTTTGATTTGCATTTCTCTAATAATTAGTGATGTTGAGTATTTTTTCATGTGCTTATTGGCCATCTGTATATCTTCTTTGGAGAAATGTCTATTCAGGTCTTTTGCCCATTTTTCAGTTGGGTTGTTGGTTTTTTTGCTGTTGAGTTGTATAAGTTGTTTGTATATTTTAGAGATTAAGCCCTTGTCAGTTGCACCTTTTGAAACTATTGAGAAAATATAAATATATTTAGTATAAAAATCTTACAAAATTATAAGAAAACAGATCAATACGTAAAGATATAGACAAAGGCATGAATTTTTTTTCTAAAGTAAAAAGTAAAATTCCATTTCATATACCTGTTAAAGATTTTTTTAAATAATAAATGCTACTCAAAGCATGGGCCATCTCTGTTGATATAACTTCATATGATGTTTTTGGAGGACAATTTCAAAATATGGTTAAACCTAAAAAACTGTATAGTTTTGATCCAGAAATTTTCCTTATAAGGCTGTATTTCAAGGATATTATCATCATTATATATAAAAAATACTGTGTACAAGAACATTCATTAAAACATTATTTAAAATTATGTAAATTAAAACAGCCTATATTTCCAGGAAGGGAGGATTTATTAAATAAAGGATGTTGCAGATATAAAATAAAATGTCATTCAGGAAGCTGTAAGGATAAATATTTAATATTCTGAAATATGTGTGTAATATTTTAAATGTTAACAAAAAGTATGGTGTCATTTCCCACACATATATATGTAGAATACACAACAAAATATAGACATGGTTATTTCCATTTGGTCATAGAATAATGAAAATATTTTTTTTCTTCTTGGCTTATAATTTTTTTAACATTCTCTTATTTCTGTCTTCAATAATTTGTAAAATTATGACATACTTCACACATGTAGAAAAGTAAAGAGTATAGCATTAACAGAACTGAAAACTCAATGTGTGAAGTCTCAACATTTTACTATGTCAGTTTCAGAGGTTTTTTTTTTCCCTTCTCTTCCCCTCCCTTGCTTCCTTCCTTCCTCCCTCCCTCTCTTCTCTCTCTCTCTCATTATTTTTCAAAATTAAATAATATTTGCACTTCAAACCATAAGAAAGAAGAGGCTTAAACAACTTAAAGAATTGAATTATAGGAAACAACAACATTCTAACCTTGGCCTAAAGACACTGAGCACCAGGACTCATGAAGAGGAGCAAGTTCATCCTCAAACCACCTGTACTTGCTGCCTAGAGGTAATCTGTACATGTATTTGATGTCTCCCTGCCTTGGAAATCCCTCCTTGATTTCATTTCTAATCTTTTCTCTCCATCTCCATTATCTTGAATGTGTTTATCAATCCACACAGGCTTTTATATTTTTACTATGCACATCCATTTGGTACTGTATGGTACCATATTGTGTGGCTTAAAATTTTATAGAAATAGTATCATATTATGTATATTTTTTTGTTCAAGCCTATGTTTTTGAGATTTTTTTCACATTAGTTCCTGAAACTCTAGTTTATTTTCTTTAACTGATACATAGTGTTCAATTGTATGACTCTTCAATAATTTCTTCATCCATTCCTGATTTAGTTCATGTCTTATACAATAAATACATATTACTTTTACAAAATCACTAAAGTCATGTGGTTATTGAGCAGTGGTGAAAAATATTACACAGTGGGATTCAAATAATACATTTGGCTGCAATATCTTGTGGGGATTATCTGACTTTGCCACTAAAAATGCAAATATTCTTGGATAAGTCTCCCTTATATAGAGATAAATTCTGTTTAAACTCATAATAACTTAAATTTTTTTCATCTTTAATTTAAAAAAAAGTTACTCTCTAAAATACTAAGAATATAAAAGAAAAAACAAAAACCTATTTTAGCTTCTTTGTAATGGAAGTTTCCTAGGCAATCACACATCTAGCAGAAAGAGACAGTTTTAGCCTTTTTTAAAGGTCAACTGAATTTTAATGTACAATTCACGATCAAGTTGACATAGAGCTACATGATTTTCTGAACCTAAAGATAGGAATAATGCTCACTCCTTTATTCTAGGGGCCTGGCTTATAATAGAAAACCAGTAAATATTTGTTAAATAAATTGATATTGAATATATTGATTTTTGACTTTAGGAGAAAGTCTGGGAAAGAGCATGTTCGTGTCAAAATGTGGAAATTTCAGAAACACTTGGGTGTTTTATAATAAGGAGCGTAGACAGAATATCTCCTTTAAATTGGTATTTTCCTAGAAAATCTGAGACCTGTGATTATGGTAGATTACAATAGATTCTTGTCTGCTTTGCTGTCTCCTTCACTTAGTATTTGCTAGATGCTGTTAAAGCTTCAATAAAGAAGTATCAGATGGCAGTATACTGGCATATAAATCAACCTTTATTTAAAGAAATATGGATATGTTTATATGCATATATTATATTTGATATAGATCATCTTTTTATTAGAAATTTTAAAAAGTTGATGTTATATTAATTCTTTAAAAAGCTATAGTTTTAGTTTTATCATTATTTCTTTGCTGTTTATATTTATTCTTATTTTCTTCACTATACACTCATATCCCAGCCATGTTCTCAGATTACAGCTTCTTTACAGATAATATATGTTTTCTCTCACTGAACTGCCTTTTATTTTCTGTCAACACAGTGATTGAAATGTAGAGGTAATTTTTTTTTGTTTGTTTTTTTGTTTTGTCTTTTTGTCTTTTCTAGGGCTGCACCCACAGCATATGGAGGTTCCCAGGCTAGGGGTCCAATTGGAGCTGTAGCTGCCGGCCTATGCCAGAGCCACAGCAATGCCAGATTTGAACTGCTTCTGTAACCTACACCACAGCTCAGGCAACGCAGGATCCTTAACCCACTGAGCGAGGCCAGGGATCGAACCCGAAACCTCAGGGTTCCTAGTCGGATTCATTAACCACTGAGCCACAATGGGAACTCTGAAATGTAGAGATAATTTTGAAAGGTGGTTTTGGAACTGATGTCTAATTGACTATGTGGATGGAGCTACTCTTTCAAATGTGTCGTGACTACTTGCTGCAGATAAATCTGTGAAGACAAAGCATTATGTTTTGTGCATTTCATTTCCTTCTTTCCTTCCTTCGTTCCTTCCTTCCTTTCCTCTGTCCTTCCTTTCTTTTTGTCTTTTTAGAACCAGCACCCATGGCATATGAAAATTCCCAAGCTAGGGGTTGAGTCAGAGCTACAGCTGCCAGCCTATGCCACAGCCACAGGAATGCCAGATCCAAGCCATGTTTGCAAGATACACCACAGCTGATAGCAACACACCGGATCCTTAACCCACTGAGCAAGCCCAGGGATCAAACCTGCCTCCTCGTGGGTAGTAGTTGGATTCATTATCACTGAGCCATAACAGGAACTCCTGTGAATTTCATTTTCATCATTTGTTTGCTCAGTGGTATCCTTGAGTTCCTAAGATGTGACAAGTTGTTTAATAATCTACTGACTATACTTGTTGGTCCTTAGGGCCTGGGTTCCAACTATGCCTCCACAACCAAGTAGCTTGGTGCAGGCATTCAGAATGCTGAATCTGAAGAAGAAACCCCCACAACTGAAATTTTAGCTGAGCACAGTACACAACTGCTCCATCCATCAGTTACCTCATTAATAAATGGAAATGAAAATAGCACCCAGGAGGGAGTTCCCATCGTGACTCAGCAGTAATGAACCCAACTAGTATTCATGAGGATGTGGGTTCGATCCCTGGCCTCACTCAGTGGGTTAAGGATCCAGCATTGCCCTGAGCTGTGGTGTAGTTCTCAGATGCAGCTCAGATCCTGCGTTGCTGTGGCTATGGTGTAGGCTGACATCTGTAGCTCCTATTCAGTCCCTAGCCTGGGAACTTCCATATGCCACAGGTATGGCCCTAAAAGAAAAAGACAAAAAAGAAAAGAAAATAGCACCCAAGATATATTGCAACATATAAAACACAAGGGTCAGGAGTTCCCATCATGACTCAGCAGATTAAGAACCTGACATAGTGTTCGTGAGGATGCAGGTTTGATTGGGATGCAGGTTTGATCACTGGTCTCATTTAGTGGATTAAGGATATAGAGTTACAATGAACTGTGATGTAGGTCCAGATTCAGCTCAGATGCTGTGTTGCTGTGGTTGTGGCATAGGCTGGAAGCTGCAGCTCTGATTCAACCCCTATCATGGGAACTTCCATATGCTGCAGGTGTAGCCTTAAAAAGGAAAAAATAAAAATAAAAGTAAAATACAGGGGCCGGCACACAGAGAGTACACAGGAAGTGAGAACATCATGACAAAATTGATAATAATGGTTATGTTGGGCAAGAGCTGCACTTCTTTGGGTCTTGATAAGGATTAGGGTGCCTGCATTCTTCTCCCTCCATAGACTATTTCAAAGTCATTGAGGCCGGAGGCCGGTGGTCTGGTGACAGCTTCTGGTAGTCTTTGGGGTCATCACTTCTCTCTGCAGTTAAGATTGCTCACAAAAGGAAAGGGGTGTTAGGGAGTGTTTCAAAGGGAAAGAAAACACCATGTGCCCAATATAACTCAAACTAGAAAGTAACCATTAGTAAAAGAAAGCGATTAAACAAGGAGGAAATCCTTTGTGAAAAGCTGGTTAGAGTAAGTTAGTGGGCCAAGTAGGGCGTAAGATATTGAAGACTGTTTTAACTAGTTTTTAGCTATAACCATATTTCCTCATCATTAACTCTTGAGTCAGCCTTTTGAGACTGAGGGAAGATCTGCAAGACTAAAGGAAAAGCCCTTTACTTCAAAACACAAGGACACAGGGGCTTGTACACAGTTTCAGTCTCTGTTTCCTCAACTAAAGAATGAAGGATTGGGAGTTCCCGTTGTGGCGCAGTGGTTGACGAATCTGACTAGGAACCATGAGGTTGCGGGTTCGATCCCTGGCCTTGCTCAGTGGGTTAACGATCCGGCGTTGCTGTGAGCTGTGGTGTAGGTTGCAGACACAGCTCGGATCCTGCGTTGCTATGGCTCTGGCGTAGGCCGGTGGCTACAGCTCCGATTCAACCCCTAGCCTGGGAACCTCCATATACTGCAGGAGAGGCCCAAAGAAATAGCAAAAAGACAAAAAAAAAAAAAAAAAAAAAAAAAAAGAATGAAGGATTGGAGTTCCCGTCGTGGCTCAGTGGTTAACAAATCTGACTAGGAACGCTGAGGTTAAGGGTTTGATCCCTGGCCTTGCTCAGTGGGTTAAGGATCCAGCATTGCCATGAGCTGTGGTGTAGGTCGCAGACGTGGCTCGGATCCCGAGTTGCTCTGGCCCTGGCGTAGGCCAGGGGCTACAGCTCCAATTTGACCCCTAGCCTGGGAATCTCCATATGCCGCAGGAGCAGCCCAAGAAATGGCAAAAAAGACATAAAAAAAAAAGAATGAAGGGTTGAACCCGGTTCTCTTTAAATACAAGTAATTGATTATTTGGGGGCTAGTGGGAGCGTCTAACAGAAAACTTTTGTCCCACCATTGCCTTGGAATAAATTAGGCATCCTAGGAGGTCTTTAAGAGTTAGTCTGAAGTGCAAAATAAATACAGAAATTCTGTTCCTGAGATGTGCACAAGTTCAGGTTTCCATAGTTTTACGTTGCGACATCTGTGATTTATGCCAAATCCTAGCAATGGTCATACTTTCTTTAAAATAGTGAAATAAAAAGTCATCTTGGGAGTTCCCATTGTGGCTCAGCAGATTAAGGACCCAGCTTTGTCTCTGTGAGGATGCAGGTTTGATCCCTGGCCTCAATCAGTGGGTTAAAAATCCAGCATTGCCACAAGCGTAATCTGCAGCTCAGATCCAGTATTGCCATAGCTGTGGTGTAGGCCAGCAGCGGCAGCTCTGATTCAACCGCTGACCTGAGAACTTTCATATGCTGCGTATGTGGCCATAAAAAGGAAAAAAAGTCATCTTGGTCAAAGTCAAAGCTGAATAGTCACTATTAGAGGAACCACTGATTCTGTTTTTTCCCATTTAAAAAAATTTTGTCTGCTGTGTAGAGACCAGCAGCATTAGTACTTGATGTGTTATTCAGGGTATTTACTGAATGTGTCAGGACTTTGACACTTAAAAAAATAGGACTATTTCTTTTTGGAAATCAATTTTTTTCTCTTTTTTTTGGCTGTGCCTGCAACATATGGAAGTTCCCAACCAGGGATCAAATCTGACTGGAGCTTCAACCTACACCCCAGCTCTAGCAACACGGGATCCTTAACCCACTATGCCAGACTGGAGATCTAAACTTCGCTGCCTCAAAGACAATGACGGATTCTTAACCAGCTGTGCCACAGCAGGAACTCCTGAAAATCAATTTTAAAATATATGTTTCAGAGTTCCCGTTGTGGCTCAGAGGTTAAGAACCCAATAAAATGTCCGTGAGTATGCAGGTTTGATCCCTGGCCTCTCTCAGTGATTAAGAGAGAGGCATTGCTGCAAGCTGCAGCATAAGTCATAGATGTAGCTAAGATCTGGTGTTGCTGTGGCTGTGGTGAAGGCCTCAGATGCAGCTCCTATTTGACCCCTGTCCTGGTAACTTCCATATGCTGCAGGTGCAGCCATAGCGGCCGTAAAAATGAAATAAAAATAAAATAAGTTTCAATGATCGTATTTGATGATCTGTGATTTTCCTGTACTTCTTTAAAAACTGTTCTATTTTTATCATTGCTATTATAGTATTTAGGGCAGATTGTTTTAGCCTATTGCTTTCACTTGTTTGTTTTTGCCTGACATTTTGAGTTTTGGATTTTTATCAGTTCTGTTTTGATTTTGAAACTGATTCTGAGAGCTGTTCTTATACTGACGGCTTCAACTCTGTGTCTCAGTGAAGAAATGCACACAAAACAGCTAAACTGCCTGAAGGTCTTTCCTCATCTTCTCTGTTGTCATTTAGAACTTCCATTGCATGCTGTATTTTCAAAGTATATTAGCACCGTTTTAATTGTGTTATGCCTGTGAAGTGAGGATTCCATAAATACCCCCAAAGTAGGTTAGTTTATAAAGAATCCATAAATATCTTGATTTTCAAGAGAAAATAAAGACCAAACTAAAAATCAGAATAACAAGTAAATTTATTTAGATAAATGCAGTATGAAAATGAGTCAGTGTTCCTTGCAACAGAGGAATGGGAAAGCTAATAACACCTTTTTTTTTTTTTTTGTCTTTTTTAGGGCTGTACCCGAGGCACATGGAGGTTCCCAAGCCAGGGGTCCAGTCAGAACTATAGCTGCTAGCCTACACAACAGCTCACAGCAACACTGGATCCTTAACCCACTGAGTGAGGTCAGGGATCAAACCCAAATCCTCATGGATCCTAGTCAGATTAGTTTCCACTGAACCATGATGGGAATTCCCACAACTGTTATTTTTTAAAATGCTTTAATAGACTCTTTTATTAACTATATTTTAGGAGTTCCCATCATGGCTCAATGGTTAACAAATCTGACTAGGAACCATGAGGTTGTGGGTTTGATCCCTGACCTCGCTCAGTGGGTTAAGGATCTGACGTTGTCGTGAGCTGTGGTATAGGTCGCAGTCGCAGCTCGGATCCCGCATTTCTGTGGCTGTGGTGTGGGCCAGCAGCTGTAGCTCCGATTAGACACCTGGCCTGGGAACCTCCATATGCCACAGATGTGGCCCTAAAAAGACAATAAATAAATAAACAAACAAACAAATAAATAAATAAATAAAAGTGGGCAAAGGGAGTTCCTGTCGTGGCTCAGCAGTTAATGAGGATGTGGGTTCGATCCCTGGCCCCCCTCAGTGGGTCAGGGACCCGGCATTGCCGTGAGCTGTGGTGTAGGTCACAAATGCAGCTCAGATCAAGAAAAAAAAAAACTATTTTAAATGTATTATATTGTATACCATAAAATGCACAAATCTTAAGTATGCATGGCTCAATCAATATTGACAGGTACCCACCTTGGGCTTCCCTCTCTCATATACCTCACGCAGGATTCTAACTGCTTTAGTACATGTGTGTCTCTCTCCTCACCTCTTTCTAGAAGAGTGTGAGCTGTCTAAGGGTAGGGGCTGAGCCAAGCTCTCTGACTTCTCTGTGACCTCACGGAGCCTGTTAGGTGCTCAGTCAGTGGTGAATAAATTAATAAATGAATAAACATTCATTATTAGAGTATCTTATTATCCTGCTTGGCTCCTCTTCTTGATGGCTCTGGGAGGAGATGATGGGAATAAGGGCTGTCAGTACCCAAGGCAGACTCAGTCTGAGGGCGTTGCAGGGCAATCCATAAGTCAGCTCTCTTCTTAAGTGCAGTTCAAAGTTCCTGAGAGAGATAATCAAGTAGAAGATGCAATATCTCAGGGCTGACTGGTCCAGGAAACAAAGAGCTGTTTCAAGTATTTGGTTCTTGGAGTCAGAAGCAGAGAAGTGGTAAAAACCCTAACAATATCTATTAGTTGACACAGTAGGCCTGTGCAAGGAGGCTACGTAGGTTCGACACTTGAAAATCCTTCCTGAAATAATATTCTGCATTATTTAACAGTTTCTACTAAGAGCAACTTCACAAAGATCTAGAATTGATGTAAAATAAATGTGCCTTGATGACTGGAGACCACCTTGTTATCTGGGATAAGTATATTACATAGTGTATTATTTTGATAAAATGTCAAGGAAAAGAAAAATGGGTAAAAGTGAAAAACTACGCAGCGTTCTTAGAATAAATCGGTCACATGCTTGGAAAAGTCATTGTAGGCTAACTACTATAGGGAACTCAGCTTTAGTGGCTTAACTATTCATGTTTTAGTTTTTGCTCAGGCTCAGGTCAAATGAGTCTTCCTGGAGCCATGGCTCTTGTGGACATCTCTTTTTTTATATTTTATTTTTTCTCTTTTCTTAAATTTTTTTTTTTATTTTTTAGGGTTGCACCTACGGCATATGGAGGTTCCCAGGCTAGGGATTGAATCAGAGCTGCAGCTACCATCCTACACCACAGCCACAGCAACTTGGGATCCATGCGGCACCTGTGACCTACACCACAGCTCACAGCAATGCTGGATCCTTAACCCACTGAGCGAGGCCAGGGATTGAACCTGAGTCCTCATGGATACTAGTTGGGTTCTTTTCCACTCAAGCCACAACAGAAACTCCCTGGACATCTCTTCTACAAGTGGCAGCTCAGGGAATCAGTCTCCTTCCCCCTTGGGGTTCTTCTAGCTCCTAGTACTGGAGCCCCTCTACAGATATTGTACAGGTAGTCAGCAGGTGAGGAGAAAGAGCTGAAATGACATACATATCTTTGGCCAGAATGTAGTTACTTGGGGGCACACAACTGCAAGGCAAGCTGGGATATACTGTGTGCCCAGGAGAAAAAAAGGAACTAGTGCTGAAAAATAAGACTTTTTTTTCCCCCCCACCGGGCTAGTCCTATCTTTATCCTTCTATGAACTGTTAGGTTGGGGGTTTTTGGTTCCTTTTGACCACTTTCACTCCCCACCCCCCACCCCTGACCTCTGCAGTCACCAATCTGTTCTTTGTTTCTATGAATTCATTTTTTTTATGATCCCACTCATAAGTGAGATCATACTGTATCCCACTTAGCATAATGAGGTCAGCATCTACCCATGTTGCAACAAATGGCAGAATTTTCTGGGTTTTTTTATGGCTGAGTATTATTCCACTGTATACATCACGTTTTCTTTATCCATTTGTCCATCCATGGGTATGTAGGTTGTTTACATGTTTTGGCTGTTACCAATAAGGCTTCAGTGAACATGGGGATGCAGATATTCATTTCTTTTGGATATATACTCAGAAGTGGAATTGCTAAAACATGTGATAATTCTAGTTTTAATTTTTTGAGGAATCTCCATATTGTTTTCCATAGTGGTTGCACCAATTTATATTCATACCAAGTGTTCCCTTTTTTCCACATCTTTGCCAATACTTCATATTGCCTGTCATTTTGATGACAGCCATCTTAAAAGATTTTGATTTGCATTTCCCTGATGTCCAGTAATGTTAAGCACTTTTTTTTGTGCCCATTGTTCATCTGAATGTCTTCTTTGGAAAAATATCTATTCAGTTCCTCTGCTTATTTTATAATCAGATCATTTGGATTTTTTTGCCCTTGAGGCTTTTCATCTTGATAATTGTTTTAAGTTTTTAAAAATCTAATTCTCTGAAAAAAAAAAAAGATCTTCTGTTTGATGGTAGCAAACATTTTTACTTTAAAAGGAAGCCATAACAGGTGCTAGGTCAGACCAAAGAAGATGGCTGGGATTGCAGGGTGGATATGGAAGTGACTCGGACCTAGTTTAGGTTGCCAGTACTTGAGTTTATTCTCCAAATAGAAAAGAAGGAGTTCAAAAGAGTCAAAAAAACACCAGATGTGGGTAGGTGGGCTCAATACTCCATGCCTGTCCTATAGAGGTTGCCCAGCAATTGGTGGTCCTGGTGACATTCTGGAAAAGAGATCTTCCCAAGGTTGGAAGACCACGAGGACTTTGAATTTGTTCTTGTCTACTTCCAGCCAAGTCATTGCCCAGAAACAGCTATATATGTCTGTCCATGGCTATAAATCTACCACTTAAGAACTCTGTTGCCTTGTACTAATGTACAATCTCTGGCCACAGATATTCGTTCTGTGCCAGCTTTGGAGTGATCTCTGTTACCTGGGCCTGAATGTCAGGGCCAAGGAGTTTGGCATTTATGTCTATGCTGGGACATTCCCCGGGTAAGTCTACCTGTGGTCTATCACAGGGAAGAAGTCATTTTCCTAACTCTAGGGATGAGGTTTGGGGATCAAAAAATGCTTTACTCATGGGAAGAGAACTTCTAGATGACAAGATAAACTCAGGCTTTGCTTTATCTTTACTCTCCATTAATTTTTTTCCACGTTTTCTTTTTTTACAGGCCAGTGGATCAATAGATAAGCACACTTTTTTTGCAATAAGTTATGTGCAGGAGCAAACAAGTATAGAATTCAATCTAATTATGCAGCCATATGAGCATTACTTCAGAGAGTATGTTTTTAGAAATGTTTTCTACCTCCAAGTAAACAATTCCTTGCATTTCTTTCACGTTAACAATGAAATAATTGGTTTGATTAGTTTAGTAAATTTACCAAACTAAAAAGAAAACTGAAATCATGCATTCTGGCATTAAAAAGGGAAATAAATCAGCATATCAAGTGAAAAAACAGTCATGTGAAGGTCTTTGTTGCCTCAGGTTTGAGATTTATCCAGACTGGACCTCTTTACCCCGTCTCCCGGGGAACTCACCATTTCACCTATGCCTCAGCTGCATCCAGTATGAGCTTCTTTTTTTTTTTTTTTTTTTTTTTTTTTTTTTTATTTTTTATTAAATTTTATTTTCCCACTGTACAGCAAGGGGGTCTGGTTATCCTTACATGTATACATTACAATTACAGTTTTTCCCCCACCATTTCTTCTGTTGCAACATGAGTATCTAGACATAGTTCTCAATGCTATTCAGCGGGATCTCCTTGTAAATCTATTCTACGTTGTGACTGATAAGCCCAAGCTCCCGATCCCTCCCACTCCCTCCCCCTCCCATCAGGCAACCACAAGTCTCTTCTCCAAGTCCATGATTAATTTTCTTTTCTGAGGAGATGTTCATTTGTGCTGGATATTAGATTCCAGTTATAAGTGATGTCATATGGTATTTGTCTTTGTCTTTCTGGCTCATTTCACTCAGTATGAGATTCTCTAGTTCCATCCATGTTGCTGCAAATGGCATTATTTCATCCTTTTTTATGGCTGAGTAGTATTCCATCGTGTATATATACCACATCTTCCGAATCCAATCCTCTGTCGATGGACATTTGGACTGTTTCCATGTCCTGGCTATTGTGAATAGTGCTGCAATGAACATGCGGGTGCATGTGTCTCTTTTAAGTAGAGCTTTGTCCGGATAGATGCCCAAGAGTGGGATTGCAGGGTCATATGGAAGTTCTATGTATAGATTTCTAAGGTATCTCCAAACTGTTCTCCATAGTGGCTGTACCAGTTTACATTCCCACCAACAGTGCAGGAGGGTTCCCTTTTCTCCACAGCCCCTCCAGCACTTGTTACTTGTGGATTTATTAATGATGGCCATTCTGACTGGTGTGAGGTGGTATCTCATGGTAGTTTTGATTTGCATTTCTCTTATAATCAGCGATGTTGAGCATTTTTTCATGTGTTTGTTGGCCATCTGTATATCTTCCTTGGAGAAATGTCTATTCAGGTCTTTTGCCCATTTTTCCATTGATTGATTGGTTTTTTTGCTGTTGAGTTGTATAAGTTGCTTGTATATTCTAGAGATTAAGCCCTTGTCAGTTGCATCATTTGAAACTATTTTCTCCCATTCTGTAAGTTGTCTTTTTGTTTTCTTTTGGGCCAGTATGAGCTTCTTTCCTAACATCATCTGCTAATAGAGTTGCCTCTTTCAACTGGATTTCAAGAGCCTTAAGAGTCTGTTGGCTCTATGTCTAATTCATCTTTGTAGCTCTTTGTAGCATGATACATTAGTAATTAAGTGAATAAATATGGAAAAAAACTTCAGTAAAAAGAAAAGTGATCACCAAAGTTACTAGTGACAAAGGATTACGTATAGTTAGTTATAGGGATTTGCTTTTTCAAAATTATTTTTTTTAATTGAATTATAGTTATTTACAATATCAGATTAGTTTCAGGTGTACAGTAGGATTTGCTTTTTGAAATGTTTTCAATGAGATATTCCTTTTAAAAATTAGGAAAAGCTTTTGTTTAAAAAAAAAAAGAGTTCCCTTTGTGGCTCAGAGGTTAACGAACCTGACTAGTATCCATGAGGATGCCGGTTCCATCCCTGGCCTTGCTCAGTGGGTTGGGGATCTGGCATTGCCAGGAGCTGTGCTGTAGGTCACAGACACAGCTTGGATCCCGCGTTGCTGTGGCTGTGGCTGTGGTATAGGCCAGCAGCTATAGCTCCTACTGGACCCCTAGCCTGGGAACTTCCACATGCCTCAAGAGTGGCCCTCAAAAGACAGAAGACAAAAAAATTAATTAATTATTTTAAAAAGCCTTCAAATCCCTGTATGGAAACAGTCCCTTGTAACTAAAACCTAAAACTTCTGAATATATTTATTTTACATATTCAAAGACATAGAAAAGCTTTCTTTAATAAGTGATGTGTGACTCTCTCTGCCAGTCATGGTAAAAGCGATGTTATTATTATTATTATTACTTTTTTTGTCTTTTTCCCATTTCTTGGGCTGCTCCTGCGGCATATGGAGGTTCCCAGACTAGGGGTCGAATCGGAGCTGTGCCAGAGCCACAGCAACGCGGGATCCGCGCCGTGTCTGCAACCTACACCACAGCTCACGGCAACGCCAGATCCTTAACCCACTGAGCAAGGCCAGGGATCAAACCTGCAACCTCATGGTTCCTAGTCGGATTCGTTAACCACTGAGCCACGAAGGGAATTCCAAAGCAATCTTATTTTTAAGGCCGCACTCACAGCATATGGAAGACCCCAGCCCTGAGATGGAATCCGAGCCTTCTTTAACCCACTATGCCTGGCCAGGAATTGATCCTGTGCCTTCACGGCAACCTGAGCCGCTGCCTTCAGATTCTTAACCAGGTTCTGGGCTACTTTGGGAACTCCAGTTAAGGCAATCTTGAAAGAACCAACTAAACTCACCTTTCCCCATGAATTCGTCACTGTAGTTGAAACACTGGTTTGTAGATTCCCCTTTAATCTGTGTGCTTTGACTATAAGATGTGAATCAGAAGGAGACTTTTAACAGGGAAGTTAACAAGAATTGGTAGTTCATTTATGATTTTTGTCTTGAGTACATTACCAATAGATGATTTTCTTTTTCTTTCCATTCTTTATTTTTTCCTTTTATTTTTTTTAATAGCCAAAGCTCTGTTTTTCTTACAATTTTATCTCCATTCTGGTGGCAATGGAGTCTTCCATAGACATCAAAGACATCATAGAATGGGTATAAAAAGTTTTTACTGGATCTTTAATCTGGAGGTTTTTTTTTTCCAATGAGTCCAAAGTATTATTCCCCATTTCAGATCTGAATCAAAAATGGGCTAGGTAGAATTGTCATAAAAATGAAGATGGTTTTATTCCAAAGAGTGAGCGATTCTTATTGTAGTTGATGAAAGCTGCCTTTGAATGACAGAGGTTCATTCCAGGCTGTACTTTTTATAGTTACGTGTAAATTCGAAAAAATAGACCACAAGCGTTACCAACTGTTTGATGCCTGCTCTGTGAGGATTTTTTTCTCACCTAACCTCTTTAAATGTTGAAATAAAAGCGGTTACTACCCTTACCAGTTTATTAGGATTATAGTGACATCTTGTGGCATGTCATTTTCCCTTTTAAAACTTGCCCAGGTAAAAACCCAACACTTGATTTCTTGTTAAACAATTTTAGCCTTATTAATATAATAGGTACTAATGAAAAAACTCAGAAACTACTATTTAAAATAGAAGCCAAATGAACAAAATGCATTCGGCCTTATTTGGTTTAAATAAATATTTCTGAATAATTTCAATTAGAAAAATACTTTTTTTCTTCCGCTTTTTAGGGCCACACCCACAGAATGTGGAGGTTCCCAGGTTAGGGGTCTAATTAGAGCTACAGCCTACACCACAGCTGCAGCAACGCCAAATCCAGGCCACATCTTTGACCTACACCACAGCTCACAGCAACCCTGTATCCTTAACCCACTCAGCAAGACTAGGGCTTGAATCCGCAACCTCATGGTCCCTGGTCAGATTCATTTCCACTGCGCCACAATGGGAACTCCAGAAAAATACTTTCTTTCAAAAATATCAAGATCTAGTATTTATTTTAAATTTCTTCCATTGGCATCATTATAATGGAGGAAATGCCCTAGAGATTGGTTTCAATTTGATCCATGTAATGACAATGAAGTTGAGAATTCAAAGTGTGTTGTTAAGGAAGTATTGTGTGATTATAGCTTCTGTGAATTGTTAAGACTAGCTAATTAAAAAAAAATCTTATTGGAGGAAAGATTTTTATTGAAAGAAAAAAGTTTTTCAGGGCAAAGTTAAACCTCTGCCATTTAACCTAATAATTATCAGCCTCCTCATGGGCTGCCTCTAATTAGCATGTATAGTATGTACAGTGAGAATGTTATTAAGTTACATTAAAAGATGTAAATTCTTTAAAAAAGATTAACTAGATAATACTTCCACTCTCCCACTCTGCCCTCCTCATGTGCATCCCAGTCATTAACATTCACTTCTACGTGATGAATGTCAGAAAAATTCTTCTTTCAGATGTTTTTTTAAATTTAATAATGATTTTTTATTTTTTTCCAGTATAGCTGGTTTACAGTGTTCTGTCAAGAACATAGGCAAAACATTCTCTGATATCAATGTTACAAATGTTTTCTCAGGTCAGTCTCCCAAAGCAACAGAAATAAAAGCAAAAATAAACCAATGGGACCTAATCAAACTGACAAGCTTTTGCACAGCAAAAATAATTTGACAAAAATAATTACGATTTACAGTTAGCTTGTGAGTTATTTGCAGTTCCATCTTTTTTTTTTTCCTTTCTTATCTCACACATTCCCTCCCTCCCCTCTCTTTTTGAATTTGAACTTTTCTTTTTGGCTGCACCACGTGGAATTTCCAGAACCAGGAATCAAACCCACACCACAGCAGCAACCCGAGCTACAGCAGTGACAATGCCGGATACTTAACCCACTGAGCCACCAGAGAACTGAATATGAACTTCTAAATAACTTTTCTGATAGCCAGTGAAAGCAGTCTCATTTGGAAATGATACGTGACATTTCCACTTGCTGGGTACTTTAATAAATATGATTCTTTCTCGTGTCTTGCTGTGAATAATATGCTGTTTCATCCAACTCAAGACATCAATTTTAAGACAGTACTTTGTACAGTTTAGAAAGAAAAATCACTTGCAGTTAAACTATGACGAGTTAAATAGAATGTTTATTTCAAACTCATTTGAAACATTGTTTGTCTTTAAGACTTATTTAAATACATTTGATTATAAACCATACTTATATTTATTTTAAAATGAACATATAAGCAAAATGCAATGTTTCTAAAATACAGAATCCAGCTGCAAGTCACTTACTGTACAATGACTGATGTCCATGTTTGCCCACACCATTGTCCTCTATACCACTAAAAGCACTGGTGACACAGTCATGCAAGGGCACAACTTCTGTCTCCATGACTTTCTTCTAAGTTATTGACACCTATTCCACAAGTTTTGAAACTGGCACTTCATCTGACAGCAAAATCAATGAAAGGTTTTCAGATAATAACCAGGATTCGCAATGATTCCTCAGATGGCTTGTTGACAGAGAAGCCAAGAGGTTACATTTAGGCAGCCAGCATGCAGCAAGATACTGCATGCACAGGCAATGCCATCTAAGTCGTGACTGTTAGGTTTACCAGCAATTGTAAGACTCCATTTTCTGGAACATGCCATGTCACAAATAACCACTTGATTTTTCCCCCAAAACTGAAATTTTCAGAGAGGAAACTTTTATCTATACTTAATATATGATAAAAGGTGAATCTGGACAAAAGGCAGTACATGTTTTATTTGCACTGTTTCTTTCTTCATTAATTAAACTCTTTTTTCATAAATCTGTGGATTTTTGTCTCATCAAATTCAGAAGTCAGTATATATATATGATGTACCTTTAGCTTTTGGCTTATTAAACTATCTTCTATAATTATACTGATTCTTTTGTGGAAATACCTGTCCCAGTTTTCATAAGACATAGATTTTTTTCCCCAAAAGCTATTTTTATATTCATGTAGAGGCTTCAGAATTCCCTCAAGAATAACTTAGTTGGCAGACATGAAACAAAGAAACTAAAGTTTCACATTCTCTATGTCTGCCTTGCTAAATGAAAAAAATAGGGAAAAAGATGTTGTTCTTGGCAGTAATTTTTTAAATATGACACCAAAAGCACAGATAACAAAAGTGAGAGCAACAGTAGGATTACCTCAAACTAAAAACTTCTGTATAGCAAAAGTCACCATCAACAAAATGAAAAGGAAACCTATAGAACATGAGAAAATATTTGCAAACCACATATATGAGCAGGGATTAATATCTAAAATATATATCCAAAAGAAAAGAAAACAGTATCTTGAAAAGATATCTATACTCTCATGTTTACTGCAGCATTATTCATAATAGGCTTAAAACAACCTAAGTGTCCATTGATGTATGAATGGATAAAGAAATATAATATGCATATTCTTGTATAATATAGGTATATATACACAAATGTATACACACACACAAAGGAATATTATTGAGACATAAAAGATGGAAATTCTGACATTTGCAACAACATGGATGAATCTGAAGGACACTGTGTTAAATGAAATAAGCCAGAAAGAGAAAGACAAATATTGTATGATCTCACTCATAATTGGAATCTAAAAACAAAATAAAAAGTAGACACAGAATAGAATGGTGGTTGCCAGGGGTCGGAGGAAGTTATTTGTAATAAGAGAGAGAAAACTGGAGGGCCTTTTGCTACGAGAAATAAGCCCAGGCAGTGGAAGACAAATACTGTATGATTTCAGTTGTATTTGGAACCAAAAAAAAAAAAAAAAGTCAAACTCATAGAAACAGATTAGAATGGTGGTTTCTAGGGGCTGGAGGTGGGGAAAATAGATATTTGTCAAAGGGTACAAACCTTAAATCATAAGGTTAATAAGTTCTGGCAATCTAATGTACACCATGGTGACTATAGCTAATATTTTCTAAAGCTGACTATTTGAGGTGACAGATTTGTGAATCAACTTGAGTGTGGTAAGCATTTCACAATGTATACGTACATCAAATTACCACATTGTAAACTTTAAGTATATATAATTTCATTTGTCAATTATATCTCAATGAAGCTGGAAAAATGATTTAATTAAAAAGCAGATGTATAATTGTTGTTAATTTCCTCCCTTAAAATATGAGAAAAATAGAAAATTTTTTGTAAGCTGCCTATGCACATTGCATGTGTGTATGTGTACTAACATACTTTTTAAGGGAAATGGAAATGAATTATACTTTTCAGTTTTTCTCCTCAAAACTAAAAATATAACTACCATATGATCCAGTAATTCATGCCTGGGTATATATTTGAAGAAAACAAAAACACTAATTTGAAAAGATACAGGTACCCCAATGTCCATAGCAGCAATATTTGCAATAGTCAAGATATGGAAGCAATCTAAGTGCCCACCAATAATGAATCAATAAAGAAGATGTGGTATATGTACATGTATGGAATATTACTCAGCTGTTTAAAAAAAGAAAGTTTGCCATTTGCCACAACATGGATGGATCTAATAGTATTCTGCTGAGTGAAATAAGAGAAAGACAAATACTGAATATTATCCCTTATATATTGGATCTAAAAAGTAAAACAAGTGAATGAATATAACAAAAAAGAAACAGACTCATATATAGAGAACAAACTGTGGTTACTAATGAGGAGAGCTGCAGAGGGAGGCAAGAAAGGGGTAGGGAACAAAAAAGTTCAAACTACTATGTACAAAATAAATAAGCTACAAGGAATCTTGTACAACACAGGAAGTACAGCCAATATTTTATAACTTTAAATGGAATATAATCTATAAAAAATTTGAATCACTATGTTGTATACTTGAAATGAATGTAATGTTGTAAGTCAACTATAACCTCAATTTTAAAAAAAACTAAAAAAGATTTATTTATTCAATAGAAAGGAAAATATTGAGATTATAAACAAAATCAAGCAAAAGGAAAAGCCTGATACTCTCAAATATTCTGTTTTTAAGCATACCGAAAACATGCTAATAACAAGGCAGAATCATTTTTCATTGAAGGGACATCTTACTGAAATATTTAAGGTAAACATTCTGAATGGTACAGTTTAATCTTATATCAGCTAACAAAATTGCCTTTTTGGTTTTATAAAATCCACGTGCTTGTCTAATGATGTTTACACTTCCATATAGGTAACTCATTTAGTTGACTGATGGCTACACAGGTATAGCAATATCAGTAATGCTTAAGAAGTAGTGATACAGTAATGAAGAACATCAAAAACTCAGAATATCGAAAACTCAGAATATCAACACTGAATCAATATTAGTTAGCCCAATCCGTGTACATTATAAATGAAAACAAGAACACTATGCTACAATAACCTCAGCTTTATGAGTAAACTAAAGTCCTCTGAAAGTATAAGCTGTAAAAGATTTGGTGTTAAGTACTGTGTCCTGAGGTACTCATAAACTCTTTTGTGGGCATTGCCTATAAATGTCTCTATATTTTTAAAGACTATATTTCAAGTGTTCTAATATGCAGAGGAAGTTTGCATTTTTCCATAGTGTGTAACAGAAAAAAGAGCTTTAGAGTAAAACCATTTTTTTCTTTTTGTGCAAATTCATTGTACTCAATGTAAACTCCATCCCTTTCTCCTGAATCTCTCCAATTTGTATGGAAACTATACAATTTTTCTTTTCCATATGTAAACATATCAGACATGTAAACCTATGTTAAGTGTTTTGCTCCCAAGCTGAGTTCATGACCAATAGCAATGGCATCACTTGGAACTTGTTCTCAGGTCCCACCTGGTATCTACTACCTGAGAATCTGCATTTTTAATAAGATCCCTAGGTGATTCCACTACATGTAAGTTTGAGAAGCACTAATTTAGGATAGTTCATTAATTGATTGAATTTTCTATAAATTTACCATATTTAAACAAGTAGAATCTAAGCAAGTGTTCCACATGTATCCTGTATTTTAGCAATATTCAAGATGTGTAAAACAATCACCAAAGGAAATTATATGAATATGCAGATTTTCAAGTTTCTCTTCAGTGTTTAGAATTTAGTATGTCTATGGTCAGGCTTGGTTGCTCCAAATCACAATTCTCCTGAACAGAATTAAAGTTGATAATAAGATCAATTCTTCCTAACAGTTCCAAATCACAGCAAAATACACCACATACAAGAAAATCACATACAAACTGTTTCTGTTAAATTCTGAAACATTTCGAACTTTCTCTGAAACCATTAATCATAGAATCAAAAATCTGGCATTAAATGGGCCTGGTTCCATTCATGGAAGGTGATGAAACCATTCTTTTTTGCGCCCCCCCCCCCAAAGGAGTACCATTATTTCAGCCACAGAATGACAAAATAATTTACTGGAGAACTTAAAAATGTTGACACTATCCACATAGGAATCAACTATTTCTTGTACTAGAAAATAAGACCAAAATATTATGCAAAGTACTTATTTTAACTCTCAAGAAGTTTAAAACACAAGTGCATCCTGGAGTCATCATAAGTAACCAAGGGGAGAGACAAGGAATGGGATATTCCAATTACAGACATTCAAGTTCAAAAAGTGAAAATCTCTCACATAGAACAAACAAGAACACCCCTATGGGCAGCTTTCAGACCATGACCTGCTGGTTTCCAGGATCTTTACTAGCACAGTTTTTCTAATTAATTTTCTGGTGACATACCAGAGGACATATTTTTATTGTTAATTTGCTCATATGGCTTATTTTGGGACTTTGGGGAACTATGCCATGGTTCAGATTTTACAGTGCAGCAGCAAAACCAAAGCTCATAACCGCCATCCCCCTTTTGAAGCCAAGTGAACTTTTAAAGACATAGTAAATAAGCTATAGCTAAAATCTGTGGGTTGGCATTCCCCTATTTTTTTTTTTTCCTTACAGGTTTTGTAATGAAGCCACATCACAGATGTTCAGTTTGCATGTTTTTACATTACACTATACACTGTCTTCAGAGAAACAACCATTAAAATTTTCGTGGAGTACCTGTCTTCACATCTCTTCTTGTTGCTTGTTATGTACAGGTGCATAATGTTAACTGACTTTCGTGCTTTGATTCTGAATGATTATGAAAGATTGAAGATGTCCAGAAACATCATTGTTTTCAAATTTCCCCTAGAAGTATTTTTGTGTTACAACTTGTAAAATGAAAAGCAGAGCTGTTCACATGTTCACTATGGACTTTTATTTTAAATACTAGCACAACAAACACAATGACATGATGGGACTATTACTTCAATAATACTGATAACATTCCTTGACAAGTTGGCCTACAATTTACATACATTGTTTTCATCTAAGCTATTTTAAATATTATCTTAAGATACATTGTAAAGCACAAGTCTCAAATATATACTAGTTGCAAACATAATGTGCTTAGATACTATCTTCCTTGTTATTCAACTAAAATAATTTAAAGTTCCTCAAAATCATGTCCACTTGTGTTCATGGTTTCAGGATGCATGACTCGTCCCATGAATAGAATTGTACCTGCATTGGGTTGGAATTGGACAAAACAGGAGTTGAACAAAGATAACTATTTCCCTTTTTTGCCCACACTTAGCAATGTTCTAAAGATAAAAATGTAAATAAATTATTTTCATTTAAAAATCATTTGAACATTAGAAATTATCTGATAATGTGGAAAATGTTTTTAGTTAAAAAAAATGCTTTCTTTTTGGCCTATTAAAGTTCTGTTCTCATAACAGACTTACCTGATCTCCTGTTCCTGATGAGAAAGAAAAATGGATGATCGACAATAACTTGAGGATATAGCACAGCCATCCTGCTAATTGCAATCATTCCTGTAGTGCAGAGAGAAAGTAATTACAAGTCCATGGATGTGCAGAGACTAATGAATAATTTCTCCAAACCGTTTATGTTCAGTGCAAAGGTAATGATTTATATGAAGCAAGATTTTTTTTACTTTTTTTTTACAAAGCAAGATTTTAAAGACATAGAAAAATTGTAAATGTGTTAACATTTCTACTTGATCTAAACACACACACACACACACACACACACACACACACACACACACACAGAGTTTCCCATCATCCCACCAAAAATACAGGACAGTATATTCTGCCTATTTCAAATTTTTATTCTCAGTCTCAGATAAATACTTATGGCTTTACTAAAATGCCCTTTGAGTTAAGGGAAGGGGGAAAAAAAAAACACCCCAAACAAAAAAAGAAATATAGTTTCTTTATATTCTCAAATCATTATTTCTTCTGTCTGAAATGGGGATTTTTACATTAGCAAGTCACCAGGCTTCTAGCAAGTAGCTAGGACAGCAGTGATTAAACAGAAAATAACAGCAGTGAGAGATGCAACGGTGTTTCCTACAGCTGGGAAACTGAATTCCTCTGAGATCCTTATTGTTGGATAATCATGTTAAACTTGCTGCAGGGTGATTCATTGTCAGGAAAAGGCCAAGATTAAATTATGTAAGATTTTAAGCTTTCTTGATGCTCGAGACTATTGCATTTCTATTTCTTTCTCAACGCACCATTTTAACTGATGAGATCCTTTTAATGGACAAATGTATGTAGAAGTTAAAAATCATGTGTGCAAATATGATATGTTACATTTTACCAGAGAAGGGAAAAATACTACTAAAATTTCGAGATGGCCTTTGGACTTGATATTGAAAGAAATCCAAATAAATAAATGAAAGAAAAAGTCAACAGAAAAATCCTTTTCACTTAACTAGGGAAGTCAGAATGTTCAAAAATAATCAAGGACATTTACCATTTTGCTTTGTGTGCATGACTCAGGTCAATTTCTTTTAAATTTTTTATTTAAATTACTTTATTATTAACTTTAAATTTTCTATTGCCTGCTATCATACATTTTGTTTGTGCATGTCTTTTAAAACATCAAAGCTGTTCACTGACAAAATTAAAAACAAACTTCCACAAATAATTAGATAGAACGAAAAATGTTTAACTGGGCAGCAGGGAAATATTTAAACAGACAGTACAGCAGGAAAATCTATTCTGCAGAGCTGACAATCTTTTCCCGCCTCTCAATAAAGATAGGAGTTCCTCTGGATGGGATACCCAAGTGAGTCCATGCTTCATATCCATGCTTCGTATTGGAAAATTCTAGCTGGCTCATCACTGGCTTAACTTCTAAGTTAGAGCAACGTCAGTTTTTTTGCTTCGAAAAATGACTCCCATTTCGCACCCAAGACTGCTTTTAAAAATACAAATCTAGAAAAAGTGAGAAGATATTAGAAAAATCTGGCACCTGAAGCGGCAGCGGCTTCTGATCCTTCTTCATTAACCTCTATGAAGGACTTGTGAATTGCTTTGGAAAGGAAAATCTCTTTGTTATCTGCAAAATAAGAAATAACAGAAGAATTTCTTTTTCTTTTTTTCTTTTTTTTTTTTGTCTTTTTGCCATTTCTTGGGCCACTCCCACGGCATATGGAGGTTCCCAGGCTAGGAGTCGAATTGGAGCTGTAGCCACCGGCCTATGCCAGAGCCACAGCAACACAGGATCCGAGCTGTGTCTGCAACCTGCACCACAGCTCACGGCAACGCTGGATCCTTAACCCACTGAGCAAGGCCAGGGATCGAACCCCCAACCTCATGGTTCCTAGTCGGATTCATTAACCACTGAGCCACGACGGGAACTCCAAGAATTTCTTCCATATAGAGATAGGGAAGCATTTTACTCTTTAAACAGATTTGAGAAATAGAAGTGACATGAGATGCTGATTTAAAACGTAAGAGATAATGTTGTAAGAGTACATTTATGATTTGAGAGAACCCTTGAGGATGTATTTTCTGTTTTGTCCCTATTTTATATTCTCTTGTTAATTTTCCCTTTCATTTTTATTGGTAATTGTCTCATTGTTTATATCTTATATTGCCAGAAAAAGCAGAAACGTGACTCTTTTTAAGAGCAACTCCAAATTAATTCATAACTCAAGATGAAAACATCTTACAAGTTGCTCTCTAATTTGAAATTTAAAAACACAAAATAAAAACAGGTAGAAATCTAAGTATAACCAGAAGATTTTTTTAATCTAATTTCTAATTACTATGATAATATAAATATCCTTGGTAAAGGAAAACACAACTGACTTCTAGGTTGTAGAAATGTAAATACATAAAAAATTTACTTCTCATTCTGGTTAACTGGTTCACCTAAGGATTCAAATATCTGCTTTATCTTAAGGTTAGAAGAAATAACACATTTTTAGCAATAGGAGGACTGCTTTGAATTGTCTTCTAGTTATGCTTACTTTAAAATTAATGACAGTTTTAGGCTGAATTTGTTATCTAAAATTCATATATTGAAGCTCTAACCCCTAAGACTTCAGAATGTGACTGTATTTGTAGATAGATTCTTAAGTTAAAATAAGTCATTAGGATAGGCTCTAATCCTATATGACTAGTCTCCTTGTAAGAAAGAAGAAACCTCTACACAGATAGGTACAGAGGGAAGACCATGCATGGCAGTTAATTTTATGTCAGCTTGACCTGACCATGGTGCCCAGATATTTAGTCAAACATTATTCTGTATGTTTCTGCAAAGATGTTTTTGGATGAGATTAACATTAAAATTGGTGGACTTTGAGTAAAGCAGTTTATCTTCATGATGTGGGTGGGCCTCATCTAACCAGCTGAAGACTTTATTAGAACAAAGACTGGGCCCTAAGTCTCTGGCTTGCTGGTCTACCCTGCAGATTTTAGATTTCCAAAGTCTACACAATTGTGCAAGACAATTCCTTTAAATAAAGCCCTTTCCATAGATAGATAGAGATGTACAGAAATGCATATATCCATATCTGTCTAGACAGATAGATAGATATGGACACATATATGTATGTATATCCATTCATCCATTGGTTCTGTTTATCTGGAGAACCCTGAGTAATACAACATGTGAAGACATAGGAGAAATGGCCATCTATAAGCCAAGGAGAGAGGCCTCAGAAGAAACTAACCCTGAAGATGCCTTAGTCTTGGACTTTGAGCTCCCAGAACTGTGACAAAATAAGTGTCTGTAGTTTAAGCCACTCAGCCTGTGGTACGTTGTTATGGCAGCCCTAGTAAACTATACAATAGCTTTCAGTCTTGGGTTTTCAACTTTTCCCTAGGATTAAAACAAAATGAACAGGAAATACCTCAAATTCATTAGAAAAAGAAAGGAAACAGATAAAGGATTACTCAAATTTGTACTTTTTTTTTTTCTAATTCTAGGAGGTCTACTTCAAATGTAGGATAAGTAGTGTCATTACTGATGCCCAGCAACATTCAGTAAAAGCACAATTGATTTCCCATTAAATTGCTTAGTAATACTTTCAAAAACATATAATTACCCCATATGGATATAATATGATGTTCAACAATATTTTTGGTACATATGTTGCAAAGTACCTGCTTATTTTGAATAAGCCCCAAGACAAACTGGTGGGCATTTCTAATTATACTTTTAATAGGGATATTCCTTCTTCAACTCATATTTAGCATTAAGATATAAGCATTGCATTAGGAAACAATCTGTCTCACATATTACATTTTCTTCTATACTGTGTTTGATGACTAGAAGAAAAATAAAAAGCAACACAATTTTTACTTTATACAATTAAGTACAATTAGCTCCTTCAAATCCAGACAACTGGGTTTTTTTCTTAACAAATGAAAAGAAAAATATAAATTGCATTAAGTAACCTGTCAAAGATTCCAAGCATAGATGATTTTCTAAGGTATTTTAAACAAACTTTCTAGGAATAAATAGAATTTTCAGTTACGAAACTATTCCAGACTCTAGAAGGAGAATAAAAGTCATTTAGGTCTTCTCCAGGTAGTCTTAACTTGCTATTAAAATTAAACACGGACTGTCTAAGAAAATAAAATCACAGACGAAACTCACCTATTAACAAGCACATAAAAGTTCCTTAAAATCAGAAAATTAAATTTGGCAACACATACAAATAGATTTTCAAAAAAAGTTTGTAGACATGTCAGTGTATCTAGACATAGTGGTTAAAGCTGCTGTAACTGGAGTTCTGTCATGGCGCAGCAGAAACAAATCTGATTAGGATCCATGAGGATGCAGATTCGATCCCTGGCCTTGTTCAGTGGGTTAAGGATCTGGTGTTGCCATGAGCCCTGGTGTAGGTCACAGATGTGGCTCGGATCCTGTGTTCCTGTGGCTGTGGTGTAGGCCGGCAGCTACAGCTCCAATTAGACCCCTAGCCTGGGAACCCCTATATGCCACGGGTGCAGCCTTCAAAAGACAAAAACAAACCAAGAAAAATTGCTCTAACTGCTTCTGCTTCACACTAAAGACTCCTCTGGGATGATCTTATCAAATATTCCACTCCCTTACTTTATCCCCTCCCCTGCCATTTCTTGCTCCCACCTCCCACCTACCCTCCAGGATATTACACATCTGTATACCTGCTTAGAATACAATATGAGGACCTCCAGGAGGCTGCCTGTGTCTTTCACTTAGCTTTTTTTTTTTGGCTGGGGGGCACAGGGTGGTGGGCTATAGCATGCTGCAGCTTTACGTGGGATCTCAGTTCCCAGACCTGGAACTGAACCCACGCCACTGTGGTAAAAGCACCGAATTCTAATCTCTAGGCCACCAAGGAACTCCCTAGCATCCTTCACTCCACACCCTGTGCTCCAGATTATATGAATTGCAAAGTTCTGATCATACCTTACTTTACCACTTCTGTGCCTTTGCTTCCCCAGAAACTCTCTGAACCTTTCCACAGTTAGAGACACCTAATCTACTTTTAAGGTTCCGCTCCAAACCCTATCAGGACTTTTCTGTTCTCCCCCAATTCCTAACCCCCACTAAAGTAGAACTGATGACTCTTTGCCTCTGAACCCAGGATCTAATTCTATTTAAGCCTTTATAATACATCATATTTACATTGCTATCTCTCTCTTTCTGGACTGCCTGCTTCCTTTAGGCCAGGATTGTGGCCTTCCCTGTAGTGTCCCTGGCTTCTAGTATTTAGTGAGCCTAAAGAATGAATTAACCTAAGTAGAGGGAGTTTCCTGGTAATGTGTAATTTTCCAGTATTTCTCCCAACATTTAGTAACCATTGAATGAAAGAAGTTAGTTATTTCACAACTAATAAATAACTAAGGGGTTAGTTATTTCATATAAAATTCTGTGTGTTTTATATTTCACATAAAACTCTATGGACACTATGACCACATTCTGTTTATAATCATGGCTATAACGTTTATTCTTGTAATAAAAAAAACATATGACACTAATCCAAAGTACATGGTCTAGGAAAATTGATGGAGAACAGCCACAGGGAGGAAGAAAATACAAAGACCACAAGCACACCCTTAAAGGTAAAAATCTAATTGAATAAAAGAACAAAGGGAGTGGGATCCAACAGACCAATGTCATCATATGTATTTCAAAGACAGCAAAATAAAGATCAAATCCAATGTTCCAACTCCCAGGGGTGACTAAATGCTACACCATGGACAGCAAATGTCTGCCATTGTTATAGAGACCTCAGGACACTTAGCCTTCAGAAAAAACACCACCCCACTGGATATACAAGTAGGAGAAATGTAACAAGTAAGAAGTGACATCATGAATCTTACAGGAACTAAAGAAAATGAAATTTTTTTTCTCTTGGGACAAACTTCAAGCAGTCACATTAAAATAAAATATAAGCCGAAAGTGGCTTAGGCAAGAATGCATACTGCCACTACATCTTAGAACAGCCTTACTCTCTGAGCACCTATCCTATTCATCTCATAGCCACAATTCCCTGTACACCTTCAGCCACCAAGTACGCACTCAGATATTTGAGGAATCATGTGACCGAAAGTAAAGAGATTTGCACAGATGAATTTGTCTTCCTGGTTAGAGAAAAGTTAACTGTTCTCTAAAAATGAAAATAAATAAATCAATGGCAAAAAGAATTAAAAAAAAAAAATCCCAGACATTGGCCTCAAGCAGTCTTCTCATTCTGGCACAGGAGACATTGCTGCCAAATGACTGATCCTACTTTTCTCTGGGCAGCATGGAACAAGGCTTTTCACAATGGATAAGATGGGAACAGGGCCAGCAAACCCTGGGTTCCCCAGAGAAGAGGTGGGCAGTAAGTCAAGCTCTTCTGCAAAAGCAGGGCAAAATATTCAAGCACTCATTCAGTCACTGAACAAATATTTTTCAAGTACTCCGCTCGTATGAGGTATTGCACAGGGCACCAAAGGCTCTAAGTGTCTGCGGTCGACATAATGCTGGCAGGATGGCCATCATGCAAGAAGATGCCACTGCTTCTTTTGTGGCACTGTTCCAAAACAGCCAATTTAAATAGAGTTCTGCGTCACCAAGGACATGCTTAAAATAACAAAATGAACAGAGTTCCATAACAGAACCCTAGGACACCAAAATGTCTCTGTACTTGAGTTGCTAATATATTTTTAGCTTCAGCCCCACCCATGAACTTTAGAAAGGTTTTTAGAATTTGAGCTCCTTCAAGGTAGGAATAGCATTTGTTTTTCCGGAGAGATTTTGTTATAGACCAGCGCATCTTCATTTATCTATTCACGCATTCATTTATTCATGTACTGAGCACCTTCTATATGCCTTCCAAGGTTGGTGCACCGTGTATACTACAGTGAACTAAATAGTTCCTCCCGGAGTTCCCGTCGTGGCGCAGTGGTTAACGAATCCGACTAGGAACCATGAGGTTGGGGGTTCGATCCCTGGCCTTGCTCAGTGGGTTAAGGATCCAGCGTTGCCGTGAGCTGTGGTGTAAGCTGAAGACGCAGCTCGGATCTCGAGTTGCTGTGGCTCTGGCATAGGCCGGTGGCTACAGCTCCAATTTGACCCCTAGCCTGGGAACCTCCATATGCCGCGAGAGCAGCCCAAGAAATGGCAAAAAAAAAAAAAAAAATAGTTCCCCCCTAATAGGGAAAGCAGACATTAAATAACAAGGACAATAAAAAAGCAAATCAGCAAATGACCCCAATTTCAGAGTATGGTGAGTATAAGAAATTACATACAGTGATGTGCTGGCAGGTGACTAGGGCAAGAAAGAGCTACTTCACGTTGGATGTTAGGAAAGGCATGTCTGAGAAGGTTAATCTGAGCTGAAACCTAGACTACAGAGGAGCCAGCCCCAAGCGGAACTGCAGGGAGAGTGTCCATGGGAAAGACTAGTGCAGAGGCAGAAAGAAGCCAGGTGTGTTCAAGGACCCATAAAGGTCGGCATGGCTGGAATGTGGGGAGTGAGGAGGCCAGAGGCTTGAGAGAAGCCCCCAGCTCATTTCCTCACAGCACACACCGCCTAGCATCTATCCTGATCCCCGCACCGTTCGAGGCTCTCAGGACAGAAAAATGTCTATGACACAGTCTGGGCTTCTGAGGAGCTCTGAGCTCAGTGACAGGCATGAGAACAAGCCATCTCAGGAAAAGATAAAAAACATGTGATTGCACTTTGCACAGAGTCCTGATAAGGGAGAGTAAACCATCCAAGAAGAGAAAGATGTCAAAGGAAGCTGCTCAGGGATGGTGATATTTGGACTGGTTCCTGAAGAATAACTAGAAGAGTAAAAGTTAGAGAAGGAAGGAGACAAGGGCAGAGAATTACGTTTGCAAAGTGATAAAAGCAGAAGCAATGACCTGAAGGTCCAACTGAAGGAGGCTAGTGATGTGGAGGTATCTGATTTCAAGAGCTTGGACCATGATGCTAGAGAGCCCGGACTTTGTCCAAAAGTAGCAGGACACAACTGCTTTGATTTTGGAAGATATCTGTGGCAGTAGCTGTAAGCATAAATCAGATGAGCAAATAGCTCGGGGCGGGAAGATCAACTCTTTTAGCTGTTGCAGCAGTCCAAGCAAGAAAGTAGAGGGGAGAGCTGGAATTAGGGCACTAGAGGAGAAAGACAGCCCTCTGGCTTACAGGAAGAAGGAGAAAGAGAACAAACAAGTGCCAGATGTAAGAGTCAGCCCAGCATAAATCTAAGGACTTGAATCTGACCTGAATATGGCTTTTGCTGTGTCTTCTTAATTCCTTTATTTTATCGGCTCCTTTATTAAAGCTCATACTTTGTGCTGAAGGATTTAGTACTCTCTTTCTCCTTCCCCTTACACCTTCCAAGAGGATTACTATTAATCCAAATGCTGATGGTCATTCATTTCCATTACAAAAATAGCCTTTACTCTATAACAGGATCCTCACTGCAACTAGATGAGCATTTTAAATAGAGCCAGAGAAGAAAATGATTCTCAGCACTCTCTAGTTTCCGTGTGTATTATACCAGTCTTTTTATGTTAATGGAATTTAGTGTCAAAAGCAATGGACATCAAATTAAGGTGAAAAAATAAACACAATACAGAGTATCTCATCTTGTCCCTTCATTCAATGAGTAGAAAGCAGAAAGCACGGTGCTGAGTACTTCTTAAACACACATAGGGATCAATTTGGAGGAGGTTTAAATTCTGGCGGGTCATATCTAATGCATAGAGATGTGAGATCAGACATGGTATGTGGCATAAGGAAAATAATAGAATATTGTAATACTTTAAACGGAGTGATTACTTCAGGTTGGTGTAATCATGGTGGCTTAGTAAAGTTGGGTCTATTTGACTTGAGGCTTGATTCAAATGGTATTTCATAAAGATGGGGAGCTGGGCGGATGGCTGGTGCAATGTGAGTGTTGGGTCTGGCTGGAGCATGCAGTGTGTGTCAGGAATCAGCCAGAGCTATGGCTAGAGGGAGCTGAGGTCTGAATGCTCTGCCGAGCAGTGGAAGATGCACAGCAGGCTGAAGGGAGGCTTTGAACAGGAACTGGAATGATCTGAGAGCCAGTTTTAAGGTGATTACTCTTGGCACTGGTAGATAAAACAGATTAGATGGAAGAGAGATTGCAACAGTTTAGGAGGATATTGAAATAGTTGAGGGCAGCAGTAATCAGAGTCTGAAGCGAAAGTATATGCTACAGAACAGAAAATGAAAGAGTGGATTCAAGAGGTCTTAGCAAAGGACTCTCAAGTCACTCAGTTTCTCCAGAAGCAAGAGACTGTAAGGCTGTAAGGCAGGGTATTTTTTCGCCCACTGATAAAACACATTTACTATTTTTGAAAAAAAAATTTTCATTGCCTAATTTAAGAATGTAGCAGTGTTCCAATAGTACTGAGTGATTCTGAATTTACAAATTCTACTGAGTAATGTTATTTTTTTAAACCTTTTCCTTTTTTTTTTTTTTGCTTTTTAGGGCCACCCCCATGGCATATGGAGGTTCCCAGGCTAGGGGTAGAATTGGAGCTCTAGCCACTGGCCTACACCACAGCCACAGCAACACAGGATCGGAACCTCGTCTGCAACCTCTACCACAGCTCACGGCAACTCAGGATCCTTAACCCACTGAGCAAAGCCAGGGATTGAACCCATAACCTCATGGTTACTAGCCAGATTCATTTCCACTGCCACAACGAGAACTCCAACCTTTTCCCAGTTTTTAAGTAAGAATTTTAATTAAACTTTTTAATTAGAGAAGTAATACATACACAGAGTAAAGCTCCAAAGAGTACACAATGGTCTATGAAACAAAAACTCCTCTCTCATCTAAGAGCCTCTGTCCAATATTCTCAAGGTAATTTTCCAAGATGTTCAAAAATGTTTTACACGTTTTAAAGCTTAAATACGTACTTAGGAGGGGCACGTGAGATGGTGGTGTAGGAGGATCCCGAGCTGAGCTCCTCCCACAAACACACCAAATCTAAATCTAAACAACTGCTGAACAAGAACTAATCATTGGCTGACCAACTGGAGCACAAGGGGTAAAAGGGCCACAGGTATACAGGGAGGCAAGGCAGAGAGTCAGTCTCACCAAAACCCCGTGCCCCAGTGCAGAGACCCCACCAAGGAGGGATCTCGCAGGTCCAGAACTCTCTGAGGAACGAGGTTTGTGCCCCACCTTGGGCACCCCAATCCTGCGGACTCTTGCTGGAAAGACGAGGCCCTCTAAACATCTGGCTTTGGAAACCAAAGGGGCTTGTGTCCAGGGGCCCCAGGAGACTGTGGAGACCTGAAATACTTCTTTCAAACGGCTTGTACACGGTCTCTCTTGTCCCAGGACCCAGCACAAAGGCAGCAGTTAGAGGAGTCTGGACTATACATGAAAGTGACTCATTTGTTAATCTTAAGCATCTGCTGGAGGGGCAAGGACAAGTTGGGACTTTCTTTGGTGACAGAGACATGAGTGAGTGCCATTTTGTACTCACCCTATACCTTGCTGGAGCAGGTGGGCACACACAGGCACAGCCTTGCTAAAGCCTTGAGTGTGCCCCATTCCCAGCGCTCTTCCCCCACCTTGCTAAAGGCAGGGTGTGCCCTCTCCCCAGTGCCCTTCACCAGCATCGCTGAAGCTGGAGGGAGTGCAGAGCACACAAGGGATGCCCCTTGATTGCCTGGCCCTGATGGCCAAAGGAGCTTGTCCCAAAGGACTGTAACAATCAGAAAAACAGTTCTGTGCAGGCTGCCACCTGCAGGACACTGTACAGACTTCGAACTAAAACCATTCCCAGTCTCTCTGTGAAAAAGGCTCCTGTCTTTGTCCTAGAGCTTCAACCTGAGACACAAGCTACAGGTTTCTGACACATCTAGAGGCTACAGAGGAGCTCCCGGGGAATAGAGGCAAGAAAGACGCCTTTTTTGAGCACTCTCTTGGCCTTGCCACAACTTGGTGGTACCTCCCCCAGAAAGAGTTTATTCACTCATCTGAAACCCTGGGTTTTGCAACTATCACCCAGGGACAGTCTGGTCTGGAGGTCAGCAGGCTTTATAATACATAGTCACACAGGGCTTCATATATTTGCATATTTTAAAAACTCCTGCCTGAAGAGCTGGCTTCCAGTCAGCCTAAAAGTAGGTGCTGACTGAGATCCCTCTTGTTGGAACATTGACAGGTCTTCACACAGTGCCAACAACTAGGATTTATCAAGTATAAACCAGGATTTTTTAGACAATCCCAAGGGTTCAAGAGTCAAACAAGAGCTAAGGAAGGCTGAACAATAAGCTTCCTCTCCTACATGTGGCCACTCTGTCAAGACAGGGAGAGATACCTGTTTTGCTTATTAATTCATAGAACAAACACAGAGAGTCAAGCAAAATGAGGGAGAAGAGGGGAGTTCCCAATGGAAGAACAAGGCAAAACCTCAGAAAAAGACCCACTGAAATGGAGATACAGAGAACATATCGGGGGTTCCCAGAAACGAAGTTTATAAGAGGAAGGGAGTGGGAAATATTGGTGAAGTAGGTCAACTGCATAGTGACTGGGAGTAACTAGACTCATTGTGGTCATCTCTTTGTAGTGTATACAAATATCAAATTATGTTGTACACCTGAAACTAACATAATGTTATATACCAATTTTACTTCAATTAAAAAAATGAGGAGTTCCCGTCGTGGCTCAGCGGAAATGAATCTGACTGGTATCCATGAGGATGCAGGTTCGATCCCTGGCCTCACTCAGTGGGGTAAGGATCCTTCGTTGCTGTGAGCTGTGGTGTAGGTCACAGACGCGGCTTGGGTGGCGTAGGCCAGCGGCTAGAGCTCTGATTCAGCCCCTAGCCTGGGAACCTCTATATGCCGTGGGTGTGGCCCTCAAGGAGAAGAAAAAAAAAAAAGACAAAAGAATACCTGTAGTCTCCTCCTCCATCTTTTCACCCAATATTCTCCCCCCCTGCCCTTGGGTATCTTTTCCTTCTCTGCTTGCACAATGTTTTCTCTAGTACAGAGCTTCTCAATCCATCAAAATAGACATTTTAGACTGTCTGTTGTCTACAACAATTCTTTGTTGTAGCTGCTGTCATATGTAGGGTGTAGAAGCATTCCTGGTCTCCACCAACTAGATGACAGTAACTCCCTAATTGTGACAATCAAAAAGGTATCCAACTATTGTTCAAATACTCCCTAAAGGGCAGTATTGTCCTGGTTAAGGACCACTGCTACAATAAAACATGTCTATCACTCCTCCTTTTATTAAATCCAGCTGTTTATGTCTTTCTCCCCACAAGTCTATGTCTTTCTTCAGAGCAAGTGTGCTATCTTAATCATTTCTTAATTTTTTATGACATAGTACTTGGTTCATATTATCTCCTCAAAAAGTTATTACATAAAATAATATAATGAATTTGTGTCTTAAACATATGAGCTTCTCATTAAAGCAGAAAGTAATAGCCAAATACATCCTAATAATTCTCCTGGGTACTTGTGGGGGTTACTAAGTGTCATAGACACTCTAGTCATCATATTTGGGGGAGGCAAAGAACTGTACATGTGAAAAACTGTACATGTAAGGCAAAGCATATAGTGCCCCCAAATGATGCAGGGAATAAATGCTATTGAATATAGTGGCAGCAAAGAGGCAAGCTTTATAGTTGTGTCACTAGAAAGTTTTTGAATAAATGGTTCATAAAGTAATGTATATATTTGTGTGTGAGAGAGAGAGCGAGTAAGAGAGAAAAAGACTGAAGAATGCATTGGTTGGGGTAGTTGCCATTCTGGGACTCTCAAGACTCTGGCAAAACTTGGAATTTTAAGAATGAAATAATTCTAGAAGTTCCCATTGTGGCTCAGCGGCAATGAGCCCGACTAGTACCCACGAGGATGTGGGTTCAATCCCTGGCCTCTCTCAGTGAGTTAAGGATCCAGTGTTACCTTGAGCTGTGGTGTAGGTCGCAGATATGGCTTGGATCCTGAGTTGCCGTAGCTGTGTAGGCCAGCACCTGTAGCTCCCCTAGGCTGGGAACTTCCATATGCAGCTCCAAAAAGTGAAGGAAAAAAAAAAAAAGGCAAGAGAGAACCATGTGGCAGGAGGTACCCAGCATACTATAGGTACACAGTAAATGTGAAAGTCCTTCCTTTCTTTTAGCATTAATAAAAAAAAAATTCTCATTAAACACTTGAGAGGTTGGCATTAAATCAGTTATCCCAAAGACCTGAACTGGGCAATATTTGAGGATGAGCATGCCTAGATTTCTTTCCGATATTTTAAGGAGTTAAATATTCCAAGAAATACAATGTACAAGGTGGTCCCAGATAAACCTCTTCTCTCCTTCCCTTACTTTCTCATTTTATCCTCTAGCAGACATCTACTGTGTGTCAACTATGTGTCAGCCCTGGGCCAGGTAGTGGGATGCAACTGAGAGTAGGATGCTGAGATAAATTCAGTTCTGATGGAGGTGCGATCAAAGAGCAGAGACTTGCCATTACAGACTACACGAACTGTGAAAGAGCCTAGTGTGATTTCAAATCGCCAAGGCATTGGCATTCATAATGTAACTTATGCTCTATTGTCTCTGTGCATGGTAAAGGCAATTAAATACTACTTTATTAAGCTACACTGACCACAATAATTGACTTGCCACTGCAGTGATACTCCCTTGGGGCTGAAAAGCGGTGAACATTCTATGTGTGTGAAATAACTGCCTAGATGTTTGGGTAAGACAGTGAGGAATCTCTTAATCAAACCAAAAATAGAGCCATGGTAAGAAAGCAAAATATAATTATCCAGTTGGAATTTGGCCAGTATAGTACAGAGTCTCTGAATTCCTAAGGAAAGAAGCAGAAGAATTTTAAATCATCCTATGCTTGAACCACAATTTATTTCTGACTCAAGCATAATGTACCCATTACTTTTTGACTCTCCACCAATCCCATCTTCTTGACAATCCCACTCAAGATTCTGGAGCCCTAGGAGCTTGGATGCGGGCCATGAAGAACGCGAGCCTCAGGGAACATTCATTTCCCTTGGGTGGACAGGAACATTGATATAGTAAACGTGTAGAAAAGCTCTATTAGTGTTTTGGGATGTAAGCTCTCTAAATGAGGGGTAGAAGTTGTGCTATCAAATACATCAACATCATCTCATTGCTAGAAGCTGAATGCTGATGAGAAAACCATCTTCTCAACCCTAACTCTTAGAAGGCAAAGCCTTTTTTTTTTTTTTTTTTTTTTTTTTTGCCTGCATCCACATCATATGGAAGTTCCTGGGCCAGGGATCAAACCCAGGCCACAGCAGCAACCTGAGCCACTGCAGTGACAATGCCAGGTCCTTAATCTGCTGTGCCCCAAATCTTTTTTTGATTGTTAATCCTTAAGAAATTCTTGAAAACTATACCTCTACCATTTCCATCCTCTCTTTCCTTCTCTCTTTTGTATACACACACACACACACACACACACACACACACACACACACACACACACACACACACACACCCCTATATGCAATTTTGGGGGTAGAGGCATCCACTTCCATAAATGGGACCCATAGGAGCTCACGGTCCGGATTTAGAAGCTATTATTCAGTCAGCATAATTTTTCCATAGGCTGCCATTTCAGGAGAGGACACCTAAATTCTTTCCTGTGAACACACGAATAGCTAAGGAATCTTCTATCATCTCTGTTCTCTCTAGTTGAAAACTGGATTCAATAAGTTACATACAAAGAGTTTCTTTTATCTTTATATATATCTGTCTTTATCTCTCAATGGATTGTTTCATTTCCCATGTTCTATAGAAATGATAGAAAATAATCATTATCTAGGCTAACTAAAAAATCTTACATTCACAGCTGCCTTATTTCAAGTGCCTTGGGGCTTAGCTGCCTAAAAATATTTCCAAAATGATTTTACATATAAGTACTTTAATGTTATTAATATGTTAAGATTTTTGCCCTGACCATACTAGGCCATCTGAATTAAATAATTCAACTGGATATTTTTCCCTTGGGGAATTTAAAATAAATTGCTCAACATCCAATACACCAAGTATATTTTGAAGTTGCTTCTTCAAAACCACTGTGTTTTTTTTTTTATTGAAGACTTACTATAATATTCATATTATCTCACAGGTGTTCTTTTTTTTATTATTTCTCTCTCTCTCTTTTTTTTGTTTTTGTTTTTGTCTTTTTGCCTTTTCTAGGGCCGCTCCCGCAGCATATGGAGGTTCCCAGGCTAGGGGTCTAATTGGAGCTGTAGCCGCCACCAGGATCCGAGCTGCGGATCCACACCACAGCTCACAGCAACGCCGGATCCTTAACCCACTGAGCAAGGCCAGGGATTGAACCTGAAACCTCATGGTTCCTAGTTGGATTTGTTAACCACTGAGCCACGACGGGAACTCCCAGGTATTCTTTTTAAAAGTATATAATTCTAGGCAATTTCCTGGTGGCCTAGCAGTTAAGAATTCAGTATTGTTACTGCTATGGCTTGGGTTCAATACCTGGCCTTGGAACTTTCACATGCTGCAGGTGTAGCCAAAAGAAAAAAGAAAAGCATCTAGTGCCATATTTTAGATTCCACATATAAGTGATATCATATAGTATTTGTCTTTCTCTTTCTGACTTACTTTACTCAGTATGAGAATCTCTAGTTGGTAGGTGCAAACTATTACATTTGGAATGGACAGGCAATAGGATCCTACTGTACAGCACAGGGAACTATGTTCAGTCTCTTAGGTTAGAACATGATGGGGGATAGTATGAAAAAAAATGTGTATATATATATGAGTGACTGTGTCACTTTGCTGTATAGCAGAAATTGAAGGAACATTGTAAATCAACTATAATACATTTTTTAAAAATGCATCTAGTTCCCACAGTAGGCACTCATTATTTATCCTCTCTTCCTTCTTCCTTTCCTATATGATTTATTATAACTGGGCATATTGAGATATTCAATCAACATGTTTATTGATTATCTACTTTACAAGACATTGTGTTAAATGTGATGGGAGAATTCACAGATATATAAGGTAGATTTTTCTGGAGAATATAATATACAATCAAAGATAACGCATGGACCAGAATAATATAAACTTAATGTTATGACTGTATTTACATTTGCTTATAGAAGTTAAATACTTCTACATTTATCTGGCAATAGATAACTATATTTTACCTCCATAATAAACAGAGAACTGGAGTTCCCATTGTGGCACAGCAGAAACAAATCCGACTAGGAACCATGAGGTTGTGGGTTCAATCCCTGGCCTCACTCAGTGGGTTAAGGATCCGGTGTTGCCGTGAGCTGTGGTGTAGGTTGCAGACGAGGTTTGGATCTGGTGTTGCTGTGGCTCTGGCATAGGCAGGTGGCTATAGCTGTGATTAGACCCTTAGCCTGGGAACCTCCACATGCCACAGGTGCAGCCCTAGAAAAAGACAGAAAGAAAAAAAAAATAGAGAATTCACCATCATCATTTTAAGAAAGCATTTATGGAATAATATTTTTGTTTATTTCCTACCAGACAAGGCCGTCAAGTTTGCATTTTTGATGAAAACTTCAGTTATTCCAAGAGCCTTCAAAACATTTTTTAAATCAACTTCTTGTTCCACTGTGAACCTGGAGAACACAGAAGGGGAAAGTATTTAGTTACAATATCTTGTTACATGGGACAAGAATAAAATGTTAGATATGATGATTTTAAAAGTCTGTTTTCTTATGGTTACCAAAGGGGACAGGTTGGGGGGAGGGATGGACTGGAGGTTTGGGATTGGCCTATGCACACTGTGGTATATGGAATGGTTGGCCAATGGGAACCTGCACAGCAAACTCTACCCAATGTTCTGTGATGGTCTATGTAGGAAAAGAATCTGAAAAAGAATGACTGTGTGTATATGTATAACTGAATCACTTTGTTGTATAGCAGATATTACCACAACATTGTAAATCAAATATACTTCTACAAAACTTGGGAGTTCCCGTCGTGGCGCAGTGGTTAACGAATCCGACTAGGAACCATGAGGTTGCGGGTTCGATCCCTGCCCTTGCTCAGTGGGTTAAGGATCCGGCATTGCCATGAGCTGTGGTGTAGGTTGCAGACGCAACTTGGATCCCATGTTGCTATGGCTCTGGCGTAGGCTGGCAGCTGCGGCTCCAATTGGACCCCTAGCCTGAGAACCTCCATATGCCATGGGAGTGGCCCAAGAAATGGCAAAAAAAAAAAAAAATATATATATATATATATATATATATATATATACTTCTATAAAACTTAAAAAAATAAAAATCTGTCTTAAAGAGGGTAAATTACACTAATATCGGCTTTTGATTACAAGTAGCATTTGATTGTTATTATAGAAAGAGAGGGCATCAAAAAGAGAAACATAACAGAATAGTATCAAATTAGGAAGCCAGAGTAATCTTAATATGGAATCTCTCCCAAACCAATGAATGATGTCACTCATCTCTCCAATGAAAAGTGTGGACCAAATCTGGTGGCATTAACAAACAAATGCATTTTTTAAAAAAGCAAAGGCTTTATCTTTTTATAAAAAGTGAAAACAACTGGTTAGAACTAAATATTTCCTTTTTAAAAAAGCTGTTGCCTCCTAATCAATACAGATCATAAATATAAGTCTTTAGCCAATGGGTTGTGTCCTTAAAAGAGCTAGGTCTCTAATAGTCACTAAACATTACAGTAACATCATATCTAATGTCTGGTTTTAAGAAGAATGACAAGAGAATGGTTACTATAAGCAAGATCCAGACACCAAGAGGAATGATCGGAGAAAACAGTTTTAGCAGGTCTGCGTTTACAGGAAAATATAACTAACAGATGAGCAAATTATAGGAAACATATTAAACTAAATATCCTCCACTTAACACTGTTTATTTTGTTTTCCACAAAGAGCAGATATTGACTGTGAAAGTAGAAAAGAGGGATGAGTTGGAAAATATGTAATGTCTTGGAGAATATACTCAATGACTTGAATGAATTCTTAAGGTGTTTTTCTGTGTGTGCTTTGTTATTTATTTATTTGTTTATTTATTGGTCACTTATATAGAGTTTTCTACATACTGGAACTCTTCCAAATGTATAAAACAGATTAATTTAATAAAAACAGATAAATTGAAATATTTCTCCAGCCCATCGAGGTAGGTATTATCCTTAGTTAACATTAGAAGAAGCTGAGGGGTAGAGAGATGCAATAACTTGACCAAGGTCATACAGCTAATAAGTGGCAGAGTTGGGATATGGAGCCAGGTAATATTATCTATATCCTGATCTGCCTAAAATAGGAGGGCAAAGGGATTGAACCCACGTCTCAGCAGTGACCGGAGCCTCAGCAGTGACAACCCAAGGTTCTTAACCCACTGAGCCACGTAAGAACTCTTATTATTTCTTAAAATAAGTTTGGATTAATCACACTTTTGGGGCTAGCTATTCAGGTGAGGATGGTAGCCAGATTGAATTTGGGCAATTTCCGTAATTCCTGAGCCTTGGGTTTGGCATGTGGAAAATGCAATAATAATGCTTACCTCATAGTTTTTTGAGGGGATTATATAAGTTTTCTAAAAGTTAGGATGGTGTTGGCGTGTAGGAGATGTGTAATAAAGGGCAGATGTTCATAGTTCTTACTATGTTGCAGTTGTGTGTAACATTCACAGTATTATTGATGTCAAGGTGTTGAATATTTGCATTTTATTTTATTTTTTATTTTATTTTATTTTATTTATTTTTTGTCTTTTTGCCTTTTCTAGGGCCGCTCCCACAGCATATGGAGGTTCCCAGGCTAGGGGTCTAATCGGAGCTATAGCCGCCAGCCTATGCCAGAGCCACAGCAACATGGGATCCAAGTCGCGTCTGCAACCTACACCACAGCTCATGGCAACGCCGGATCCTTAACCCACTGAGCAAGGCCAGGGATCGAACCCACAACCTCATGGTTCCTAGTCGGATTCGTTTCTGCTGCGCCACGATGGGAACTGAATATTTGCATTTTAGTGGTAGTAGCAACTCTGATTAAATAGCTGTACTAATCTCTGCTACTTTAACTGTAAAGTAGTCAAATCTAGTGTCTTTTTCATTTTAATATTTGTAGTATATAGCATAGGACAAAATGCATAGGTCGAAGTGAAATAAAATCTAAGTGTCCATGAGATTATTCGTTTAAAATCAAAGACAAGATGTAAATAATTTTCATTTATCCATTCCTTGTCTTTGTTCCTTATCAAACTATTGAAAATTAGCTATTATCCATTTATTCTCTTCCTCTTTATATAGACTAATATTAATACAAATAATCATTATCATTTCCCATATACTGAGTGTCTACAATGTCCCAGGCACTAGGCAAATCCTTTCATGTATCATCTCTCATTTAATTACCCCATGATAATCTCACACAATCCTGTAAAATAGGTATTGTTATCTCTATTCCACAGAAGAACAAACTGAAGTCCAAGAAAGCTAAGCAATTTGCCCTAATCACATAGTTAGTAGATGGTAGAATGAAGATACAAACTATGATCATTCTGATTACAAAGCCCCCCCCCGCCCCCCGACACCCACTGCCAATCACCATAATTCCAACAATAGTTTATTTAAAGGCAGACAAACAAACTATAGGAGATTTTACATTTTACCCACCAAATCTGAAAATAAAAAGCCACAACACTGCTTTTTGAAAACCAAACAGCTTGGCTGTTTTTGTAAAGGCATTTGATATACTATTGCATTTTCAGCTTTCTATCTGAATGAATTAAAGAGGTTTGTAGAGGGCAGAAGCATTGGAGACTGAGTACATGTGTGGAGCAAGTGTTACGAAAGAACAAAAATATGTTACATGTAGAGATTTATAAAACATATAAGCAAACCCTTTGTAGAAAAACCTGATGAAAAGCACTCATGTTAAAGAACAAAATAGATGGCTTATGCACTAGTTTTTTTACAAACATGAAACTGAAGTGCCTTATTAGTAGACAGTCATTTCAAAACAGCAGGATGGTTTCTGGTTACAAAATAGAGAACCACTTATCCTTTGATTTCTAGCACTCTGATCATAAAAGACAAGTCTGAGACTACAAATTTCAGAGTGGAAAGATACTAAAGCCAGGTCCATCTGTATTCTAAGTGTTAGGAGATTTGATTTTGATTTTAGAAAAATCTTTTTATACCTAAACAGTGTCATTAAAGACTGAAGAGTAAGAATAGACAATGCAGAGAGCTATTTTATGAGCCATATTTAAAACAAATTTACTTAGAGAAACATATATATAAAGCTATCTGTAGATTAACAAAAGATAAATACTGACTTAATAATAGTAATAATTATTATTAATAATAATTATTATTAAATAGTAATAATTATATGCTGCTTACTCCATGGCAGGTATTATTCTAAAGTACATTTTAGATATTTTGCATATATCATATATAAATAATATATAATGTATTTCTATATTAGCCAAGATATTTTGTCTGCTATAGATAAATTGGAAGAATATTCGGCAATCTCATTTAAATCTTAGAGATATATGACCACACATAAACCTTGTGGTATTTCACTGGATTTGCTGATATTACATAGAACTCACCCTCTTCTACATTTTCAGAGTAATGTCTCCATGTGAATAAAACTATATAAACCCTTTAAGACAGACACTTGAGTAAATCTGGACCACAACTTTTGGAAAGTTTTTACCTTTGCTAAAACTGAGTCATTTAAATCATTACCTTGTATTTTGGATAAAAATACTATTTCAATTTAGCATCCGATCCTTATAGGATTTATTGTTCAGGGGAAAAAATAGCAATACAAAAGTAATTGTCTCCCCCAAATACCCCCATCCCTAAATACCCTATGCCTCTTAAGGAAAGCATTTTAAAGCAATTTGTATAAAATCTGGTATAATAGAAAGAAAAGTACCTGTCAAATAGGACAAGAATGTGGTCAAACTCAGAAATGCAAAGCTGCATTTTCAGAGTAATATCTTCATGTGAATAAAACTCTATAAACCTTTTAAGACAGACACTTGAGTAAATCTGGGCCACAACTATTGCAAAGTTTTTGCCTATAAATCATTACCTTCACTTAACAGTTAGTGGGTCCTAATGTAAAACGGAGGGGCAGACAGTTTTCCATTGATTATTACTGACGCATTGCTATTTGGAAACAGTCAATCTCTTAAAAACAGAAACTGAATGTGTCTGATCTAGCTATTTAGCCTCTCACTCTATGCATTAGACATGCAAAGGGAGAATTCATGGAACTCCTGGAGAAATGTATACATGGTAATTAACTGTGCCTAGTATAGTAACAGGCATTAACATGAGCAAGCAAGCAACACTATTTCACAATTAAAGAGTATCTCTTAGAAAATAAAAATTAATTTTCTTCTGCTGCCACATTCAATTTCTCGGTGGACAGGACCCGGAGGTCACATTCTCTAGTGAATATGGTTGAATTATAATATGTGATATTTATTAAACTTTCATTTAGAATTCTTTAAAAATACTCCTAAATAACTTTACATCTTCACAGAACTAAGGCATTTGGAGATGCTGCAGTTATTTCATAGAATTTAATGAGAGGCATTAACTAGGTGCCGAATTTCTCATATTACCAAAAGGAATGCCTTACAAAATGCAAGGAAAAAAATACAAAATTAATGATAAAAGGTCACTAGATGAGAGTTTAAATCTGATAAAATTATTTAAATTTAAATATTAATATTCAAAAGTAAACCGTTCTTTTAGAGTTGATACATTGTTCATATTAAATATGTAGATATAAATGATCATTTATTAAAAAAAAAGCCCTTGGGTATGTTTGTTAGATATTTATTGGCTACCTCTCCTTGAGAACAGACATGGTGAAATCTTTCTACATAAATGTATCATCATAAAGTTGTACAACCTATCTTATTCAAAAAGAAAAAATAATATTTGGGTTATGATTACCTTAACTTTTATATGTAGACTAAGAAATATATAGCCATATATATATATATATATATATATATATAATGTTTTATATATGTAACATGTATATATATATATATACACATATGTGTATATATGTACTATATATACATATATGTATACATGTTATATGTGTTATAAATATGGCTATATACTATGAACATATAATACTAACATAATGTGTTTACATCTTTCTAGTCAAAAATGTCTACAATATCAAATAGCTCTCCTTCATTAACATAAACAAACATCAGCAAAGTTTTTGGAAAAATAAACATTTATATAAGATGTTACTTTTGTTTATTTATTTATTTTTGTCTTTTGTCTTTTTAGGGCCACACCCTTGACATATGGAAGTTCCCAGGCTAGGGGTCAAACCAGAGCTGCAGTCTCCAGCCTATACCACAACCACGGCAACGCCAGATCAGAGCCATGTCTGTGACCTAAACCATAGCTCACGGATCCTTAACCCACTGAGCGAGGCCAGGGATCAAACCCAAGTCCTTGTGGGTACTAGTCGGGTTCGTTAACTGCTGAACCACAGGCACTCCCAAGATGGATCTTTTAAATGACAATTCATAAAATTAGAATAAATATGAGTTAATAAGATTTTAGTAATTCAATTTTAATACTAATATCTTATTTATCACCCTTCAATATTCACAGCAATTAATCACATTTATACAATTTTCTTAATATGGGATGAAGAGTGGAACTGTACTTCCGCACATGTACATGTTTATTGACTATTTATTCATGTGTCTTGTTTTGTAGCCTAGAATTTACACCTTAGGTTTATAAATTTGTTGTTTGTGTTTACTGGTGTAGCTCCCCTATTAGATTTTAAGGTATTCAAGGACAGAATAATGTCTTCAATTGAGTTTGATTTTTGCAAAGACTTATTGTGTCTGTGGGGTAGGAGAGAGAACTGACTTTACCCTAGAAGAACTTCCAGAAAGAAAGCAAGACCCACAAAAAAATGTATTATTTATTGTGGGTGGTAACATAAATGTATTGTAATTAGAGGGAAGTGCATAACTGAAGCAAACTGAGGGTCACCTGCTCCATCACAGGGTTCGTGAAAGGCCTCCTTGAAGAACTGATGCTAGAGCTGTACCCTGAAGGCTAAGTAAACATCTGGCAAACACACATGAGGAGGGCATTTTAGGCCAATGCAAAACATACAGAGACTCAGAGGCATAAAAGAGCATGGTGTCTGTGGCATAATTACAAGCACCTGGACAGTACCTGCTACAACATATTTGATGTGGTGAGTGGATAGAGATAGGGTTGAGGAAGTGGATGGTAGTCAGAACATTGAGGCCCTGCATCAATTTTGTTCTTTCAGCCACCCAGAGAATTTTAAGCTTCTTCCTGCCTATTTATGGTTGTATCTTGTCACCTAGCACCTGCCTTGCTTGCACTTCTGCCAACGAAGTTGAAGATTATTTTCTCTCCAGCTATTATCAACTTTAAATATTAATGAAATACAGAAGACTGTCAATGCAAATGGTATTCAGAGACAATCTACTGAAAAATCTTCTAAAAAGAAGCTAAGAATATTGACTCATATCTGAAACTAGGTCGTCATAAGTAGTATTTAATGAATCAAGAAGTGAACCTACCTCTCTGGGCAAGACTGAATGAGTATGAAAGAAGACTTTTTAAAAAGATGGAGGAGTTCCAGTCGTGGCTCAGGGGTTAACGAATCCGACTAGGAACCATGGGGTTGCGGGTTCGATTTCTGGCCTGGCTCAGTGGGTTAAGTATCCGGCGTTGCTGGGAGCTGTGGTGTAGGTCTCAGACGCGACTCGGATCCCGCATTGCTGTGGTTCTGGCGTAGGCCAGGGGCTACAGCTCAGATTCGATCCCTAGCCTGGGAACCTCCATATGCCACAGGAGTGGCCCTAGAAAAAGGCAAAAAGACAAAAAAAAAAAAAAAAGATGGAAAGGAGTTCCTTGCTGGCTCAGTGGCTTAGGCCCTGGCATTGGTTATTGCTATGGCTCTGGTCACTCCTGTGGCATGGGTTCAATCCCTGGCCCAGGAACTTCCACAAGCTGCAGGGGCAGCCAAAAAGAAAAAAGAAAAAAAGAAAAAAAAGATGGAGAAAGAGGAATAAGGAAGGGGAGAAGGAATAGGAGAGCAACACAAGACAAAATTAATTCAAAAGCAGAGGCAAAAGTTTCTCTGAGTCAGAACCCCACTGATACCCTTACCTCTGTGCTGTCAGAGGGAGTCACACAGGAGCCTCTTACCTGGGCAGGTACACTTCCACTTTTTGCTTCTTCACAGAGTTGGCCCATTCTTCAATGAGCTGTGCTTTGACCAAGGGCTCCAGGGTGGCCAGTGGAACTTCCTGTCTGGACAATACCAGCATCATACTTATCTCATCTCCCTCATAGGGTATTTCCAGGACTTGGTAGATACCACCAGCTTCATTGGAGCCATCACTAAATTCCCCTAAAGAAGGAAAGAAAGAAGGAAGGAAGGAAGGAAGGAAGGAAGGAAGGAAGGAAAGAAGGACAGAAAGAAAGAAAGAAAGAAAGAAAGAAAGAAAGAAAGAAAGAAAGAAAGAAAGAAAGAAAGAAAGAAAGAGGAAGGAAGGAAGGAAGGGAGAGAGAGAGAGAGAGAGAGAGAAAGGAAGGAGGAAGGAAGGAAGGAAGAAAGAAAGAAAGAAAGAAAGAAAGAAAGAAAGAAAGAAAGAAAGAAAGAAAGAAAGAGAAAAAAGGCCCATGTCAAAGCTTAAACGAAATGTTTAAATTTGTTATAACTATTCCAAAACAGCGAAATATAAGAATTTCAGGTATCTGGGAAGAAGAGGATTTAATTTAAAGTTGGTCCTGAAATTCAGGTGAATCTTCAGCTCTACGTAATTTATTTTATTTTAGGATTCCTCAGAGTTGTTTCACATTTGTCATAACATGTTCTCTAGACTTACCTTTTTTTTTTTTTTTTTTTTTTTTTTTGGCTTTTCAGGGCCACACCTGTGGCACATGGAGGTTCCCAGGCTAGGGGTTGAATCAGAGCTGCAGCTGCCAGCCCACACCACAGCGACAGCAACTTGAGATTCTTAACCCACTGAGTGAGGCCAGGGATCAAACCTGCTTCCTCATGGATACTAGTCAGGTTCATAACCCACTGAGCCACAATGGGAACTCCTAGACTTACTTATTTTTAAATGAGGTATCTCAAATGGATATATATTTAAAGGATATCATCAGAAAAAAATAAAAAGTCCTGATTAGAAAGTTGGATGTAAATCACATTTACCAATATCCAGGTTATTTCTAAGAAGGGAAAAATTGACCACATAATACACAGTATTATTATTATTATTATTACCACAGCTAAAATTTTCAGGACAAGGTAGCAAAGCCAAAATGCAATCTATGGAACATATCTGTGGTGGTTTAAACCTCCAAATTAAGTAATTAGGTAAGTTAGGTAATCAACTTTGTGTTCTGTGATCTAAGCTAAATTGACCAGGCTTCTATTTTTAAAAAGTAAATAAATGTCTTTAAAACAAATGATTCTGCCACTACTTTAAAATCTTCCTGGGGTTCCCGTCATGGCTCAGTGGTAATGAACCTGACTAGTATCCATGAGAACGAAGTTTGATCCCTGGCCTTGCTTAGTGGGTTATGGATCTTGCAATTTCATGAACTGTGGTATAGATTGCAGGCGCACTGCGGCTCTGGCATTGCTGTGGCTGTGGCACAAACCAGCAGCTGCAGCTCCAGTTCAACCCCTAGCCTGAGAACTTCCATATGCCATGGGTGTGACCCTAAAAAAGCAAAAAAATAAAAATAAATAAATAAAATAAAAATTTCCCCATTTTAAAAAAAAATGCTTTCATTCTAAATATTTTCATGTAACTGATCTAGGTCCTTTAGCCATCACATTAAATATTCTGGTTCTCAAATAAATGGGTGTTTCCCTTTCTTATTTTGACTGTCAATTTGATTAACTGATTATGATCTTTGTTTAGCTGATTATAATCTTTTTTTTTATTTTATTTTTTTTTTTATTTTTTTTTTTTATTTTTTTTTTTTTTGTCTTTTGTCTTGTTGTTGTTGTTGTTATTGTTGCTATTTCTTGGGCCGCACCCGCGGCATATGGAGGTTCCCAGGCTAGGGGTTCAATCGGAGCTGTAGCCACCGGCCTACACCAGAGCCACAGCAACGCAGGATCCGAGCCGCGTCTGCAACCTACACCACAGCTCACGGCAACGCCGGATCGTTAACCCACTGAGCAAGGGCAGGGACCGAACCCGCAACCTCATGGTTCCTAGTCGGATTCGTTAACCACTGCGCCACGACGGGAACTCCCTGATTATAATCTTTTAATTTTACAGTATACCTTTAAATAGAATAAAAGATTAGTTCTAACATATACTTAGCTTACAATTATATTTCTGCTTATGATAATAAATTAATAAGTTCAACATGGTGTATAGAAAGGATCCATATCCTAAACTTCTGAAAAATCCAGTGAAATATCCTTGAAAATAATGCTAACAGTGCTGTCTTGGTATGACAAATTATAGACTCTCAATAAGTGAACCTATGAATAAATAAATATGTCTGATCATATACACACAAGTCTGAAAGCAAAATTTTAAAAGAATGCTAATAATTCAAAAAGTGGTGAGGTGTCCAAATCGAGAGTTGGGTGAAACATATGGTTTGCGAAGAACCACCTCAAAGTGAATGACTTTCCAGAGTAACTCAAAACATTGTAACACAAGGTCAGATGTTTTCATATGAATAAAGCAACTCAGCAGGTGTGATCAATTTTATAAATTAAGAAACATATTGGAAAACTGTCAAACCATATAGTATTCACCCAGGATCTAATTAGAGGTCTTTCAAATGGAGCCAATAAAATTGAATTGAGGCCAAACTAGATTGACAAGAAATCTGAATAGTGAATATTTCATGTTCTTTCTTAGAAATCTGTTGATATGCTGAAAGAAGAGAGAAATAAAAGCCAAAATGTCTTACCATAATAAAATTCTCCTTGTTGATACATCATTGGAATTTGGACTTCACTTTCATCATCTTTAGTGAAGGAAAACGTTCTGGTATTTTCAGGTCTGAATTGTGACTTCCAGTTTCCCTTAAAATAAACAGCATTGATGAGGGCCAGATGAGTGACAGCATCAAAATCCGTTGGGGATACCAAATCTTTCAAAAGACCTATTCAGGGGGAAAAAAAAAAAAAGGATGAAAATGCATATTAAATTGAAGGTGAAAGGAAACCAAAAGGTTATCAAACTACCTTCTGATAGAGTGATTGAGAAGAACTTTATACCCTTACCAAACTTACAATAAAAATTAAAAGTATCTAACTTTTAAAGGAAAAAAATGTTACGCACACACACACACAAACACATTCTTACAGACTAAGGGCATCTAAAACACCCGCCCTACCTAAAATAACACTAGTAGCCTTGACATTTGCATAAACTACAGGAGAACATACAACAGAATTTCAGGCTTCATCGCTTTCTAGTTGCAATGATGCATATAAAACTCTTAACACAGGATAAGCATTCAAGAAATATTTCGAAGTTTATTCTTGAACAATATACATGATTAAAATGTCATCCAAATCAAGCTTTTCCCCAATGGATATCTTTCTACCAAATATAACAACTGTTTTTGATTAGGTGAAATAGATGAGTAAAAGGCAATTTATCTCATTGTGCCTTATTTTTTATCGCTTGAAATATTTCTTTCTAAGTCCGTTGTGAAAAACACTGGGACTTTGTTGATTGCTGAAATTGTTTAAAAAGAATTTGGAAACAAACATCTTTTAATAATTCAAACTAATGAAGGTGAATTATGGTTCTTAACTTACTCTTTGAATGTTAAAAAACAAGCATGTGGGAGTTCCTGTTGTGGCTCAGAGGGTTACAAACCCAACTATAAGGATGCAGATTCAATCCCTGGCCTTGCTCAGTGGGTTAAGGATCTGGTGTTGCCATGAACTGTGGTGTAGGTCCCAGGTGTAGCTCAGATCTGTTGTTGCTGTGGCTGTGGTGCAGGCTGGCAGCTGCAATTCCGATTTGACCATAGCCTGAGAACTTCCATGTGACACAGGTGTGCCCCCCCTCACCAAAAAAAAAGTAGCAGGAGAAGTTCCTGCTGTGGCACAACGGGATCAGCGGCATCTCTGTGCTGGAAGGCAGGTTTGCTCCCCAGCCCAGGGCAGTGGATTGAGGATCTGGCATTGCCACAGATGTAGCTCAGATCTGATCCTTAGCCCTGAAACTCCATATGCCACGGGGTAGCCAAAAAAGAAAAAATAGAAAATAAAACAAAACAAAACAAAAAAGTGTAAAGGAAATGAGAAGAGGAATAATTTCAGAAGTGAAAAGAGTTTAAATTAAGCTCTTAGAGATGGAGAGGAGCCAAATGACTTACTATTTGTGTTATTCTCCACCCATTTATTGATATAGTTGGCCACAGCTACATTTTGGCTGAAGTCCACATGATTTACTTCTGCATTAAAGTACTTTTTCAGCATTTGCAAAAACTCATCATTGACATGAAATCCATTTTGCACAAAGAGGGAATTGGCAATTTTCATCACATACTGGCTTTCTTCAGCAGTTACCATGTGAGAAAGATCCTTCAGGAAAGAAAATTCTTCACCTGCAAAATGACAAAGAAAAGGTATATGAGTGAAACAAACACAGTGGAAGATACTAGAGAGTAGAGGAGTCCTAAGACACAGCCAGGAGGATTGATAGAACAGGGACCCAAAAGAAAAACACTGGCCTATTCCCCACATGGACATGGAAAGGAGGTTCCAGTATATTTGTGCTATGTCTAGATGTTCAAGGTAACTGTTCACAGTTTAGGATTATCAACTGATACTATTTTTCATTTTAATTGATTACCTTGGTAGAATCTACAATGATATTTAGGTTGTTTTCTTTCAAAGTAATTAGGTTACTTTAATTAAATTAGTCTTATTTTATAATATCAGAATTAAGAATTAAATTAATTATCTGGTTTAAAAATCAAAATAGTCCTTTAAATTTTACATTGAGTAGATTTTAAAAAAGCTTCTAACTGGAATATCCAACGGCAACTGTTTTTGCTCTCAACTTCTTAATGAGTTAATACACACGTATATTGGAAACATTAAAACAGAAATTCTAGGAGTTCCCGTCATGGCGCAGTGGTTAACAAATCTGACTAGGAACCATGAGGTTGCAGGTTTGATCAGTGGGTTAAGCATCCGGTGTTGCCGTGAGCTGTGGTGTAGGTTGCAGATGCGGCTTGGATCCCGCGTTGCTGTGGCTCTGGTATAGGCCGGAGGCTGCAGCTCCGATTGGACCCCTAGCCTGGGAACCTCCATATGCCGTGGGAGCAGCCCTAGAAAAGGCAAAAAGACAAAAACAAAACAAAACAAAAAAACAACAAAAAAACCCAGAAATTCTACATCTTGTCAAAGTGATTATGAAATAAATTTTGGCTAGAAATTTTCTTCAAAACAAAAAGTTTTCATGATGATACAACGTTTCAAAAAAATTCTTGGATTCTATTTAAACAATGAAGATACAGTTTAAGTAAAAATTTCTGATATTCTTAAAGAATAATGTTTTTCTTTATAGCACGCATCACAGTTGTAATTTCTCATTTATTTATATGATAATTGATTATTATATGCCTCTCTAAAATGGAAACTCCTTCAGAGCAAGATCATTGTTTGCTTTAGGAGTTCCCGTCCTGGCACAGTGGAAACAAATCCGACTAGGAACCATGAGGTTGTGGATTCAACCCCTGGCCTCTCAGTGGGTCAAGGATCTGGCGTTGTCGTGAGCTGTTGTGTAGGTCGAAGATGCAGCTCAGATCCTACGTTGCTGTGGCTTTGGCATAGGCTGGCGGCTACAGCTTCGATTGGACCCCTATCCTGGGAACCTCCGTGTGCCAAGGGTGTGGCTCTAAAAAGCAAAAAAAAAAAGATCATTGTTTGCTTTAGTTTATCACAGTGAGGTTTATTTAAATAACAATAATTATCATAGATATAATTTCCTTAGATTAAATGAGGCAGGGTTGCAGCTAGGAATTAAGAACTTTCTTGGGTTTCCTATGTTTCTTTTACCCATACCATCTCAGTGAAACCACTTTCTTATCCTTTGTAAATCCTGCTGCCTCAGGCATAAGGCAACGTAACTGAGTTGAAAGTTAAAAATTGAACCATCTTAAAAAATTAAACCTAAGTACACTTACCACTTTTCAGACTCTCATATCCCATTGAATGACGGATTTCTTTCAGGGTAGACCCTTGGGCCCCAAGTTCCAGCATTCCCATTGCAAGGGTGACACTCAATGGAGAGAAGAGAATATTTTCATCTTCCCCAGTGGCTCGAAGATGGTTGTACATATTCACTGAAAACTCAGTAATAGTTTCATCCGTGAAAGTGGTCCCTAAGGCCAAACTTTGCAGCACCAGCAAAGAGAAGAATCCAAGGAAAGCCATGTTGGAATAGTTTCAAGCCTGGAGAACAATAATTTACATATTAATTATTAATTGTCTCAGAGGAATGGAGTGAAAGGTAAAAAAAAAGAATAATTTCTTGGCAAAGTTGTAAAGCAAACTAAAAGTTTTTAAACATATGCAGTTAGTGTTTCTGAAACAAAAGCCCCATTAAAGGATTTGCTGGGAGATCTTGTTAAGTCAATTAATAGTCACATTAGCAAATAACAGTGCTAAGTTCTGAAGATTCTCCCAGAAACAAGATAGCCTTGGTCCTACCTTCATGGGGTTGAGTGTTTAATGAAGCTAATTTATCAATTTTCATAGTTTCTTCATATACATTTTGGTTTCACAATATACATTTTGGTCAGACTTTGAAACAATTTACTCTAGCTTATACTAAATTACATAGGTCCAGGACAACTAAAATGAAAACCAAAATATATTTGCAGAGTTTAAGACGATTTAGTGAAGTCAGGCATTTGAAAATGCTCCTTGACCCATTTACTACAGTTTATAGAAACAATGCACCATGCAAGTGGGTTACCAACTAGTGGAGAGAGATGAGACACACACCTTCCAGGAGCCCCAGTTTATTCAGCCCAGGCTGCAAAACGCACAGGAAGCGGTAACCCAGAGAGAAAGCAGATTCGGCACATCCTTGTGTGGTTTTCCTTATAATTTGGTTCCCTACGAGGCTGCTGTCCTCAGTGACAATCTCTGTTCAGGGAGGGGCCTCCCTCCTATAACATTGTCCTTTCACACTCAGGCTATGTTATCATTTCAGCTTATACCAATAAACTGGTGCTTCTATTCAATGACTATTTCTAAATATCAAGCTCATCCAATTCTTGAATCAATTTTTCTTGGGAAGAGAAAGCAGCATTACTGCCCAGATATCTTGGAACAATATGCCCACCTCTTGGCACACCAGCTCTCCACCCACCCTGTCTCCCCATAAATAGTCTGATTGGTGCACACTGGGGACAGGTGTCCTCCCCTCTTTCCTGGTATTCTCACACATTGTCACTGTAGGCATCTCAAAGCTAAACTGCCTATTCAAACAAGTAATCCTTGCTCTTGATCTTTCAAGTAATCCTTGCTCTGGATCATTAAAACAACAGGAAAAGTGATGTTGAGCAAACACATTTGGAAAGTTGTGTTTCAATTAGTATGAAGCATTAACAGCCCCCACTAGTCAGTTAACAGAGTGCATACACATTTAACCTAAGAGCAGCGTGTTTCCAACAGGCTCTTGAGTCAGAATGTCCTAAATAGTCTTGCAATTCTTGTGATTTCAATTTCAGGGAACTTTGTCTGGTCCCTTTGCAAGTCCATTTTGAGTTCCATTTCAGGTGTCAGTTTTTCGTTCCAAGTCCCCCCACATCCTTCCCCCTGCTTTAGTATGAAGGTTTCAATAATTCCTGCTTGTTGAGGAAGTTAAAGCTCAGCTTTATATAAACTCTCACAACCCAGGATGTGAGGAGGCTGAGAATGGATCTTGGTGGGAGATGAAGGGCACTGCTTCAGAATAGCATGAGCATTCGGAGAGAAGCCAGGTATAGGAGCACAGCTGTGCTGCTGGTCCACCAACTTTGAACATGGATGGGAGACTGCTGTAGCATTCTCTCTTCCTCTGTCTTCTCCAGAGAAAAGTGGAAGAGATGAGTTTTCTCTCTCCAGTTTCAGACGGAAGAAATTTAGCAAGTGCTCTTCTAAGTTGAAAGAGAAGTGAAAACACATCTGGTATTTAATACTTAAGATGTAAGATTGTTTAGGGGAACTTTGAAATCCAAGTCAGGTCCGAAAACCCATGTCTTCATCACAACACTATACTGCTATCTGATGTGCCACCTTCATGTTTACCCAGCAAAGACCCAAACCTGGGCCTCCTTCCTTTCCTTTAATGTTATCTAAAACAGGACCAAGAAATTAAAGTCACCAGATGATAGCAGTATCTGTCATTCATTAACACAGCTGTTGGTAAAGCACTGCATTTAACATGAGTATTGCATTGTAAACTAGTAAGGTTTCATTCATATAAAAAAAAAACCCACCTATTGCCAACCAATAAGCATTTCATAAAGTAAGGCCAAGTCTACTGTGTTTATGGGCATTTTTATTTACCATAAAAATATGATAATAAGATGACAGTAATAGCCGATATACGTTGCATAACTTATAACAAGTCACGTGCATTCTCTCAGTTTTGGATTCCTCATTCTTGAAATGAAGATACCAATCCCTATTCTGCACAGTTATTTAAAGAAGCAAGTGAAAGAGTGAGCATGTTTGAAGCTCTCATTTTAAGCTACAAGTTACACTGGTAAAGGACATTATCATTAGAAAATATTTCCTAGGTTTGTGCACCTGCTAAGAGGATAGAGAGCCAAAAGGAGTATTTTATCATTTGTGTCAGCCCATCCAGTGTAGCACCATCAGGCTGAAAGAGGTATCATGAAGATACCAAAATTTATAAGGACAGGCTCTCGGCTTCAAGGAACTCACATCATTGTGGAACAGTATGAACTATTACAGTGATTCTTTCTTTTTAAGAAAAGAGATACTTTTAAGAAGCAGGTGAAAGGTAAATTACCTCCTCAAAAAATGAGGCTCGTGGCACAGAACATTACATTCACTGACAAGGATATTTCCTGACCTCAGGTTAGGACACCCTGGTCTACAGCCTTTGGTCAATACAGAAAGAAGTAGTGTTTGATGGACCCACAGCTCTGCAACCTCCCCTTAATGGTGAAAAGAGATGTCAAAATCACTAATGTCCCATCCAGCTTCCACAGAATTCCTGGAAAGAGCACCTCTGTGTTTGTGAGTGGGCTCATCCTAGTGTCATGAGCAGCAGGACACCAATTTACATGTGTTGCTAGAAATGCGAGGCAATATGGCTGTGAATGGTGGAGGTGGCTCATAGCGGGAAAATCCTTAATGAAGACTTAAAGAACTTTGTTCTGAGAGTTCCTGCTGTGGTGCAAGGGGATCAGTGGTATCTTAGGAGCACTGGGATGCAGGTTCAACCCCCAACCCGGCACAGTCTATTAAGGATCTGGTGTTGATGTGGCTGCAGCTTAGGTAGCAACTGTGGCTTGGATCTGATCCCTGGCTCAGGAACTCCTTATGCTACAGGGTGGCCAAAAATAGTAATAAAATAAAATGTCAAATAAATAAGAAAAAACTAAAGAACTCTGCTCTGGAAATACACATTTGATCCATAGATCAGTGATCTTTCCTTCTTCTGAAGGCAAGATTTCCAGAGTGCAAACAAAATGACCTCTGTTAGACTGATCCGGCTTTTCTAATCCCACCTACTCAGCCCTTCGTGCCTGGCCCCCTTCATCTCTGCTGCCTCTGACTCCTTATGAGTGTTTTTTTTTTTTTCCCAGAGAAGAGGAGATATCCTTTTCCCCTTCCATCTTCTAAGTGCAGGTCTTCTCCATGGACCTATTCCTGGCCCTCCTCTGGTGAACTTCTCTCAAAATAAAAAGATACTTCAACTATTATTTCTATTCAAATTATTCCCAAGTAACTAAAACTCTAGCTCTGGCTTTATTTTTATCTTCATTTCTGATGTGCATTGCAAATTGTTCTTGGGATATTGAGTCTTTGATTTTTGCCAGCACTTCAAATTCGAGTGGCTCAAACAGGAATTTTTGTCTTATCAATCAAACCCAGTCTTTTTTTATTTCCTTCAAACATCAAAGTCTTTGACTCTTCCCCATCTCTTTTTCCCTTTTGTTCAATGAATGGTCAACACTCCACACTGCATCACTGACACCTCTCCTAGCCATTGTCCCATGGCCATTCCCATGGCCATAGTGGCTATTCTTCCTTTTAATGCAGTCTCAGGGACTCCATCAATGACTCTCAGCCATTCTCTGAACTTCAGATTCCCTCCCTCCTCCATCCAACATTTGTAGATCCTCCAGGTGAACTGTCTTGATGTTCTATCATGAGCAGGTATTCCTATACTTACAGAACCTTACATTCCCCCTCAGGCCCGAGAATAGAGCCCCAAACTTTTAATCTTGAACACAACCCACTGCACTGTGATCTAGCATTACTTTCTACCCACTCCTCTCCTTCATGGATCCTACAATTCTAGCCAGAATCCCTTTTGCAACACATATCCCAGAATTTCCCTTTCCTATTGCTGACTTGCATAGTTTTCTTTCCGGAACTACTTCAACCTGGTTCCATATGTTCAAATCCTAATCATTTCTCAAGGTTCTGCTCCACTTCCTTTTCCTTTATAAATACCTTCCTGGTTCTTCAATTAAAACAGCTATTTCCAGAGTTCCCATCATGGCTCAGTGGTAACAAAACTGACTAGTATCCATGAGGACCTGGCCTTTCTCCATGGTTTAGGGATCCGGCATTGCTGTGAGCTACAGTGTAGGTTGCAGATGTGGCTCAGATCCTACATTCCTGTGGCTGTGGCTGTGGCACAGGCCAGCAGTGGCAGCTCTTATTCAACTCCTAACCTGGGAACTTCATATGCCACAGGTGTGGCCCTTAAAAAAAAAAAAAAAAGAAAAGAAAAAAGAAAAGAAAAGAGCTATTCCCCCTTCTGAAATTTGGGTACATTTTATCTCTACCTTTCCAACAGCACATACCACTGCTTTCTTCTATTACAAATAATTCCCAGGAATTGCCATTGTGCTCAGCCTTAATGAACCCGACTAGTAATAATGAGGATGCAGGTTGGATCCCTGGGCTTGCTTAGTGGGTTAAGGATCCGACATTGCCGTGAGCTGTGGTATAGGTCACAGATGCAGCTTGGATCCCACGTTGATGTGGCTATTGTGTAGGCTGGCAGCTGCAGGTCCAATTGGACCCCTAGCCTGGGAAATTCCATATGCTGCAGGTGAACCCTAAAACGCAAAAAAAGAAAAAAATTCCTACCTACCTGTGTCATTTCTTTTCCTAGGCTTTTTGAAGGCACAAAGGGAAGTGATTCATTATTTATATCTTAGGATAATAAAAATAAGTACCTAATGCATTACATATAGTAGGTCCCAAAGATTTGTTGAATGACTGTAGCATGAGGTGTAAAGGCCCACAATGCCGCACTAGAAGGAAGAGCAAGAGTAGATTTTGCTTCTAAATTCTCCAGGCTAATTTAATTTGAGCCCACAGGTAGCTCATTTGCATTTTTTTACTCCCTTTGATAAAGTGTTTCCTTATTGAGTCTGAGACTGTCTTTCCAGCCCGATGAAGTACTGTCACCAATGCTGGCATACTGCAATGGCAGGACACAGGTTGCATTAACAAACAAGTACACCATCTTGAAAAATCACAAAAGGTGGTACTCAAATGCTACCGTATTAACATTAGTCTACAAAATGTCAGTGCCCCAACGTTAATCATGATAATCAACACATTCTAGAATGTGTGACTCTCACATGGTGCATTATTTTGTAGCTTCATCATTTTTCAATCTACTGAATTAAAGGCCTTTACACAAAAATAAGAGGCTGTAGTACCAGAATAGTAGTAGAGAGGGCTGTTGTGCTAGAAAAGGCAAAGGCAGTTGAACTATGAATAAACTACCATTAATTCTTGCAATTCTCCTCTTGCTGCCAGTGGTAGGATAGGTTGTGGGCTTGCATATAAGTATTGTGCTTCAGAAAACACTTTTTCATTGAAAAATGTGAGAGAACTAAATCTTATAACTGAGGTATGAGGAATCACAGAACTATAAAATACGAAAGATAACTTTTTAAAACTTCCTTAGTAGTCTTATTTATAGAGGTTGACTTTCCATAAATGCAACTTGTTGCTTTTTGATAACCAATTATTTGAAATTTCTAAAAAAATGGTTTCATAATTTTGAGTTGAGAAAACAAGGGAGGCACTCTTTTTAAAATTTATTAAAAATTTTAAATTATAGTTGATTTACAATGTTGTGCCAATTGCTGCTGTGCAGCAAAGTGACCTAGTCATATATATATATGCATTCCCTTTTGTATATTATCTTCCATCATCATCTATGCCAAGAGACTGGATATATTTCCTTGTGCTGTACAGTAGGACTGCATTCCTTATCCATTCTAAATATAATAGTTTGCAGGTACTAACCCTAAATTCCCAGTCTATCCCACTCCCAGGAGGTGCCCTTTAGAGGGTGAGATGAATGGTTGAAGAAGGTCTTTCTCCAACATGAAACCACCGTAAGAAATAACTAGGAAAAAATGCTTAATGCAGAGAACACTGTCTTGAAGCCCTCTGGCCTATTAAGTCTAAGATTTTTGCATGTAAAGGACTAGTAACTTTTAAAATCAATTTCTAGTTTACCCCTCCATCTCTCCCCCACACACCCGCAGCATATGGAAGTTCCCAGGCTGGGGATGAAACGGGCACCACCACAGAGACAAACCAGATTATTAACCCTCTGAGCCACAGCGGGAATTCCAGTATTTTTTTTTTAATTAAAGGAAGATATAGGGTTGCTAAATTTTCATTTTACTAAGTAAATACATTGGGTTGGGGGCAAAAAAAAATTAACAAGAATAATGCTTTATAATCACATAAAATAATGAAAAGTTCAACATAAAATTAAGACAGTCCTTTAAAGTGGGTATATTTGAATTCATGAGGGCCCCCCTCACCCCATGCATAGGCACTGGGTATTTGGAAACTGCTACCCTAACTTTGGCTAATACTGGTTCACTTGACGGAATCTGTAACAAGCTGAAGTTCCCAGGTCTGTGTTTCCTGATTTATTAAGAGAAAGGATTAACCTACATCAGCATAATAGAACCGAAAAAATTTTCAAAGAATTTGTCACATACAAAAAGAGAGTCATTACTCTGTGAAACAATATGTATTTAAGCAACCTATAATTTAGCCAATTTCCTCATCTGTAACATAATTAATGTTCCTCTCCACCTTCAATTTTAACTTTTTTGAAATTGGAATGTCTTAGAATCAATGTCCAATGAAACCAGCTGGTCCTCAGACAGAGAAGCAAGTTGTGACGCTGTCACCCTTGCCTGCGTAAGTGTCAGAGCCTGAAAAGTGCACTTTAGGCTGTTTAGTCTTATTCTCTCAGCTGACTTATTTCCACTGATGCTGGCTCCCATAATCAAGTTTTTTGCTTCAACTTGGCTCTAGAATTGTGCCCGATAGGACCATACTATGATGACAGTACTAAAAAGAAAGAGGACCACATATGCAGAAGAGAACAGAAAGGAGGATGTAACCTGCTATAAGTGATGGAAGCATTCATCACTTGAGAAATGAACCAACTGATTTTCTTATAAGACAACAACCAAATTGTTTACAAAGCATCCAAGAATAGAAGACACATGCAAGGAGTTAATTTGTGCTAGTAGATAAATCTTTTGTCCTTGGGATACATACAAAGAACTGTCTGTTGAATGCCAAGTTGTACCATTAAAGGCAGAAGAGTTTGCCAAATCTCTCAGGATAAGTCACAGTGTTTTCAAAGCAAGAAAAGGTGAATTACCTTTTTGAAGTACTAGTACCTTTTGAGAGCTAAGCTGTCAAAAGCTTCCTGATAACTTTCGAAGTTAGCTATGGGTGAAGGGTAGGGGTATGGGAATGGACTAATCAAATGGAAATGTAGAGAACACACTAGCATTCTATGAAATGCCTTAAGATTACATTTTCCAATCACGAAAATGCTAAAAAGTTTTGATCAGAAAATGCATTATGAAAAGTTATGTCACACACATGGTAAATAATGGCCCAATGTAATTCAGAAGAACAATAAGAAGGCTTAGATTTAAACTCTGGTTATTAAGGGAATAATATGCTATAGCATAAATAAAATGTTTTAAAATGTTCTTTCTCCCAAAAAAAGCTGTTATTAAATTGAGATTCGGAGTTCCCGTGGTGGTTCAGTGGTTAACGAATCCAAGGAATTCATTCCTAACGAATCTAGGAACCATGAGGTTGAGGATTCAATCCCTGGCCTTGCTTAGTGGGTTAAGGATCCGGCATTGCTGTGAACTGTGGTGTAGGTTCAGACACAGCTCGGATCCTGTGTTGCTGTGGCTCTGGCATAGGCTGGCAGCTACAGCTCTGATTTGACCCCTAGCCTGGGAACCTCCATATGACTCGGGAGTGGCCCTAGAAAAGGCAAAAAGACAAAAAGACCAAAAAAAAAAAATTGAGATGCATCTTAAAACCAAGAGGTCAGAACTAAGGAAATAAGAGAAACAAAGAGATTTAATTCTACCATTGCAACTATTAAATTATGATATCAATGACTTCATCTCTTCATCTTTTTATTTTGCTTCTCCTTTCAGCTATTCAGCCAACTATGACCCTTTTCTGTAGTCTCTTAGGAGTTTTCAATAAGGTACATCTTTATGTTTTGTAAACTGTTCCATTGAATCAAGCAAAAAAGAAAGCTCATCAAATATCTCTTAAACAAGGAGGAAATGGCCAGGCAAATCAAAGGAGCAGAACTATGGGGAGAGAAACTGATAAAGGCTTATTTTGCCATAAAAAAAAGTATAAAAGGCTTGGAAATGGACCAAGATGATTACTGGGTGTCTTCAGTGACAAACTATGCAAGATCTAGAACATACCCTTCCAGGTTATCTGGCTCTACAGGTTTGGGCCCTTCATTGTCTTTGAACAATTTTACAAGGCTCTAAATTGCAGAGAATTGATAGTGATGCAAATGATTGTTGTCTATAAAAATGTGCAGTGTACATGTATAGTGGAATGTAATTGATTATTGCCCTGTGGCTATTGACCAGTTTTGCATCTATTAAACAAATGTATTTCACTATTACTGATAAGTTTATGTATGCATCTGCTTTCTGGATTCTCTCATGATTTGTCTGTATCATTTTACTGGATTGCTCATTAATTAATCAGCCAAATAAAATCTTTGACATCTGTTCATTTTGTATTTTTATGAAAATCAAGACTATAATCTCCTAAAAATAATTTCCTTTAATTTTTTAAAAGCTTAAAGTTAGAATTTTTCTTTTAAAGAGTATTTATTTTATTATTGGTTACCCCAATAATCAGAATAGCTGCAGTATTAGCCTTTTCACAATCACTGAATATTTCCTAATTATTGGTTGTATTAGTCCTGCACCAGTAGTACCCCAAAGTGATTTGATAGAACTTTGTGGCTCAAAATTACTGATCACCTGCTACAAGTACGAAGTTCTTGAGTATTCTGCACTCATCCAAGAGGGAGGCTAGGCCTGAACGAATCTATGGTGGCCTGCTCATTTAAGGACTAACTAGCCCTAGAAATGTTGAAAAATAATCAAAGGAAGCTATGAGGCCTAAACTTCCCAGAATTCCTAAAGTGCTTTGATATACGTTAATCTAATTAATATGAAGTCCTCAGCTAGTTGATTAGAATGAAAATGAACTGAGACCGAGAAGATTCCCTCCCTTTGGCAATACTGAAGGCTTCCAAGGAGCCTTAGATTTTTCCCAGTAACCTCCCTGGGTCACTACATGATCTATTTAGGAGGGGGTAGGGGTTAAAAACCTTCAAGAATATTTCACAACAAAGATAACCTCTTGGGAAATTGTTTTGGCATAATAAATATATGCCGAATAAATAAATCTCCGGCCAAAACTTCTGCCTTAAGCCATAAGAAACTTCTAAAACTAAAAGCCTAAATACTTGATTACTCTGTATCCTCACAAAGTTAGAAAGATATGGTCCAACAGAACTCCGATGATAAAAATATTACTTATATGTTCTTGTCCGATAAGGTAGCCACCCACCACTTGTGATTTTGGGGTCTTTTTTTTTTTTCATTTTTTAAAGTTTTACTGAGGTATTGTGATTTACAATGTTGTGATAATTTCTTCTGTACAACAAAATGACTTGGTTATACATGTACACACAGCCATTCTTTTCCAGATTCTCTTCCCTCATAGACCATCACGGAATACTGAGTAGAGTTCCCTGGTCACTCTTGGCCAATCATCCCTAATTATTGGGGTTCCTGTAATGTGGCTAGTGTATCTGAAGAACAATAATTTTAATTTTAATTAATTTAAATAGCTATATGTAGCTAATGGCTACCATATTTGTGCAAAGCTAGCAGGAGACTAAATAGATCTGGTCTCCGTAACATTGTTTTTTGACCATAAAAGTGTTTAAAACCAAAACAGAAAAATTAGTAGCATGACCTCACAAAACATGTCTATTTTTAAAAACATACACCCTTTCTTTGGGAGAGCTCAACTGATAAAGAGGCTCCATTTGGAATTTCAAAGGCTTTCGGTTAATGCTGGTGACCAGTGAGGAAAGCAAAGTCAGTGCCAACAAGAACCAGTGAGCTGGCAGATCCTTAGCCCTCCTGGAAATATGATTTGGGCATTCCAAAAAATGGTAATGAATAATTCTGTTTGGCACAACTGGGGAGATTTTGTACTTGCCAGCGAATGACTTCCTTTGGAATACTGTCAGGAAAGCTAAACAAATGACATGCAAGCCCTAAGGCAAAATTCAGTGACTTGTTTCAGAAAGATGGGTTACAAAGTCATCAATCAATCAAGGTCATATGTGGCCCAAGGCCATTTTGGAACAACGCCAGACATTAATGGTCTTAGCTTACCCATTAATGTTTGAAGAAATCCCTATGCTAGCTTTCTGTCCCAGCCTGAAGGTTTTAGTTGTTTACAAGATTGTAGGGAGTTCCCATCGTGGCACAGCAGAAATGAATCTGACTAGGAATCATGAGGTTGTGGGTGCGATCCCTGGTCTCACTCAGTGGGTTAAGGATCCAGCACTGCTGTGAGCTGTGGTGTAGGTCGCAGACATGGCTTGGATCCTGCGTTGCTGTGGCTATGGTGTAGGCCAGTAGCTGTAGTTCAGATTTGACCCCTAGCCTGGGAACTTCCTTATGCCACAGCTGCGGACCTAAAAAAAAAAAAAAGATTGTAGAATATTTCTGTGGGAAATATACTCTCCAGCCCCCTCATTTTAAAGATGAGGAAACAAAGTCATTTGTACTGAACACCTTCTTGTACACAAAGGATATTTAGTTCCTCTATATACTTAAAAAAAAAAACCCACAAAAACTTCAAATGTGAATAAGGAATTTCATTCACTCATTCAATAAATTCTCGTCCTTAACAACTGCATGTGACAACCTGTATGCATTACTAGGGACATACTGGAGAACAGGGTAACACAAGAGATGCCTTCATGGTATTTTCCCTCCTATGTTAAGTGTACGTTGCATAAAGAGGTAGTCAGCTTTTTATTCAGGGCTTTAAAAATTTTGGATTCTCTAATTTTTTAATATTCAAATGTTGCTTGTGTAACAAAGTTTTAAAAATGTGGATGTGTCCCAGATTTCCCCTCATGGCTCAGTGGTTAATGAACTGGAATAGCATCCATGAGGACGAGGGTTCGATCCCTGGCCTCGCTCAGTGGGTTAAGGATTCAGTGTGGCCGTGAGCTGTGGTGTAGGTTGCAGATGCGGCTAGGATCCCAAGTGTCTGTGGCTCGGGTGTAGGCCTGTGGCTACACCTCCGATTGAACCCCTAGCCTGGGAACTTCCATATGCTGTAGGTGTGGTCCTAAAAAGACCAAAACAAACAAACAAAAAACCAAGTTGGATGTGTCCCTAAAAATCGAAAAATACTCAGATGTAAGGTTGCTTCTCAGTTATTTGCCAATGGAGGGAATAGTAGTAGCCTAACGCATCTTGAGATCATTCACTAACACTTGAGTATACCCTGAGAGGCTGAGAAATGAGGTAAAACATCCAGAGAAGTTATTTAGTGCACCAACCTAATGAAAAAATTCTCATAGAAAGACACTCAGAGCATTCAAAGCCAGTTTTGAACTTGTCTTAATAATGCGCCATCAGAAATGTAAATACGTTATTGTAATGTGACGATATCCTAATAGTGGGCAGTAGAGGTTAGAGCTGCTGGCCAGACACATCAAAGTATCCCAGATACTTGTATTTATATTTGCATTTTTATTAAATTATATTTTGGTTATAATTATAGTGTTTCCATCTCTTTCTCCCTCCCTTCCTTCCTCTCTCCCTTCCTTTTCTTTCCTTCTTTCTGTTTCAAATTTTCTTTTTCCCTACTATTATGTAGCTCTTACAGCTGCTATTATTTTGCTCCTTTAGCTTTATCCTCTTGCCTTATTGTATAAGATGAGGCATGAGTGTTTGAGGACGTCTAAGTTCTCCTGTGCTGAAATATGCAGGTTCACCATGCCTCAGTGTCTATTAAGACCACAGAAATCTACTTCCTTATCTTAGCTAATAGCTGTAATATTCCCAGGATCAGCTTGCTCTTTTAGTAAGATGGTTTAGGCTCATGGACTTCTGACAAGGGAAATAAGAAAGAATAGTAATATTAGGTTGAATCTTGTGAAATTATTACCATTTTTGTAAGTCAAAGTGGTCAGATAGCAGCAACTTCATATGCTTCAACCTCCTACTTACTGAGTATCTATGGTGTGCCAGGCTGAGGATCAGAACATTCGTAGGCTGTTTATTACCTAATATTTCATGCAGTTGTCTCATTGTTTTGAAAAGTCACAATATCTCATATTTCAAAAATGGATCCTTGTTAAGAAATCTGGAAAAAAATGATTATGATTTCGTCTTACAATTCTTTTCTCTTTACCCTGTGGTAGAAATGCTAGAAACTGACAGAAGGAACTCTCCAACTGATACAAACACCAACCTAAATTAGGTGGCTCTTTCTTTAAAAGAAAAAATACAAAATCCTCATGGCTCACACTGTCTGTATCCTGTGCAAATTAATGTATATAGATTACTTTTAATATGGTCTTTTGCTGGACTACAGGCTGTGGGGAAAATGAAAATGAGAAAGAACATGTCAAAAAATAATTTCACTGTTTTGTTTTTCAATACCCTTATAAACTCAAAATACAAAATTTCCCTGATATTGACTAACATTGTATTAATGCTATGTGAAACTATCCACATGTTGACTCTATTTTAAAACCTGCCACAAAACACCATAACAGGGGATTTCTAAAAGTACTTTGGTTTCCTCTTCCTGTTCATCACTGTGAATGACTGAAAAAGCAACTAGTAATTTTTACTGCCGAGTGTGAGCAAACAAGTAAAACATAAGTATGTAGTCATAAGGGGTCTATGAAAGTAGGCTGGTTATAGAATTGTAACTGTAACTTTCCTGTAATTTTCAGAACAATATTTACAACGTAGTAACAGTTTTAGGAAGTGTGTAGAAAGATGAATCGAGGAAATCATTCAATGTCAATGTTGTATAGGCAAAAATAAATAAAATAAAAATAAGAATTAGGAGTTCCTGTTGTGGCTCAGCGGGTTGAGAACCTGATATAGTGTCTATGAGGATGCGGGTTTGATCCCTGGCTTCACTCAGTGAGTTAAGGATCAGGTGTTGCTGTGGCTGTGGCATAGGCCAGCAGCTGCAGTTCCGATTCAACCTCTGGCTGGGGAACTTCTATATGCCATGGGTGCAGCCCTAAAAAGAAAAAAATGAATAATAAAAAGGAATTATAGGAGATAGTTTATTTCTTTTCCACAAGGCAGAGTTAAACCATTCCATATGGTAATCAATGACTCTTATTCTCAGAGATCTGCAGAGATATAGGTTTAATTGTTCTCTTTGTCTTCCCAGTTTAATAGTCCTCACTGATAGGAAATTTTCCCTTATCAAGTTCCTACCATAGAAGTCTAAGGCTTTCCCATCATTGGACAGGTAAGATGGGAGGGGTGTCTCATGGGTCTTATATCCTGAGCACCAGTGCTCACTGCCCTGGTATCCTGTTAGAGCACAGCTCTCTTCCTCTGAATTAACAACCAAAGGATCCGGAAGAGTCTGGTGAAAAGGCAAGGATACGGATTTTTTGTTTTGTTAACTTGTGGGCTGCTTCTTACTTGTCTTAAGGATTATTGAAAAGTTAAAACTACTTGTTTCAGAAAAATTTCAGAGAAAAGTTAAAGCTACTTGTCTCAGAAATTTTTATGACTCCAAGATACGTGTCAGGATCTTACCTTGTAGGTAAGGGTTGTCGGTAAGTAAACTGAAATAAAATGAAATAGTTCTGTTACTTAGCTTTAAAAAAAAAAAAATACAGATAATGGGAGTTCCCTGGTGACCTAGCAGGTTAAGGATCTGGCAATGTCACTGCTGTGGTGCAGGTTCTATCCCCGGCCCAGGAATTTGCACACGCCACGGGTGAAGGCAAAACAAAGAGGAGTAAAAAAGGGAGCTGAACTTTTGCCTGAAAGCTTTAAATCCCTTATTATTTTTACAACGCCAGGCTGCTGGTGTTGGGCAGGAATTCACCTTACAAGGCTGACTCTGCTTGAATTCTGTATGCCAAATAATGCTACAACAGGCTTTAAACATAAATATCTTAACTGGATCTTAACCTATTACCTATTATATTATACAATACTTAAGCTTTTTAAACTAAAAAACGTTAAATAGGTAAAACATTCTCAGAGTACAAACACAAAATATGATAAGGCACATAAGGAAGACTGTTTCCCACACTCTCTTGCCCCTTAAACAGCCAATTTCTCTTTGTGGAACCGACCAATGTTATCTTCCAAAGATACCTTACATATATACAGTATATCTATTTCCGCTTTTCTTATGGAAGTAATAGCAATACACATACAATGCTTTGCAACCACATTTTTTCATTTAGTAACATATCTTTTGAAAATGTTTCCTATCGTTACATAAAGAACTTTCTCACTTTTTTTAATCAGCTTCACAGGATTTAACTGCATGGGCATGCCATAATTTACTTAATTAGTCTCTTACCAATGGGAATTTAGATTATTGCAATCTTTTGCTATTACAAATAATGAGGCAATGAGTAATTTCAGAAATACATCATTTCACAGGTATACAATTATCTCTGCAGGATAAATTCCTAGAAGTTAAATTGCTAGGTCAAAAGACACAAGTACTTGTAATTTAGATAAATGTTGCCAAACTGCTCTCCATAGAAGTTATATCATTAAAAATCCTAGGAATACACTCAGAAAGAAACAAGGGAGATATACACAAAAGAAAAACTGAAATGTTACTGAGACATAGATACAAAAAAGGCTAGAATATCTCATCTCCTGTGTAGTATTCTTCCTAAAATAGGGACAGATGAACATGTTAAGCAATACCATGGGGGTATAATCAGCAAGATCCAGATGGCAGGAAACTCCAGAGAACAACCAATTCAGTTTTAAGAAATAAAATGTAGAGGAGTTCCTATAGTGGCACAGCAGAAACGAATCCAACTAGGAACCATGAGGTTGTAGTTTCGATGTCTGGCCTCACTCAGTGGGTTGGGGATCCGGCATTGCCGTGAGCTTGGTGTGCTCGGATCCTGAGTTGCTGTGGCACTGGTGTAGGCTGGCAGCAACAGCTCCGATTAGACTCCTAGCCTGGGAACCTCCATATGCCATATGCTGCAGGTGTGGCCCTAAAAAGACAAAAAAGACAAAAAAAAAAAAAAAAAAAAAAAAAAAAAAAAAAAAAAAACAACAACAACAAAAAAGCAAAACCCATGAAATAAGATGTAGAAATAAAGGGCAGTGAGAGTTAGTAAGGCCAGGAGGCAGATGGTTTTTAAAAAGATTTGAGGAGTTCCCATTGTGGCACAGCAGAAACACATCCAACTAGGAACCATGAGGTTTCATGTTTGGATCCTTGGTCTTGCTCAGTGGTTTAAGGATCTGGCATTGCTGTAGCTGTGGCACAAGTGGCAGCTGTAGCTGTGATTCGACCCCTAGCCTGGGAACCTCTGTATGCCACGAGTGCAGCCTTAAAAAGCAAAAAAAAAAAAAAAAAAAAAAAAAAAAAAAAAAAAATTTGAGAGACACATCAACAAATTGCATTGTTTGGGCTTTATTTGAGTGCTGGTTGAAGCAAATAAACTTTAAAAATCATTTATGGTATTATGGGATAATTGAGGGAAAAGACTATGATATGTGGAAATTGATATTATTAAATAGGAATATTCAATATTATAAAGATGTCAGTTCTGCTTATATTACTCTATACTGCTAATGCAATTTCCATGAAAATAACAACTTTAAATAATTAGATAAGCTATTTTAAAGTTTATGTAGAAAAAATTACAAAGCAGGAATAGCAAGAAAAACTCTGGGGAAAAAACAACAGTGATGAAATACTAAGATGCATTAAAAAGCTATAATGGGGAGTTCCCATCGTGGCGCAGTGGTTAACGAATCCGACTAGGAACCATGAGGTTGTGGGTTCGGTCCCTGCCCTTGCTCAGTGGATTAACCATTTGGCGTTGCCCTGAGCTGTGGTGTAGGTTGCAGACGCGGCTCGGATCCCATGTTGCTGTGGCTCTGGCATAGGCCAGGGGCTACAGCTCTGATTCGACTCCTGGCCTGGGAACCTCCATATGCTGCGGGAGTGGCCCAAAGAAATAGCAAAAAGACAGGAAAAAAAAAAAAAAGCTATAATGATTAGAATAGGGTGGTGAGAAATAGAATTTGGTATATGACAAAACTTAGCATGTCAAATCAATGGGGTAAGAGAGACTATTCCAGAAGTGATAACTGGTGTTAGGAGATCAGAATATCTATGTATTAAAAATTAAGGAGATGAGGAGTTCCCGTCATGGCGCAGTGGTTAACGAATCCGACTAGGAACCATGAGGTTGCGGGTTCGGTTCCTGCCCTTGCTCAGTGGGTTAACGGTCAGGCGTTGCCGTGAGCTGTGGTGTAGGTTGCAGACGCGGCTCGGATCCCGAGTTGCTGTGGCTCTGGCGTAGGCTGGTGGCTACAGCTCCGATTCAACCCCTAGCCTGGGAACCTCCTTATGCCGCGGGAGCGGCCCAAGAAATAGCAACAACAACAACAACAACAAAAAGACAAAAAAAAAAAAAAAAATTAAGGAGATGAATACTTTTTACTTTAAATAAAAGCAAGTTCCAAATGGATTAAACTTTAAAAGTGAAAACTGAAACTTCAAAATTCCAGGGAGAAATCATAGGGACTTGAAAATATATATTCATAAGTAAATAATATACTTATTTGCATAAATATGATTCATACATATAAACATGTGTGTATTTGCATGTTTATATATTATAAATATGTTACATATATTTATATTGTATTATGTATTATTTATATACTTTTTATATATGTATTATACACACATATGTATTACATACACACTATTGAAAAGGAGAAGGCTTAAGTGTAACAAAAACCCAGGAGATATTGAAGAAAAATAATAATAAATTTACCATACGAGAATTAAAGATCTGTAGAAAAATCATATAAGTAAAATCAAAAGAAAAATGACAAACTAAAACATCTTAAGTTACAGACTAAGGGATAATTTCTTTATTCTACACAAGATCTCCACAAAACAATAAACCCAACAAAAATCCTACAGAAAGTTAGGCAAAAGATATGGATAGGCATTTTACCAAAAAAGATTTTAAATAACTCTTAAACACATAAAAAATATATGTGAGATATATACATAAATCAAACTTTTCTATCATTAATAATTACATTAAAATTACACTGAAGTACAATTAGTTACTTATCAGATTGATAAAAGTAATATTAAGACCTAAACTATGCAGATCTCTGCAGACATAAGGCCTTAAAGTCTAGGACCACTTACCACAGACACATTTCTTATCAGGATCAGGGTATTACTGTAGGGCCCACTGTTGGATATTCATGGTGATACCCTTGAACCACCTCAAAAATATTAACTTATTCTGTTTGGTAAACTGTGGAGGGATTATGTACTTACTATACATTAGATAAACTACCATACGCCATCTGAAACAAAGTATTGGAATATTTACCAGGATACATTTCAATTGTCTTTTCCCAGACATACAGAAAAACAAATTATTCCTTGGATGCAGATAACTATGATATTACTATAGGTTAAGAGATAACTATGGAGTTCTCATTGTGGCTCAGTGGGTTAAGAACCTGACTAATTATTCATGAGGATTCAGGTCCCATACCTGGCCTCATTCAATGGGTTAAGGATCCAGGGTTGCCATGAGTTGTGGTCACAGACATGGTTCGGATCCTGTGTTGCTGTAGTATAGGCTGGCACCTGCAGCTCTGATTCAACCCTTAGCCCAGAAGCTTACATATGCCATAGATGTAGCCTTAAAAAAAAAGAAAAAAAAAAAAAAGATAACTAACAAACTGTCATTAGTGTGCTTTTGTTTTTAACCCGAGTCAGGTTTTCCAGCCTTCAATCATTCTGAATTGAGTAATATCTAACACTACATTATGATTATTTACAAAGGAAAAGTATCATGGGTTTATGACCTTATCATAGAACATGGCCACATGTTATACTTCAAAATTACTTGCCTTAGCATAATTACATTAACGGAGTGAAATTATGTTCATATTTGAATCTGCATGGCTTAATAATGGCAGCAGTCAGCACCACCTGTTGATGGCTTTCCCTAGTGTCTGTGGTAGGAAAGCTCTCTGAGTGAGGTCAATTCTCTTTTTGGCCATGGCCCTCTTTGCTATCCTGTACTTTTTAGCCATGTAAATGGATGACATTTTAAAACTCTTTGTGCTTTTTGCAATAAACCTACTAGGCAACAAAAGGTGTCCTCAGGGGGTGTGAGTTATCTTAAGACTGAGACTCTAGTATGATTAGACAGCTTGTGTGTAGCCTCTAAGGATCATTAATATCATTAATGTGAGGCAAAAGTCCTGGAATAAATGGCTTCTGGGAGAGCATAATTTATTCAGAATGACATGACTTTAAAATGTTTTTATAACCTATTATTAAAAAGGAAAAAAGAAAGATGATAAAATTATTTCTCTAAATCAGCACTTCTCAGTGTGTGGTCTGCAACAGAATGTCCTAGGAAGTGAAAATGCAGGTTGTGGGGCTCATGCCAACCTCTTAAATCGCAAATTCTAAACAGGGGCCCCAGTTGCTGGTATTTTTAAGAGATATTTCAACCCAGTGTGAAAACCAAGTTGGTGAGGCACCAAGTAGGCTATGCCTGTCAGGAAAACTGAAGTTAAAACAAGGCAGTGGTGGCAGCAGAGTTCTTGTCATGGCTCAGCAGTTAAAGGATCTGACTAGAATCCTTGAGGACGTAGGTTCAAACCCTAGCCTTGCTCAGTGGGTAAAGGATCTGGCATTGTCATGTGCTGTGGTGTAGGTCACAGACATGGCTCAGATCCCACATCGCTGTAGCTGTGGCTGCAGCTCTGATTCAACCCCTAGCCTGGGGACCTCCATATGCCACAAGTGCAGCCCTAAAAAAGCAAAAAATAATAAATAAATAAATAAATAAATAAATAAATAAATAAATAAGGCAGTGGGAGCACGAAGGGAACAGTCATGGAACACTAATTGCAGACAAGGCATGTTACAAGCCAGCTAATTTATCCCTTTACAGTCTAGTAGCCATAATTTTCATACTTGTCTCTAGGACTATTGTTTAATATTTCCTTCCTCCCTACAAGCCCCTTAAGGGCAGGAATCACATCTATCTTGTTCAGGATTATCTGGGATGAGCCCACTGCTTGGCCTGACTGCCCTCAACATTTGCTGAGTGATTGATTTAGGGACGTTGTACCCACTTACAGAGGAGCAAACTGAGGTTGGAGAGAGTAGACAGCCCAAGGCCACTCAGATGACACAGTGCAAAGTACTTCAGAGCTGGCTCCAAACTCAGGCCCCTTCTTTGTCATGGGACATTAAATTTGGTGGTAGTGGGGATCTATATCAACTTTGCCTGCTAAACATTCAAATTCTCAAATGAAGTTTATTTAGAAAATAAGTTTCATAGTGTGTTAGAATGTGTTAATATCCTGGTGGGGGGCGGGGGGAAAACTTCAGTATAAGAGGATAAGAGATTGAGGGGATGAGAAAGACTATCATAATTTTAAATAAAATGATTAGAAAGGCTTCACTGGACAGGTGATTTTTTTTGAACAAAGGCTTAAGGAAGAAGCAAGCTACTGATAATGGGGGTCAGAGACCAGGGATCAGCAAGAGCAAATAGCAAATCCCTGAGGAAGGAATATGTCTGTTTAGTCCAAATATCAGCAAAGCAGTCAACACAGATGGAAGGAGAGGTGAGGAAGAGAGCGGGTGGAATCTGGTTAGAGTGAGTAAGGGAAGGCGGGAAGAGAGGATTCAGAAACAGAGCAAAGACAACTCGTAGCAAGAACAGAGAAATTGGGCGGTAGGTTGGGTGGAGAAGGGGTTAATCAAGAGACTATGTTCTTGGTTTGCTTATTTGCTTAAGGAAGGATAGAAAAACAGGATGTTTGTTTTCTGGTAACAATGCTCCAGAGGAGAGGGGGATTGAGGACTCTGGAGAGAAGGACATTGCAAGAGAAGGCTGAGAACCCTGCACAGTAAGAGGGAGGCCTTAGAAGCACAGACAATTCATCTATGGAAACAGGAGAAAAGGCAAAATATGTGGGCACAGATGCTATTAGGTGGGGACCTGTGGTAGTAGGGGGCAGTGCAAGTCTTTTGATGGGTTCCCTTTTCTCCCTGAAATAGGATGCAGGGTCATCAGCTCAGAACAAGGCTGGGAACAGGTGCTAAAGAACCTACCTTAAGAAGATTTTTCACTACATTCTACTCATATATAAGCACTATAGTCAGTATTTTGGCTTAAACATATGGAAATATCTTATGCACATACTTTTGCCAAAGCAGTGCTACTTGTCCTTGGTTAGAATTAGCTTGGAAAGTAAACTGTACAAGAAATAAATTTTGAAAAATAAACTAATACAGATTGAAAACCTTCTCCTCTGCTCGCATTTGTATTGCAAATTTATTCTCTCAAAATTATTTCATGTTCTGAATGTCACTGAGAAATTTAGTAGATCGCTAAGCTACACCCCAGAAGGGGGTTTCCAACCATAATTTAATTGGAAGGGTCGTAAGTAAGTTTCACCATATGGGACTGCCAGATGTAATCAATGCAATATAAGTTTGAAGAAGACATTATTGAGTGTGTCGAAGCACATTTTATAAGCAATGAAAGCTATCATTTATGCAACAGAAATCACTCTAATGTCTTATGAAATTAGGACATCAGTAGAATATATAAGTGTTAGAGAGTTGATGTAGAACGAGTAATTTTGGTTGAAAGATAGCACACTATTTAAAAACATATATAAGTCATATAACAAAAGTATTACTTACCATTCTTCCACCTGACCATATCAGTCAAATCTGTAAGGCTGACATGGTTTGAAGATTTTATACCAATACAAGTGATGACACAATTGGAAACATACAATTTGGAATTTAGTTTTATTAACAGAGAATCTGGTCAAATTCTTCAGTCATAAAGTAGATTTGTGACCTGGGCCAATGATGTTTTAATAAATTAAAATGGGCATCACTGAATTTTCAGCTTGTTAGTTTGATTCTTAAAGTCTCAAAATTCTTTAAGTAGCTAGACTGGCAAAAACCTATGATCCCAAAAGTCTATCATGGCAAGGTCAGAACACAGATCACAACTGAGTAAAGCATAAAAAAGGCATGGTCTTCTCCCCCTCCAGGTCAGGTTCAAGAGGTTCTTGGACAAGCAAAGAGTTCATTTACCTAATTAAGCTTCAGTAGTAGCTATCATATTAGTATCAAATCCTTTTCAAATACAGGTGCATATATTACAAACACCACTGAAACAATGGCACTTCGGAGCTAAAGATCCAAGAACACCCACCATGCAGAGAATAATCATCTGGTCTTATTCTCCCTGAACTTGGCTACAGTTATTTACAGAATTGTGATGAATGAACCTCAGAGTTTAATGCCTTACATCCCCACAATGTGGAATTCATCCTGCTCACAGACTAATCTGTACACATGCATGAAACCAGTGAAAGAAAGGCAAACACAGAACATTTGAATTGTGTAATGTGTGGCTGGCTTAGATAAATTCAGGAGAAATATTCCATTAAAAGGTTTAGCAGGTTAAATATTCCATTAAAAGGTTTAGCCAAGTCCCTCCCACAACTGGGAGCCAGGTTACCAGAACTGAAGAATATCCCATTGTCAGCTGGAGAATTTAAGCCAAGACAGTATGTTCAACCCAGGGGACATAGTGTGAGAGGACTGGAGGCCACAATGGTTCTCTGGTTAGTTGTTTTCCTGGTGCCAGAAAAGCCAGGTAGGCACATCTTCCCTTGACATTAGTTATCCAGCCACCCTTCTCTGGTACCATTTTAACTCTGGTAAGATCCAACTGATGACACCACACAGAGGAACTGATGAGGTCAGCCTGCTGGACCACAGAGATACATGGGCAACAGGACTCATTTAAGCTTGCCAGTGAAGCAGAATGCAAGTAAATTCTAAAATAATTCCCAAAGCAAAGTTATTGTGAAGAAAATAAAGTTTACTTTTAAATAGTAATCTTTAAGTGCCCTCTCATGGGTGGATGGGCACTAAATGTTTACAGAGAAGTAAATAAAAAGAGCTTCCAGGATGTGGAGCTTCAACTCTAATTCTGTTGTACTCTTGTTGCCATCTTTAGAGGCCAAGTTACCACCTCTCCTGGTCAGAATGATGTCCCTAGCATTTTTTTTTTTAATCTGGCTAACTTCTATTTCTCCTTCAAACCTCACTTTTTGAAGGTGGCCTCTAAAAAGTAATTTTCATTTTTGTATGCATAGTGATCAGTGCAGTGCCTTGACTAGCAAATTCTAAACAGATGTTTGCTGAATAAAAGAGAGACATAACTATATTTATGGAATGTGAATAAAAAAAAGGAAATTGGATTGAGAGTGAGAAGACTTGAACTTGAGCACTCCGTAATTCACTAATGGTAAATCTTTTACTTTTGCTGGAACTCTGTTTTCAAGTCTATAAAATGGGAATCATTACACCTTCTCCTTCTTTGTAAAGTAGCTATGAGAATGATATTGCTGTGGTAAGGACAATAGCATCTAGCAGAACACATGGCTCTCTAACGGGTAGCTCTGGGCAAATCACAGAAATGATGAGCACCTATTTCCTGTGTCAAAGAAGGGTCATAAAAACTTCCCTATTTCTTAGCATTTCTTAAAAAGGGCAGAAAATGTTAGAGCATTTCATTTATTTTTTTAAGCTTAAATTTTTGATATTAGTATTGAAATATTAGTATTAGTATTAGGGATATAATTTTAGACCTAGAAAGAAGTTGAAAAAGTACAAAGTATTCTCTTCACTTAGTTTTCCCAAATGTTAACATCTTACTTATAACTGATGCACAATGATCAAAACCAGGAAATTGACATCAATGCAATACAATTAACTGATCTATAGACTTTATTCAAATATTTCCAATTATTTGGCTAATGTTCTTTTCCTGGTCTTGGAATCTATCCAGGTTTTCACACTGCATTTTGTTGTCATGTCCTCTTAGTATCCTACAATGTTTAAAAAAGTATCTTGGGAGTTCCCGTCGTGGCGCAGTGGTTAACGAATCCGACTAGGAACCATGAGGTTGCGGGTTCGGTCCCTGCCCTTGCTCAGTGGGTTAAGGATCCGGCGTTGCCGTGAGCTGTGGTGTAGGTTGCAGACGCGGCTCGGATCCCGCATTGCTGTGGCTCTGGCGTAGGCCGGTGGCTACAGCTCCGATTAGACCCCTAGCCTGGGAACCTCCATATGCCGTGGGAGCGGCCCAAGAAATAGCAACAACAACAACAAAAAAGACAAAAAAAAAAAAAAGTATCTTGTAGATGGATACATTCAGATTATGTAAATATCCTATTTTTGGCCTATATTTTTGGCCACTAATTTTAATATCCATTAATTATTCTTATCTGCAAAAATTAACATAGTGTTGGCCAAATGGTGATTTTTCTACTTCGTCTTATTTACATTCATTGATTGGACTTCTACTGTAAAGAAGAGCTATCTATCCCTCCTCTTCTTTTTTATTAATGTATTCAAGTTATTTATTTGTATGAGTATGGACACATAGGTATTTATTTTATTCTGTGCATTACAGTCCATTGCTATCATTATTTTACTTCTCAAATTATCCTAGATTTGCCATGGCCTTTTTAGATGGTTCAACTCACATAGATTAATGCCTTGCTAAAAATCAATCCACCCCAAAAAATGCCTATTCAGAGATGTGGCATAGGAGAGGATATTAAAATATATTGCTGGAGAGGAGAAATGTCAGAGATATGAAGGACAAAGGATACCGAATCCAGATCCTGGCAGCTCCAAGAATAAAAGACAAAAGACCTATAAGGAAAGGGATCCTCCCAACACGTATACACTGGCCAGAGATTTGGCCATCTGGCAACTGGCAAGAAGAGGGTTAAGAGACTTTATATCTTCGGATCATCCTAATATAGAGATGCCGGCCAGAAGCCTTAATTTCAAGTTCAATAACTGTATCTCACGTGTGTGTGTCTGTGTGTGTGTCTGTGTGTGTGTGTGTGTGTGTGTGTGTGTGCGCGCGCACATGTGCATGCAGACGAGTCTGAGAGGGTGGGGTGCAGGGTGCAGGGTGAGATTAATATGTCACCAGTTTGAGCTAATGTAATGAGAGAGAACTTTTTGAAAACAGATAAAATAGACCTTGAGAATGATTTGCATAACACAAATCCCTGTGCAACAGACAGGTGATCATGTTTGTCCATAAAATTACTTATTAATTCATCACACAGGCTCACACTCTGAATGTTTAATATGTTCCTAGCACTGTGCAAACACCACTGATATAAGCAAAAATTAAACACTGTCTTCAGTGACCTTGCTGTTCAGTGGAACTGAGGTCCTTTCAAAAAGCTGGAACGTTCTAGGTGGTCCTAGAAAAAGCTTTGGGCTTCATCAGTAAAATGGGAAAGCTGGTCTTTGTTCTTTAAGATTATTTCCAGCACTAAATTCATTCGATATGGTAATTCACAAAGTTTATTATTTAAAAATTACTGCCTAATGTGCCTTTCTCTCAAAATATCCTAATCAGTAATAGATGTACTTTTCTCTTTAATAAATCCTTGGTAGCTGTTTAAATACTGAATCTCACAGAGCTGATTCCCTATGGGTAGGAAACCTCATTTACATACAGTCACCAACTCATTTTTCACACAGTAGCTTAGACTTGTGACATAATGAAGAGTCAGCTGAGACTAAGAATACATTATTTTTAAAGTTGGAGGCAGACATTTGGTTGCATATTGCAGTTACTTAGTTTTCTTGTCTTCTTTTGATTAATGGAAATCAAATAGCTAATCTTAATCATTTTAGTGGTGGATAGAAATTGCTTTCTTGACTACGACTGCCATAGAGTTACAAGGGACACACAATTATCTACATCTTCCAAAAAAAGAAAGATGCCTTATCTTATGACTGATGGCCAGATGTGCTTATCTGGAAGTTTAATTAAGCAAACAATTTTGGAAAATTAGCAACACATACTTGTTTCAATAGCTAATAATAGAGGCTTTAAATATGTTAACATAAATCTCAACTTTGACCTTAGGACTAGAATCTGAGAGAATACAGAGACCAAAAAAAAAAAAAAAAAGAAAAGAAAAGATTAAACCAAGTAATTTTTTTAAAAGACTACTTATGCCATAATATCAAATTTGCATTTTACATTTACCGCAGTTCCAAGTATGAACAGTCAGTGATATTGGTCTGCATTGTACAAGGTTCCAATCCTAACCACAGGCTTCTTATGGTTCTCTCTCCCCCAACTTCTTAATGTAAACTAACAAATCTTTTCACAAAGCATAGTAATACCACAATGGGCTCATTTGAAGGCGTCTAAGGTCGTCATTGTACTTTTTTAACACAAGAACTGATTTTCACTTGTAAACTGATTTTAAAATGTTGATTCTACTAGGATCCTTGGTTTCTTGCTTAATCTAAATCAGAGGTGAAGGCGTGTTGCAGATAAAGGTCTGAACTTTTGAATAAGGGAGGTCAGGTTAGAGGGATCATTTTAATACTGTGTGCCTTCTTTCAGCTTCTTCTTTTTTTTTTTTTTTTTTTTTTTTTGTCTTTTTGCTATTTCTTGGGCCACTCCTGTGGCATATGGAGGTTCCCAGGCTAGGGGTCCAATCGGAGCTGTAGCCACCAGCCTACGCCAGAGCCACAGCAACGCGGGATCCGAGCCGCGTCTGCAACCTACACCACAGCTCATGGCAACACTGGATCGTCAACCCACTGAGCAAGGGCAGGGATCGAACCTGCAACCTCATGGTTCCTAGTCGGATTCGTTAACCACTGAGCCACGACGGGAACTCCTTCTTTCAGCTTCTTAATTGAGAAGAAACCTTCAGACTATCATCCTGAAATGTATCATGGATTAAAATGTACCATTTCCCCATCTACAGATAAATTTATGAAATGTAGGCATGGGGTTATATATGTAGTGCTTCTAGTGTGAGATGTGACCCAGTAACTGTTGGATGAGATGAAAGACTAAAAGTAAAAGTGAAGGGGGAATTGGATTTATTGAATAAATAATTTTGGGAATATCAGTTCAGACAACAGAATGGGCTCATTGCTACCAGAGGCTACAGGAAAGGCTTTTCAAAGATGCTTGTGAGCAGCAGGAAAGGAAGAAAAGAAGTAACTCAGGGAGGCCAACTGGGTAGTCAGTAAGAAGGAAAAAAAGTGCTGGGTGAGAACCTAGGAAGCAAGCTAATGGGGCTGCAGAGGACATAGCCAAGGTCAGTTTAGCCCTGAACTAAACTGGCCCATGGACCAGCAATAGAAGATTGAGAAATCCCAAATGGAACAAAGTGGAATGATTTAGCTGATCACATCTAAGAGCACTATGGAGTAGCAGCTAGAAAATGAAGTGTATGCTATAACTAAATATTCAAATAACAGGGTGTATTCAATTAACTTCTCTTCTTGAATACAGCTCTACCAGAAGTAGTTTTCTTTCCTTCCTTCCTCCCTCCCCCCTCCCACTCTCTCTCTCCTTCTTTCTTTCTTTCTTTCTTTCTTTCTTTCTTCCTTCCTTCCTTCCTTCCTTCCTTCCTTCCTTCCTTCCTTCCTTCCTTCCTTCCTTCCTTTCTTTCTTTCTTTCTTTCTTTCTTTCTTTCTTTCTTTCTTTCTTTCTTTCTTTCTTTCTTTCTTCCTCTTTCTTTTGGCTAGGGGTTGAACTGGAGCTACAGCTGCTGGCCTACACCACAGCCACAGCATCACAGGATCTGAGCCGAGTCTGCGACCTACATCACAGCTTATAGCAATGCCAGATCCTTAACCCACTGAGCGAGGCCAGGGATCAAACCCTCAACCTCACGGTTACTAGTCAAATTCGTTTCCACTTCGCCACAACAGGAACTCTGAGGTAGTTTTATTTCTAATGGCCTAATCTGGTTAGTAACACTTCCAGGGTGTCCCAAAGAAATGAAAAATCAGATTTGGCACTGTAGATTTCCTTAAAGCCAGATCATAAACTTTAATGTTATTCTATTTTGACATTTAAAATATTCAAATTTGAACAGGTACCATATACTACAGAAAGCACAGCTTTATGCTAGAAACTACGACTTAGGAAAATATACTCCCCATAGAAGTAGGGTACTTAGAATTGTTTAATATTTCAATTGCATAAACAATCAAAATGCTTTTAAACCAGTAGAGGGCTTTAAGAGATACTTTCATCTCTTCTGACTACTCAAGTTGCCTCTCTGCAGCCCAAGGTCTGGCTGTAATATGTGGTTCTATTGGTTAATAAATTCTCACTTCCACTATTTCTGGGATTTGTGGACATCCTGTGGTGATTCTAACCCCCATTTCTCTCTCCCTCCTGGATTTCATGCCTAATTAACTGATATAAAGATGATTGCAGAGCTCACCAGTTCTTAAACTGAAATAACACAAAGGTAAATGTGGCATGACTGAGTCTCTTCCAACCAGTTCTTGTGAATATAAATATTTCCCTCAAAAAAGGAGCTTGAAATAAGGTTAGTACATGATTTGGAAAGTCAAGAAATCTATTGTCTCCTCATCCTCTTAATTACGGGCTAGCAACTGTTTTTAGAATTAAATCCAAAGTAATAGAGCCAGAGGAACACTCTATCAAGATGACATGTCTTATCTACCTCAGAAAGAGTAGCATCACTATGCACATTGCACAGTTTCTTCAATTTTTTTAAAAAAAATTTTTCCCTAAAATCGATATAGTCCTCTTACACAGAACCTTCATATATCAGTTATTATCCCAGTGACACTGGTTCTAGGAAAGATTTAGACATGCTCTCAACCTTTGCCTCAACATATCTGAGGAATATAATATACTCAAAGATAGCCACTCTGTTCTAGTAGGCACTGGAGGTGACGTGCAAGTGTAAAGAGTTTGAAAAAAGCTACAGAGATTATTGTAATCTACCTACTTCACTGCCCCCCATTCTCAATCTTCACGGGGGCCCAGGGCTTTTGAGACTCGCTGGCGTAAAACAATTAAAACTACATTTTGAAAAAGGCATTAGGGTTTTCGGCATTTATTGCTACTCGCTGTGAACTATGCACTTCCCCTGGTTACTTTTTTATTTATTTATTTTTTTAACTCCCTCAGAGTATCACTGAAAAGAAACTCTGTAAAAGAAGAAACAAAGTTTATTCACTAAACACCTATGATACAACAGGCACTTTTCTAGATGTTGGAGATATAATAGTAGACAAAGTATCTGCTTTAAAAGCTTACAATCCAAGGGCTCAGAGAAACTGAGTTAATTCACCCGCAAATGAAGATGATATTTGAGACCTGCCAGTTTCACATACTATATAATATACTTCCAGAGATCCCTCATTACTGTATTCTCTTCTGAACAAGCTGGTTTTCCTCAAGCACCAACATCCAAGATAGACTGTTTTTCGCTTCTAGCAGATAGTATCTACCATGCATTTGGCCCTAGACACGGTCACGGTATACAAGGTGCCTGCCTTATGGAGTGAAATCCTTATATCAATGAAATAAACAAATGTATGAATACCTAATTGCTAACTGTGTTAAGTGCAATGAAAAAAAAAATCACAATGTGCTATATGAAAGAACTGTGGGGGCCTACTTTAGACTGGGAAGAGGACCAGGAAATGCCTTTCTGAGCAAGTGTCATTTAAGCTGAGAGTTGAAGTAAGTAAGAGTATTCCAGACAGAGGGAATGACATGAAGGCATGAGGTCAGGAAAAAGTTCTGTGACTGTGAGGGACCAAAAGAAATCACTGAACAAAAGGGAGAGAAGAGGAGGGCTTAAGTAGTTAGAGGTCTTGTAGGCAGCAAGGATGTTGCATTTTTCTCCTAAATGCAGAACACTTTAAGAAGCTAATATTTATCAAATGGATTTCAAGGGAATCTTGAGTAGAAGTTTAAGGACAAACTGGGTGGTTACTGCAACAATCTAGGTGAAAGGAGACATTGACTGGATTAAGGTGACTATGATGGAAGTAAACAATGGAAATAAAGAAGTAGAGAGATCCTGAATACTCTTACTTAAGTGTTCAGATAGACTGAATGGGAAATAAATAATGGAAAGTAAGGATGACTCCTTAGTTTCTCCTGGACCAACTGGGTGGGTAGAGATGCCCTTCACTGAGGGAGAAGGTTAGATTAACAACAGAGAGGGATGAGACAGGAGATCAGAAATTTGGGGAGTTCCCATTGCAGCTCATCAGGTTAAGGAGCCGAAATTATTTCTATTAGGATGCAGATTTGATCCCTGACCTCACTCAGTGGGTTAAGGATCTGGTATTGCCATGAGCTGCAATGTGGGTTGCAGATGCAGCTCAGATCTGGCATTGCTGTAGGCTGGCAGCTGCAGCTCCAATTCAACCCCTAGCCCAGGAATTGCCACATGCTGTAGGTGCAGCCATTCAAGACAGACAGACAAAGGAGGGGAGGAAGAAAGAAAGGAAGGGAAGGAGGGAGGGAGGAAGGGAAGGAGGGAGAGAGGAAAAGAAGGAGGGAGAGAGGAAGGAAAGGAGGAAGGAAGGAGAAAAGAAAGGAGGAAAGAAAGCAAAGAAAAAAGAAATTTTGTTTTGGATAGCTAAGCCTGAGATGCCTGAAATATTCATGAGGTGAGAGTTCAGAGTTCAAGTCTGGGATAGAGAGACATTTGAGAGTTCAGCACATTTAAACTTCTCAAGATGGATGAGGTTTCCTGGGGAGTGTGGTGAAGAGCCCATCTATGGCCAAGCTTTGGAAAATTTCAATATTTTCAAGAACTAGGAGAATGAAGAGAGAAAAGGATCATCCATGTGAGAATAGGGCCTGGCAGAAAGCAGGGACGAAATGGGATGTTTATTATTAACCTAGAAACAAAATTGTATTTTAGTTTCTCTTGAAAAATAGTTTCCCAGCTCAAAACAATACTATCTAGGTTGGGATGACTGATATACTACAATAAACCATGTGAATAGTCTTTTTCTTTTTTTGTAGGCCAAAAATAGTCACATGTTGGCATTTGCATAACGTTCAGTCTGATACAAACACAACTTGGAAGAAAATTCATTTATGTTGTGGGACAGTACACAGTTCTAAAATGTTGCCCTTTCACATATGTACAGTAAGCTTTTGCTAACATTAAATGCTTATTACCTTAGACATTGTAAAAAATATCAAAACAAATCATACACAGTAATGCTACATACCACTTACCAATTAATTTTATGCTGGCAATCAAGCTGACAGCCTGAAAATGCCATTGACAACTTATCACCATATTCTGACTATTGAAAATCCAAATAATACTATTCCCTGATAAATCTATACATCCAGCAGGGTAAGCACTTGCAATTTCACACATCTCAAAATTTTCTGTCTGGTTTAAGAAAAATCTCTGATTTCCTCCTTCTTTCTACAGGGAAAACATTAATTTTAAGGAAATTAATAGGCATAGTTGACTGTTCTATTATCTAATCTTAGTTTGTAGAGTCTACGTTTTGAAAGGCTATTCTCATATAGTTTGAGTGACTTTGTATAATCACAGGTCTACCTCATATTATCAAACAGACACATCCCAAAATATTATGCTAATAATTCACTATATTTTAAATTTACCAAGGACTCATTATTTAAAGCTAGGATTACAGATTTAGATGTCAGATACATGAATCAGGCCAGTGTAATAGAAAGGAGTGGTGTCTGTGGCAAATAAAGAAGGTACCCCCCACCTAAATGAAATCTTTTTTTCTAAAACATAAACTCTGCAAAAATAATTCAGTAGGGATGGTGTATAGGGTAGAAGGATTTCAGCAGGCCCAGCTGACAGTTTGAGACATCTGATCTAAAGTAAACTCACATGGATTTCCTGGGTATTATTACTAGATATGCTCTAGATTTATTTAAAGTTAGAATTTTAAGATATTGATTTTATTATTTTTAAAAGGGTAAGAGCTATAATTGTAAACGTCCTTTTTTTTTTTTTTTTAAAGAATGTGGAAGACTTTATAGTTCTAGAATGCAATGTGCATTACACAAATGGTGTATAGTAACTATGGACCATTCTATAGAAATACCCAGAGGATTTTGGTTACTTTTTTTTTTTTTTTAAACTTTTTTTTGTAAGGATTGTGACATTTTATTTATTTATTATTATTATTTTTTTGTCTTTTGTTGTTGTTGTTGTTGTTATTGTTGCTATTTCTTGGGCCGCTCCCTCGGCATATGGAGGTTCCCAGGCTAGGGGTCCAATCGGAGCTGTAGCCGCCGGCCTACGCCAGAGCCACAGCAACGCAGGATCCGAGCCATGTCTGCAACCTACACCACAGCTCATGGCAACGCCGGATCGTCAACCCACTGAGCAAGGGCAGGGACCGAACCCGCAACCTCATGGTTCCTAGTCGGATTCGTTAACCACTGCGCCACGAACTCCGATTTTGGTTACTTTTGAAGTAATGAATATAAGCCATGTTTAGGCTAGAAACAAATAGAAACTTGGTCCTATGTGGTGATACCCAAGGTAACCTACATAATTTTCTATACTTTATTTTCCTCATCTGTGAAATGAGGATTAAAAAAGTACTTATAGGATTATTATGGAAATTAAGAGGGATGATGTATGTTTACAAAAATACTAGCACAATGCTTAGGTCAAGGCAAAAGTCTAGTCGCAAAAAAAAAAAAATAGTACAGGAGTTCCTGTTGTGGCTCAGCAGAAACCAACCCAATTAGAGTTCATGAGGATGTGGGTTCAATGCCTGGTCTCACTCAGTGGGTTAAAGGATCCAGTATTGCTGTGAGCTGTGGCATAGGTTGCAAACGTGGCTCAGATCTCCATTACTGTGGTGGTGTAGGCTGGCAGCTGTGGGTCTGATTCTACCCCCAGCCTAGGAACTTCCATATGGAACTGCTGTGCTGAAAAACAAAAAACAAAAAAAACAAATAGTACCATACTCTGGTCTTCCCTCTGTACCACACTCCCTGCCTCCTTAAAATCTTTCCCTTTATCTTCATGTACTAATAATAGTCTCTACAGGATAAACAAACAAGTATCAGAAACACATGCTTATAAACCCACTGCTCAATGTTCCCTTTCAATTTCATTATTTCTATATGCAATTATCCTGCTCTTATTTTCCTACACTAAACTGTGCTGATGAAATATACTTCTTGGAGAGCTTCCTAAACTCAACCAGGAAAAGAAAAAGCCTCCATAATGTATAATTAGTCATTTCATATGCACATCTCTAAAGTAAACATAGCAACATTAACAACCATTATTTTAGATATTTAGGTAAATACATGTAGGTTATCATATATGAAAAAGTAAAATTTTGGTTTTCTTTATTTCTCTTAAAATAAGTCATCCTGGCTGCGTGTTCTGCCAAGAGCTGTGAATTTACTACTTAAGTGCCAAAATATCTACTGCCATTTGAATAAAACAAATAATATGTGTAATCTACTTTTTTTATTCTCAGAAAACTGGAAATGTAACTACCTTCTTTGTCATGTCTGAGGATCGTCATTCTGAACTTGACTGTTCTTCACTCATCCAGCTAATCCCTACTGAGCACCCCCACAACTGTCCTAGGGCACATGTGTCACTGGACTTCACAGAGGTGTTGACATGTCCCTTTCAGATAACTACATTATTTTTTAAATTTCATAGTTTCTCCCCTCATTTATATTCAGAGGGTTTATATTATTGAATTGTTATTAATTTGTCTAAACATATAAATTAAACAGTAAATTAAACAGTTTCTTAAAAGTAAACAGGCTCTAAATAAGGACTTAAGGGCTTATGAATGCATAAAGTGAATTTTACAGCAAGAAACTTGGCTGGATTGGAAAGCTGGGTTCTATGGTATGTTTTGGTGAGAATTCTGGATCCATTTGATAAATGAGATCTCTTTGTTAAAGGTTTTTATTTGCAAGTTATTCTAATGGAGAAAAAACCATTTCTTAAAACATTAGCTGGTATATTATTATATTCAAAGTGAAACCAGGTTTTTGGTTTTAAGTTGTCAGCCATATAATCAAATGACTGTCTTTACTTGTATAAAGACAGCAATTACTATGGTTAATGATTCTTAGCGATGGATTATTCATGCTGTTTAGCTAGCTGAACATTATGTTTCTATAATAGTAAAAAAAAAAACATAATTAATATGTTTTGTGGCAGTTAAGAAGCAGGTGTCAAACCAAAAACTAAAATTTTCCAATTAGGGTGACATAAAAAGGAAGGTGATATGAGAGTAGACGAGAGCAAAAACAAAATTTTAAGACTTAAGAGAGGAAATGAGACAGTATTCTAATTAAAGTTGACTTCCTTAATCTAAAAGCAAGGGAACAATTTTTACATGGTGATGTATCAATGTCTCAATAAGCCATTATTTTTTATAAAATGAAGCAAGCTGAATGCAGTGAATAAACACAAGCCTCAGGAAAAACAATTTAAATGCTTCAGCTGATTTATACTTGTTACGACAAAACTTTAGGTTTCTAAACTTATTTTTGTATTATAGAAAAATTTTAAAATTTCATTTAACTTTTTTTTGTTTGTTTGTCTTTTTGCCTTTTTCTAGGGCCACTCCCGAGGCACATGGAGGTTACCAGGCTAGGGGTCTAATCAGAGCTGTAGCCGCCAGCCTACGCCAGAGCTACAGCAACATGGGATCCGCGCCGCCTCTGGAACCTACACCACAGCTCATGGCAATGCCAGATCCCCAACCCACTGAGCAAGGCCAGGGATCGAACCCACAACCTCATGGTTCCTAGTCGGATTCGTTAACTAATGTGCCATGACGGGAACTCCTCATTTAACATTTTTAAGTGTATATAATTGTTACTTTTTGAACTATTACAATTGTTCATTCTCTTAACATTCAGACTCACAACTTAGTCATTCTTCCTTAGATGTCTCCCTTACTTCATCCCAGGGGTCACACACTGAAATGCCTACAGAAGCCGTGGGAGGCTGGAGGGCAGGTAAATGGCCCCAACTAGCTCAGTGTAAGACAGCAAAGAGTGCTGGTGATTGTAGAGAACTGCCATTTAAACACACACACACACACACCTGTGGGCTGACTTCTGACTTGTTTTACAACCCTTGCACTGTAGCTAATAAGGGGATAAAAACTGTTGATTCTGTATCCGAAATTTTCCTGGAATCTATAACATCATTGCTACTACCTCTGGGCCACTGTCGTCATTTCTGTTTCTTCCCAAGTTTACTTGTGTCCTTTCCTTATTTTTCATATATTCATTTACTTGTTTCCCTAGAATCCAGACCCAAGCGGAGGCCATGTTTCCTTTTTCAGATTGTTTTATGTATTTGAAATCTGTATAACCAGTATAAATAGATTCATGGCTATTAAAGGTGGATTACATCTTTACCAGTATAACTTACCCAATTACCCTTCTTGACCAGATTAAAGCTTTTTACTTTAAATTCTGTCATCTTACAAATACAGCCATGTTATACTTTTAAATTTATTTTTTTGTCTATTATTACATTGTCATCCTTTTACTTTAAAATGATATTATTTTGCTTAGCTTTGTCTTTTTAAAAAACTAAATAGTTTTTGTTTTCCAACCAGTATGGCAGATTCTACCTTTCCATAAGAAACCAGATCTATTGATAATCGTAATATATTTGTTAAGCATTTTGCTATGCTTCTTATTCTTTTTGCTTTGATCACATTTATTTCCTTTGTTCTTGAATATATACTTTCTATGAAAATAAGGCAGTTGATATTTTTTTCTTATACATCCTTGTGTGTTTGAAGTAATCTGGGGTATTTGATCCAGAACATTATTATTTTTTTCTGCTATATGGCATCTTATAAGAATTATTTTTACCATCTGAGTTGCTCTGAAACAAAATAAGAATAATTTGCTTAAATGTCATTTGTTTAATCATTTTATAGTTCTAATCTTGAATTCTTGATTCTGATTATTTAGCCAGCAAAGTATGGTGTTTTTTTGTTGTTGTTGTTTTTTGGTTTTGTTTTTTGTTTTTTTTTGGTGGTTGTGGTGGCAGTGGTGGTGGTATGTATGCTTCTGCTTTTGTATTACTGAGATCATTCTTTTGTTTTTATGCACACTCAATCTTAGCTCATCTGGATAAGCAATTTTGAATCACAAACTTATTTAACTGCAATACCGTATACATTATTCCATTACTTTCTATCATTAAATGCCACAGAAAAGAAGTCTAATCACAAGCTAATATTTTCACTCCCTTTATTTTTATCTGTTTGGAGTAATTAAGGTTTTTTCTTCTTTCATTTTAAAATTAAAAAAGAAAAACTCATATTTTTACCAAAGTGTGGCTAGTTTGGTCTTCGTTAATTTTACCTAGTGTTCTGAGGTCAAATGATAGAAAATGAGAGTATTATCTTTTATTTTTGTCTGCGAGTCTGGGTTTCTTATAATTCAATCTATAATTTTTGTTTGTTTTTGCCCTTTTAGGGCCGCACCTGCGATTCACAGCTAGGAGTTGAATCAGAGCTACAGCTGCCAGCCTACACCACAGCCACAGCAACACAGGATTCGAGCTGTGTCAGCAACCTACACCACAGCTCACAGCAATGCCAAATCCTTAACCCACTGAGCGAGGCCAGGAATAGAACCTGTGTCCTCATGGATACTAGTCAGGTTCATTACCACCGAGCCATGGCAGGAACTGCTCTTATGTTTTTTAAAAAATCATTTTTTATTATATTCACAGTACTATGAACATTTGTGTACAAGATTTTGTTTGGACATATTTTTTCCAATTCTATTAGGCTTATGACCAGATTTGAACTGCTGGATCATATGCTAAATATATGGTTAACATTTTGAGGATGAGCCAAACTGTTTTTGAATGTGGCTGCAGCATTTTACAATCCCACAAAGAATTTATAAGTGTTCAATTTTCTCCACATCCTCATTAGTACTTGTTATTGTCTGTCTTTTTTATTTTAGCCATCTACTGGATGTGAAGTAGTATTTCATCATACTTTTGATTTGTATTTTCCTAGTGACTAATGTGTATCTTTTGTTTATAGGGCATTTGTAAATCTTGTTTGGAGAAAGAAATGTCTATTCAAATCATTTGTCTATTTTAATTGGGCTATATTTTAATTTCTGAATTATAAGAGTTATTTATGTCCTGTGAATTTGTCTCTTGTCAGGAAGAGATTTGTAAATATTTTCCCCCATTCTGTAGTTTGTCTTTTCATTTTATTCATTGTGCCATTTGAAATCGTTTTAAATTTGATGTCCAATTTTCTCATATTTTATTTTATCACTTGTGTTCTCAGTATCATACCTAAGATACCACTGACTAACGCAAGATGATGACAATTTATTCCTCTTTACTTCTAAGATTTTTATAGTTTTAGCTCTTACGTTTAGGCTTGTGATGCATTTTGAGTTACATTTTTGTATATGGTGTGAGGTAGCATCTAATTTCATTCTTTTGCATGTGATTATCATTGCCTTAGTGAAGACTATCCTTTCTCTTGTTGGAAATCAATTGATCACAAACTCAAGGGTTTGTTTCTGAACTCTCAGTTCTATTGTACTGATACATGTTATGTCTGGGTCCTTTGTATTTTCAAATAAATTTTAAGATCAGCTTGTAAATTTTTGCAAAAAAAGGCAGCTGATAATTTGATGCATTAAATCTGTAGAATCATTTGGGGGATACTGCCATCTTAACAATATTAAATGTTCTAATCCATGCACATGAACTATTTCCCAATTTATTTATGTTTCTTTAATCTCTTTTAGTGATGTTTTGAATCTCATTTGTGTTTTTGGTGGACAAGTTTTATATTATTCCTAAACATTTCATTCTTTTAGATGATACTGTAAATGGATTGTTTTTCATTTTGTTTTTAGATGTTCACTGCTAGTGTATAAAAATACAACTGATATCTTTAGCTCAATCTTATGTCTTAAAACTTTGCTAAACTTCAGTTCTAACAGTGTGTGCATGTGTGTGTGTGTGTGTGTACTCCTTTGAATTTTCTAATAAAGGATGAGTTCATCTTTGAATAAGGATAGATTTACTTCTTTTCCAATCTGTCTGCTTTTTATTCCTTTTTCTTGCCAATTGCCCTGGAGAAATATTCAGTCTTTCACTATTAAGAAAGATGGTATAGTTATGGGGATTTTGCAGATGTCCTTTATTAGTTGAGGACGTTCCCTTCTATTCCTAGTTTGTTGAGTATTTTCATCATGAAAATGTGTTGGATTTTGTCAAGTGATTTTCTACATCTATAGAGATGACCATGTGTCTTTTGTTCTATTGATATGTTTATATTACACCAACTGATTTTCATATTATATTGGCTTGCATTCCTGGTCTAGCTCCCACTTGATTATGCTGTATAATTTTTATTTATTGCCAGATTTGATATAGGATATTTGAGTTTACATTCAGGTTTTCTATTTCTTCGTGCTTTGGTAGTTCGTGTTTTTGTAGTCATTTGTCCATTTCATCTAGGTCATCTAATTTGTTATGTAATTGTTCATAGCATTCCTTAATAATATCTTTTATTTCTGTAAGACTTGTAGTAATGTCTCCTCTTTATTATATTCTTTTAAATATCATTTTCTTCAAAATTTTAATAAGGTATCTTAATTTCTCATTCAATTAACTGGCATGGCTTCTCACAGTATTTAATATGCTATTCAGTCTTTATTAATTATACTAAAGTCTGGGATTTACTATTCTGTGCATTTATGTTCTTTGGCTCTTATATCAATATTATTGTCCCTATATGATAATTTGTGTAACTCTTGAAACTTTTTACAAATTAGATGATACCCTTCCCAATTTCCTGAACTTTCATTTTAGGGGTAGACAGTACTTTGAGATTCAAATCCTCATTTGAATAAAAAGTTATTGTTCAATTAAAATAATAAATCATAATAAAAAATCTAATATTTAATAAAATAGCAATCAGCAGCTACCACATGCCAGGTATTACACAATGCACTTTATGTGACATCTCATTATACCAACATAAACATTCTTTGAGTCAAGTTAGATTAAAAAATCAAACTTGACCCCAGTTTTGTATGACTACAGAGCCCACATTTTTAACCTGTGGTTGACAAATTTTTTTTTAAAGGGCCAGATAGGAAATATTTTCAGTTTGTGGGCCATATGGTCTTTGCCACAATGTCTCAACTCTGCTATTGTAGCAAGAGAGCAGCCTTAACAATAAGTAAATGAATGGGTGTAGCTGTGTTCTAAGAAGTTTGATTTACAAAAATCTAGTAGTTGCCTAGAAGTAATAGCTTGTGGTCCCCTGTTATTCACAAGCACACCACACTGGCCTACTTCTTTCTTAAATCCCTCCCTGTTTATTTACCACATAAATCAATTTCTTCTGCTTGTGGACATCTACCATAGTAAATATTGTAACATCATCATCCTAAATTATATATCCTTGTTTATATAAATAGGACTTGGAATGTCTTCTTGTGTTAACTATATTGACAAAAGATTGTGTCAAAGAATAAGTGATTTAATATATTTTATTGTATCTCTCTGTAACACCTGACCCCATGCTACAGATTGTAGTAGTTTAGAAATTTAAACGACTTTATCAGGAGAGTTTTGTTCCAATAAAGCCACTCACTTAAGTTCACATAATAGAAATGTAAAAATTGGACAGTTAAGATATTGATATGGAAATGCAGACAACTGCAATATAACAAGGTTCTATGGTCAACATCTCTGAGTATGAAGTTTCTAAATGTAGAAAAAATATTTTCTTCCATTCTTTTGGTTTCAATTTTCTCCTCAGACTTTCCTATCTCAAGGAATCATAATTTATTAAAACTCTAAGTCCATGATGTATTATTGTAAGAATAGGTAATCATCCAGGTACTAATCAATGTATAGATATTGATAATATTTTTCATATTTTAGAAATGGGTAATAACACCATTTTCCAGGTTTAAAAATTTTTAGCATGAGTTCCTCTCTATGAAGCAATGGCTTTTTTTTTTTTTGCTTTTTCAGGCAGATAGTATTCGTTTTAAGATTTGTTTAGTATTCAGTTGTTCTTTCATTAACATTAAACCTTTTTTTTTTTCTGCCCCTCAGCATATGGAGTTCCCAGGCCAGGGATCAGATGTGAGCCACAATTAGCAGCAATGTGGATACTTTAATGCTGGATCCTTTAACCACTGTGCCAGGCTAAGGGTCAAACCTGCATCCCAGTGCTCCAGAGATGCTGCCAATCCTTTTGTGCCACAGTAAGAACTCCTATACCCATATTTTTTTAAGCAGCCTATATGAAGATTGATACTTTAAGGCTTAAGGTAGACTTAAAACAGAATCATTCTTTCAACTGTTAGTGAAATATATCTGTAATGAAAAGTTTCAGGACAAGTATTATATGTGGTATGGGCTAGAGATACCATCTATAGCCTTTGCCCAGAGACTTGTAATTTGGTAGTCACAGAATTGATAACTTGGTGTAAGAATGTTAGAGTTTTCTAACCTGGGGAAAAAATAAATGAACAGGAAATACTGAGTCAGTCAGAATGAGAAGGAATACAATTTAAAGTCTGCATGGTTTTAATTACTAGACTATGGCTGAAACTATTGACTGGTTACCCCCAAGTCAAACTCAAACCACTGTTGCCCTGCTTCATTTACCCTAAAGACCTAAAGTCCTTTATCTCTCAACATCTCTTAAAGCTAGAGCAGCTACATGCCATGGGCCAGTAAGTCCACAGTGGACATCTGCTAGTGGTTGTTGGGAAAGCTTTTATTTCCCAACTAAAAGAAAAGGACTCAATAGGCACATGTCATTCCTCATTTTTCCTGCCCTGAACTAGAATATTATATCTGAAGCTGCAGAGGCATTCATCTTGCATTAGGCACAAGAGAAAGCATGAAGACAAAACCCTGAAACTGAGCCTCTACACAAAAAGGATACAACTACTTTCCTTCAGACTTCCTGTCTTGGAAAAAATAAATCCGTATAGCTTTACGTCATTGTGCATAATTTTCAATTACTTTTGGGCCACATAATGTAAGTAAAAACTGGTTTTTAGGATAACCTTGGATAATAAATAAGATTTCTTTCTCTTTCAAAACGTTTAATTTCATATTACTAATTATTAACTAAATCTGCTATAATGTTAAAAATGAATGGTTATTATTATTAGGGCTTTAAATTTTTGTTACTGACATTTTATTTTTGAAAGAACATATCAAAAACTTTGAAATACAGAAAATAACACTTTTTTACTTCAATTTAATGTACCTTGTGCTCCATAACTCAATATAATTTTAAAAACTTCCATGACTGGACAAAAACAAAAATTACACCATTGTTCCACAGCTGTGAGAATCCTAGTATTGTACAAATTTCATTTAGTATTAGATATCAAATGACGTATGATAAAAAATATATCTTAATCTGCCTTAGACACAGAAGAAGTGATTTAGGATACTCTGTAGAGATTTCTTGACTATAAGGCTGAATGCATCTAAAAAACATTAATTTTGGAGTTCCCATCATGGCTCAGTGGTTAACGAATCCGACTAGGAACCATGAGGTTGTGGGTTCGATCCCTGGCCTTGCTCAGTGGGTTAAGGATCCAGCATTGCCATGAGCTGTGGTGTAGGTCGCAGACACGGCTCAGATCCCATGTTGCTGTGGCTCTGGTGTAGGCCAGCGGCTACAGCTCCGATTCGACCCCTAGCCTGGCAACCTCCGTATATGGCGGGGGTGGCCCAAGAAATGACAAAAAAAGACAAAAAAAAAAATTAATTTCTTCAATGATTTTAAATTGCTTTGTGAGGTACACAACAATTAAATGCTCCAATAACTGATTTAATTCAAGTGAATGGCAAAAATTATACATCATAATATAGCACCTATCACATACTACTCAAAGGTGAAAAAACAGTCAAAATAACTCTTCAAGTTACATAGCATTAGAAGACCTCAAAGATAGCTTAGGTTTCAGAACAAAATTTAGTTATCAAGAAAATGACAGAATCAATCCAATGTGACCAAAATATCAAAAGTACCCCAGTGAGTTCTTCTGGGTCCATTCAAAAGAGGCCAAGACACTAAGAGGGGAAATGGACTACAAGTTGATAGGTAGTCAATGACTTGCTAGATTGTGCTACTGAAATCACTTTCTGACACTTGAGTTACTGTTACTGGGAACTTTGGTATATCTGGGAAAAACAATACACTTAGGAAAATGAGGTTATTAAATCAAAGTAAATTCCATCTGCCTTCCTTCCCACACTAAATTATGAGCTGTGAGCTCAGGAGGCTCCTTTTCTAGGATGAACCCATATGGAGGCCTTGACGCAGTGGCTGGAGCTGGAGTTACCATGCATACTTTAGTGGCTAAGCTGTACAGAAGGCCGGCACTGAGTACTGTCAATGCCAAATCTCAGAACTCATCCCTTCCCCATGCTGGCTCAAAGATGGCAAATACCTGTATAATTTAGATTTAACAAGCTTGAGTAAGGTCTCCCACTGAAACCCTTTCACTGAAAATAGAACATTCAAGAGGAGTTAAGTTTTAATCAAGATAAAGCCTCAAATTACATTTAGATATTTTTCTCTAAGTCTCTATTTCCATGTGGTAAGGAAAAAAAAAAAGTCATAGATATATATGTGTGTATATATGTGTAGCAGAGGCTATGACTTAAAAGTTCATCTTTAAGTTGGCAAAGTTCTAGACACCAGGAGAGACCAATAAATTTCAAGCAGCATGGAATTAATAAATTCATATCTGAAGTATACATGCATATGCAAGGTTGCAGTTAATAGCAATAATTTGCTCTATTCATTCAGAAATCCAACAAAAGGCAGTGATATTTCTATTTAGCTCAATATAAGCAGCTGTTGTGGGGAGAGGGCTGAATTCAGTGATAAAACAGATGTTTAATAAACTTATTTTTCTAGTTGTACCTGTTTGTGAAAAATGTAGAATGATGCTTCATTATATGTTGTCAAATATTTCAATAAACTGATGCCAAATATAGACTTTCAAAGTAAATATCAAGGTAAATGAAACTTAGTCTTAGTTATGAAGATACTAAGCATTTGGTGAGGAAGACAGGAACTCAGCTAACTCTACACAAGGCATCATTCTAAGCATTAAGAGTAATGCCAATGAAAGGAAGATTAATCAATCATCAGTTCTAAGCCAATGTGTATCTATCAGCATGCTAGTAAAGGCGTATTAAAAAGCAAACACAAGAACAGTTAAATATTTGCTGTTATTAAATTTACTACTAAAGAACTTCATTATTAACTAGAATTCTCTAGGTCTTATAATACTAAATGAAAAGTCACATTTGAATCCTTTTTTTTTTTTTTTCTTTTTAGGGCCGCACTTGTGGCATTTGGAAGTTCCCAGATGTCACATCAGAGCTATAGCTGCTGGCCTGCGCCATGGCCACAGCCACAGAGGATCCGAGATATGTCAGCAACCTACACCACAGCTCACTGAGGGAGGCCAGGGATGCAACCCACATCTTCATGGATACTAGTCAGATTCATTTCCACTATGCCACAGTGGGAACTCTCACATTTGAATTCTTAATTCTATCACTAATCAGATTAATTTGTTTCTGGAAGGTGAAATACAAAAACAATAAATGCTCAATTACGCATGTGCTTAAACACAATCTCTCTTTTTTTTTTTAAGAATGATTAGAAAAATGGAAGAGGAAATTAAATTTTTATAGAATGAAATATGCTTTCAATAGTTGAGCTTCAACAAAGGTATTTTACATGAGGTAAACGGCGGTGAGCCATAGGCTTCCCTGGCTGTAAAACGTAGACCTTGAGTGCCACTGCTGCGAAAGCCCTTTTCCTTACCCAAAATTCCCTGTCTCTGGGATGAATTTAGAAATGGCACACAAGGGTTGTAGGTAAATCTCTGCAGCCCACACAGTCTGAATCAAACTGGGCTCAGGTAACATATTTGCTAAGGCTAACCAGCACAAAGACATTCTCAGTGGGTCTAATGTATAATAATTATTCTCTGAGGTCAACTGACTCAGACGTGCAAGATGTCTCAATGCATACAACATTAAAGAAAGTATTGGTCAACAGTTCTAATTCAGTAAGTGGCTATAGGGCAACTTCCTGAGGCTGAACATGATATAAGGTGCTGAGAACAAGCAGGAGATGGGAAAGATGTATACAGTCTCCAGGAGCAAATAATTGTTACTTAAAACACACTGAACCAAATTTTAAGGATTAAATTCTGAAAACATTAGATGTAGATTGAAAATAAAACAAAAACAAATTTTTACCTTTGTATAACAATTAACCTTGATCCCAAAGCAGTGTTTAATCTTAGGAGTTTGCTTTAGAAGGTGGGTGAAGAGGGGGTTCTTGCTCATATTTAGTGTCTTATTCAAGTATCTCTGTTATTAAGGGGGAAAATATTAGTTTTTACTTTTTAAAATTATGTCCAAATAATACTAAGTTTCATTTAAAAGTGAATGTATCCATGCAGGATATTTTCTATTTTGCTTCAATCACCCATGATTATTCAAAACCTAATGAATTAATGTCATTCTGACTCCAGCTAAAATGATAATATAGGAAAATACTGTCTCCCACTATGGGTATAGGCCTCTAGAAATTAATAATGGGGGGGAAGGTCATGAAATCACGCATTCAATGACAACAACAAAAAAGATCAAATCTCTTTTCTTTCTTGCTAAGGGTATGCTTCTCAAATAGTTTTCTTCATATCTTTCCCACTTTGTATGCCACCTCCCACTTTGCACCAAAACCATTTGATCTTGAACCTTTAAATCTCAGTCTTTTGTGCTGCATGCATCAGTGAATCCTCCTGTTAGCATGAGAAATCCATGCTACTCAATTATTTTTACTCAACAGGCTTAGAGTTAGAATTTTAAATTAAAAAAAAAAGTCCATAGTATATTGTAATTTGAAATTAACCAAGTTTTTGGGCTAAATGACATTAATTCCATGAGCATCTTCAACTCAAGAGACATTCTGCACTCCACTGGTTTTTCTTTCTCATCACATATATACTCTGATAGCCATACACAAATAGTAAAAATCAAGAGGAGAATAACATGTTTTAACCAAGATAGTGCTTCACATAAAATTATAAACTCATCTGATGAGACTTCTCAACACCAGTCACATATAAGAAGTCTTCAGATTATCTGAGATTTAATGTGAACAATTTGAAATGTGTCAAGAGTTCAAGGTAACAAACACTCAAGTGCCACTGATTGCCAATGATTTTCTTCCTTATAAAAACATGATTTGCTTACTCCCAAATGACATAGGAACACAGTCTCTTTCACTGACACAATAAAAAAGATCCAAATCTTGGAAACAGGTGAAAAATCCAGTACTTTAACGTCATAGACTCATTAATTTAGTGAGATTCTACTGTTTTTGATACTTCAAAGCAAAAGACCTTAAATAGTTGGGATCCAAAGTACATCTGAATTTTGATATATATTTTCCATCTTATGTACTTGATTATTAACTGATTCTCAACCAAGTCCTTTCAAAAAAATCTTTTGATACAGGCTCTGAAAGAATTTCATTGCCAGTATTACTCTTTATTATTATTATTATTACATGGGGAAATAACCCAGTGACAGCAATTATTCAATTTCATAAAATGAATCAATAGCAGAGCCTGAGAGAGAATCTAAGACTCTGATTCAGAATAATCTACATAATCAGAAATAACAGCAAACACAATCTTTTCCAAGCCTAACTACCCCCTAATACCCATTTTCCTCCCTAAAATCACTTTCAAGGGGTCATATCAGCTACACGGATTAAGAAACTCTCTTGTGATGTAGCAAATCCTTACCATGGCTGCTAAGTTTTGTGGCTACTGTTGCTTTTCCTTTTCTTAAACTCTTTCCTGCTTCTAATACTTACCGGATCTACTTGAGTGCAATCTAAAAGCAGCTGTTTTTCTAAGATTTGTCCCTTTATATATTTCTCTGGTGTGTGAGAGCATGGGAGGTGATGTTGGAGCATACAGATTCACAAGTCAGGCTATATCAGTAGTAGCACTCAATAGGATTGAACTTTAAGCTATGAAGAGAATTCTTTCTAGCTATTTCTTTTCAAAGAGGAATTCTGTATGCATTACAGAAATAAAATCCAAAAGTCATGAGCAAATCAGTAAACATGAAAACAAAAAAAGACAGTAATTTTATTGACCCTAGTTCAAAGAAACCCAGATTAACATGTTCAGGCAGACTCTGAAATATACAACTGTCACAATGAAAGCATTTCAGAGCAAAATGTGCTGCAATATGCTACTATGATTAAAAGCCATGTAATCGGGGGAACCTCTGTAACAAAAAGAAAAAGAAAATGAACTAGGCAAATAGCTTTTCAGACTTTTCTAAAAAGATAGGCTGTAATTTTGTCATAGTTACACAAGGGTAGATGGGACTTTCATCTTTACCTAATATTAAAACATATTTTCATCTACGTATTTAATTATATTCAAAGAAATCACACATGGTTTAATACTGAGAATAAACTATTATTCTGATACTATTACATGTGTTTTAAGTCTGAACCCATAGTAACACACACTAAAGGAAATCATTTAGCACATACTCTCTAAATAGAAAAGATCCTTGCAGCTTTTCTTGTACTTTTGGCTTTTTTTTTTTTTTATGTACAAATATCACCAGACACAAATGAGAGAATAAGGAGCAGCAATGAAGTACATACACCATATGTTCCCACTGTAGGCTGAGTCCCGGTCTTTGTTCCGATATTCTAGAGCCACTAGATGGAAAGCTAAGTACCCCTTTATTAAAACACATTTTTACATTATCGCTGGCAAAAGTTATACTTCTGCTAGGTTCCGTCGTCTTGATTATTCCTGACGATATTTGCTTCTTTAACAGAGATCTCTTTCAATTCTAGGAACCTGCAGTATAACCGCCCTGGAAAACAGGTCGGTAGCAGGACAATCTGATAAAACAATGTAAGGGGTAGATAGTGAAGAAGAATGCAAAGTTATTTTCCTAGTGAAAGAGTTCTGAAGTAATTTTATATCAATGACATTTTTTTTTAACCGGCTACGCACCTATCTAAATATCACCCTGTCCTAAATTAGTAGGGTTTCCTCAATCTTAAAATCTTCCAGAACAGTTTTAACGGTACAACTGAAACCAAAAACACTAACCACGCCCTTTATACCCAGAGTCAAACCACCTTTTGCTTTTTATCCTCTCTCCAAGTCCAAACATGTACATCTTTCACCTAAAAGGGTTTGCACCAGTTTCCTAACCCGAGTGAGAGACTCTTAGCTGTGCCTTGATATTATTCCTATTGGGAGACGCTTTCTCCCAGGCAGAGCAGACGCCCAGAAGTGGCACCCACGCTTACCTCCCACACACCTGCAACCCCTGGCGGGATGCTGGAGCTAAGGCTCCGAGGACTGCGCTCCGCTCCTGTTCCTGCTCTCCTCTCTCCCGGGAAACTACAGTCCAGGCTGCGCCTTCGGCTGCTACAGGGACCCAAGCTCCGCCTCTCCCTCCTCTAGTTGGCGAATTCAGCAGCTGTTGCTCCTCCCCCGGCTGTTCCGCCTGCTGCCCGGTTGGAGGCGGCGGGAAGCTGCTGCCCTGGTACCTTCGCGCTCCCAGCACTTCTGCAGCTGTCCTATCGCTTTCCTTCCCCGGGGACCCTTCTCCCTTCACTCAGTGGCTTGACACCTGGCACAGGGCTTCCCGCCCCGTCCCGACACCTACGCGAGGAGCCCGGGCTCGACCTATCCCTGACTGACCAGCAGGTCTGGCCGCCCGGTGTGCCTGGTTCTTGGCCGCTTTGGGGGAAACTGCTCCTCTAGCTAGGGCGCATCCTCACACCGCGTCCTCGCTCCACCAGGGCGATTTCTCCCCCCCCCCCCCCCCCCCCGGCTTCCTCTCAGGTTCCACAGCTCAGGCGCCCCATATTCCCCATTCGGAGCTCTTCCCCCGCCCCCATTCCTTCCTGGGCTCCGCTAGCCCGCCCCCACAATGGGTGAGTTGACTGCGGGGCCGACCCTGCATCCTGATTGGCGCAGGTGAGACCTGACCCCTCCCTTCCTCTTCTTTCATTTCACCCTCTCTCTTCTTCTCACCTCCTCCAGCAAAGGCAGGGAACTCTATTACTATTGGTTGAAACTGTCTCCACCCATCACCTTAGGCTCTACCGCAGGGCCTGACGGGAGTTGTAGTCTCTTATGTGCAGGAACTGCCGACGAAGCCCGCGAGTGGGACTACGAGTCCCCACAAACCCCTGCGCGACTCCGGCTGGGCAGGATTCCGGACAACGCCTGGTTCCTCTCGGGTCCTTCCGGCGTCGCCGGAGTGAATTGATCCGGGAGTTGAAGAGGGCTCCAAAGGTGGGAAGTGAAGTCAGTCCCTCAGTTGCCGGTAAGGTGAGGCTGTTCTGTCCCAGTCCCCATAGCGCCGCGCGGAGCAGAAGAGGTCTAGGGTCACACGGGAGCCGTGGCTGAGGCCCTTGGGCTTGGTTCTGGCAGGCGGAGCGGACGGGGCTGGGAACCGGGCCCTATGGGCGTAAGCGAGGTTACCCTACGCGAGTGGCGTAAAGCGGGTTTGTAAATGCCGCCTGCCCTGCTCGGGCCCGAGCGCCTCCAGGAAGTCTTCTCTAGGTGGGGGCGGGAGGGGAAGGGCGAAGTTGGCCTCTGGTGCCCCCGGAGAAGGGAGAAGGCGGATGTGCCTGGGGTGGGGTCCTCTGAAGATGTGGCTTGGGGTGAGGAGGTAAGGGTTTTCCCCCTGCTTTAGAAGTAGGATAGAGAAAAGAGCAGAGAAAGGAAGGGGCGATTGGAGTCTGCTTTTGAGGTGACTCGGGTTGTGTCCTTCGAGGGAAGAGGAGAACTGTAGAAGGAAGAGTCAGATGTTGACAGAGATCTACTGATTCAGTTCCAGTTTCATGATGTCCCTCTAAGGAGGTAATTTTGCCCCATGTAGTAAAGATTAACACTATTACACCTTTACTGTTTTCAAAGGTCATTCACAGTGCTAATGAGGAAACTGAGGGGATAAATGACGTGCCCAAGGACGCACAAGTAGGGACTGATCTTCTGAATCTAATCCAGTTGTAATCCAGCTTCTGAATCAGAGCCACCGCACCAGACTGAAAGTGTAGGGAGGTTTTGTTTTTTGAAGAGGGTGGAGGAAGTTGCAAAGTAATGCATTTTAGGTATGTCTAAGAACCTCTCTGTGAGGTGAAGAAGGTGTTTTTTTGTTTTTGTTTTTGTTTTTTTGAGCTGGGAAGAAATTTCTCAATAAAAAAAAGCATGCATTCTGACCTTTAGGAAAAATAAGGAGAATCAGTTTCAATTTACCTAGTTTTGCTTGTTTTTTGTGGGTTTTTTTTAGGGGTTTATTAAGTGACTCTGCTACCATTTTAAAGGATAGATAAATGGGATGGGGAAAGTCAGATAACAGTATGTCTCATCCTTACAGGTGAAAGACACCCCTTTCCCTTCCTACCATAGGACCGTTTTTACTGTTTTCGCTGTCAACTGAGAGCAATGGGATTGGAATTCTTTCATGAAACTTATTTTACATTTTTACAGCACTGAGAAAGATTTTAGTGAGCTTATTACTAGGAAAGAAGATACATTGCTTTTTTGGAGGTAACATCACATTTTGTTGTGTTGATTTTGATTTCCCCCTCATTTTCTTGACTAGTGTGTGTTTGTGTGTGTTTATAATAACACCAGGCTCTTGTGTATTTTAATTTTCTTAGCATCATCTATAACTTTTAACTCATTCTTATTTTACGTTAGAGAATGGAAAAATAGGACATTTGTGTTTTATTTTGAACAGAAAGCAGTGTGCTTGTTCCAGTCTATCCTTTATAACTGTTAGGACCAGTTACAGTTATAGTTCCTAAATATTAATATTATACAGTTCTTTAATAGAATTTCAGGATTATGTTCATTGGCATCATGATTTCTTCATGATAAGTTTCTGTCTAAGAATCAGGTATCTACTGATGGCAGATAATCAATCATGGTTTACTGTTGTATAACTGATGATTGAAATATGTTGTATTTTAAATATACTCTGCATTTATTTAACTTGTACACAATGTGTTTAACTTTTGAATCCAAAGACACTTTCTAGGATCAGAAGTACTAATACATTCCCCTAGGATTGAAGTGAAGATGGTCTGGAAATTAATATGACTTAAAATTAGAAGAGAGGTGTGATACTATAGAATGAAGTAAAATCAGGAATAATTAGCACCACGAGTAAGTAATGCAGTACACAAGGAAGGAAGACCAACTAAACAAATGGAAAATTATGTGGGGATAACTGGCTCAGTGCTGTGTTAGAAGGGTGCGGTAGTTTAAGTAGACCATAAACTGAATATGAGTCAGTGATAGTAAAACAAGAATGTTAATCTATTCTCTATATGGCAGTGTAGGCATTTGTTTTTTGTTGGAGGAAGTGAGAAATGAGTTCTTCTGACTTTTGGCATAGAGCTGGGAGCTTGTGGAATGAGCTTTTGAACCAAAAGTCAGGAAAATTTGGAAATCAGTAATATAGGGCAGTTTGTCTAGTATGTGTTAGTTTTTGTCCTTGGTTAATTCTACCACTAACTTCTCTTCATCTCTGAGGTCCCGTGTGTAGTTTTGCTCTTTCACCTATGGTGAATGGTGGAATAATGTTTCTGTTGTATTTGTCATCTTTCAGTTCACATGCTGGAATACAGTGGTCATTTTGGATCTCAGTGCATTGAATAATTTAGGGTTCACAAAATGATGTGTACCTTTGTATTTTTATAGTAATTTGCAGTTCACCAATGTCCACATGTGTTCCTATTTTGAGTTGTAGGAGCCCTGTGTCAGCTTTTGGATATCATCTAATACAGGGCTTGGGATGTGTACCACATACATCTATCTTTGAAGACATAAGATCTTTAAGAACAGGATGATCATCATTGTATTCCTAGTAGGTCACATAATTGAGTATCTGTTTACACAGAGAATAAAGAGGTTCAGATTGGTTAAGAGGAAGGTGATGTAACTAGTAACTTGGTGGGACCAAGACATAATCCAGATGTTATGACTATAGATCTTTAATATTGTGGAATAAAGACTCAGATTATTTATTTTACATGAGAAAAAGACTTAAAATGATGTAAAATATTTAAGTACTGTTACCCTCTTACTCTGTTTAATCTTCACAATTTATCTCTTGTCTCCTATCTAGCTCTCCATCTTCATCCCCAGCCTTTCTCCTTTACTGTGCCTTTCATTTACTACCTACAAAAACTCTTTTTTGACTTGGGGGCCTTTATACATGATCTGTCCTCCTCCCTGGATGGCCCCCCCCTCCCCTTCCTAAGTCTGACCAACTCCTAAATAATTTTCAAGTATGAGTTTAAGTGTCATTCCTCAGGGGAACGTTCTCTGACCCTGGACCCCTCCTTTCCCAGACTAGAGTAAGATCCCACTACATCATCTGCATACCCGGTACAACTTTGTAGCATCATCACAATAGGAACTTAATTATTTCTGTGTTTCTCTGATAAATGTCTGTCTCCCTCACTAGACCCTAAGCTACCTGGGCAGGGCCTTCTGATTTGTCATGTGCCTTAGCTCACTACCTAAACAGTATCTGACATAAAGTAAGTGCTCAGTAATTATTTGCTGAATTTATGAACAAAGGATTGAGTAAGTGCATTCATGCATAGTGTCTCCAGCACTCTGTTAGTGACAGAAATACAGAATTGAATAAAAGAGAAATGTTTCCTACCCTTGAATCAAAAAGAATTATTGGCAGAAGTTTAATATAAATTTTAGAAAGATATTTGTTCTTTTTTGGAGGTCTGTAAAATCTGGATAGTTTCCTATGTGGAAATGGCAAAAGAATCATTTTCTATTACAGCAGAATTTCTGTATAACAGAGCATTTTGGAGACCTTATCACAATCCTGCTTTTGCAGGCAACATTCATTCTAACAAAATATAGACATGGAAGAAACTAACTTTCAATGGATTCTATTCATCCCTAATGTTATCTCATTTTATCCTTAAAATTCATGGTTTTCCTGTTTCTCTTACAGTTTGAGCCTTCGTGAAATTTTTAATATTTCAGTGGTTCCTAAGGTAATACCTTATTTGCTTTAAACGTAGACATTTATCAGAGTAAAAATATTATTTTCAAACCATGGAAACTGAATTTCAGAAATAGATTGTGTTAGGTTTTGGTTCTGAAAACAAATTCTCTAATCCTTCACAGTACTGTCATAATGGCATAGAATAAAGTCAACAGTTCTGAGTGGCTGTAGCCTTATATGCCTTCATGAATTTATCAGTTCACTCTCCAACAAGGTATTGTCAAAAAGTGACTGATAATATTTGGCTTTAAAACTTAGCAATGTTCCTAGTTTTTTATTATTAAATATAAGTCTTTATAAAGTCCTAAACTTACTTTTTAAAATGTCATTCCCTATGTTATTTGAATCTTAGATAAAAAATTCATATTGACCTAGCATACCAATATGTGAAGGATAAAACTGAAGTGCTACTTCTTATATCTTGTTGGATTATTAAGGTTATTATGATTGGTAATATTACTGAGAATTTTAAGCTAAAAACACGATAAACAATTTTTTCTTCATAAAATAAGCTGCAGAAGTGATTTAGAAGTTAGTGTGATTGATGGTGTATATTGCATTTGAAATAGAAAGTTGCAGTCTTAGAGATTTATGTTTTAGCGATACACACATGATGTAAAAAGTGAAAAAACCTTTATTGTAGCAACTAGAAATAATTTATTTGCAGAAAGGTAAACAGTATAGTTTTGTAGTCCATTTTTGTCTGTATGAAGATGAAGAATTCAGTTTTCTCATTTTTGTTACACAATTAATTGCACCTTAGATATAGTGTAATATTACAATCTTGTTTTTCAAGGTCACTCACATATTTTTGGTATGCGTAATCTTTTTTTAACCACCCCAAAAGTGAATTGGATCTATTCAATCTCAGTCTCAGTTGACTAGACTCAAGTGCTACTCTTCTAAAAAAAAGCAAGAGAGGATTTTTTATCAGCAAGCTTAAGAATTGTTAGGTAACAGCAGTGGAACATATTAAGTGGTAGTCCTGTTCACTCAGACCAGCCCCTTGGAAATAAGTTTACCAGAGGTAAGTTATATTGCATAATAATGATACTTTGGTTCATTCATTTTTATCAAATATTTATTGAATATATGTTATGTGTAAAATTACCTTAAATTGTCTTTGTTCCAACCGTATGATGTAGAGGCACTATTATCCCCAATTTAAATGAGAAAACTAAAGTACTGGGAGGTTAGGTAACTTCCCCAAGGTCACACAACAATTTACTGTTTGAAATTAGGATTTGAATCCTTGCTGGCCGACTTGAGACCATATTTTTAATTGAGCGCTATTGGAGAGCAGTTAGATTAGTTAGAGTTACCATTAAAGAGAAATTGTGTCTTAGATGCTAAGGTTAGTGTGGCAGGCAGAAATTACTTATATTAACACAGCTCATTTTTCATCAAGTATTGGAATAGATTTGACTTGGAATAGATTCAGAGATCATGTTGGAATATGTACATTATAATACAGGAATCACAGTGTGGGGAGCTGCTCATCATGAGAGACAGCGTGGCTCTTGAGTCTGGTGAGGGTGGGTAGCAGAACCATGTCTTTTATCTCTTTCATTCTGGGGCTTATATGCATAGAATGAAATTATGATCACCTACTTGTTTCAGTAGCTATTTCTTTCTTTTTTGTTTTCTTCAAAAAGAAATCTTAAGCATGCCCATTGAATTTGCGTAGGGTAAGTGTATGTGTAGTGTGATACAGGTATGCTCCCTGGAGTTATGTGAAGTGGCAGCTTGGCATGTATTTCTTTATTGTCTCTCTTCCCTGCAAGACTGCACACCCTCAAGGCCATGGACTATATCTGACTTCATCACATCTCCAACACTGCTGTTAACTTTGACTACAGAGTATTGAGCTAGGTACTAGGAAATAGAGAAAGGAATAAAACTTCTCTACAGTGTTTATAATTTAGTGGATAGTAGGGGATGGAAAGACCTTTCTGATATATCAAGTAATTGCCCATGCATCAGTTCATTTGGTAATTTTGGATTAGAGTTGATTGGAAGAGGAAAGAATGATAGTTTCTCCAAATTACCTTCTGGTCCCTGACACTGAAACATGCCCTCCTGCCTTAATCAACCATTGTGTCTTCAGGATGACCTGGAACACCATTGAAGTTTGGAGTTGAGAAAGGACAAAACTCTAAGATGTTACACCCCTGTTGCCTTCTTAGACTTCCTAAGGTTGCTGCAACCAAAGGCGGTTGGGAATGGTAAATGAGTCAGACGTGGCCTTGAAACTGCAGCTGCTCCCTATACCAGTTCATGATGCTGCAAGGCTTTCTAATTTAATTCCAAAGGATTTGGAATAGTACTATGGTCTTTTATTCAGAATTGGATGCTTGTGGATGCCTTTGTCCATAATAAAATTGGCATTTCAGCAATATTGTCAAAACTTGAGAGATTTCTGAGATTCTACCTTAATTTTGGTGTGCTTCCTTGAAAAATGAATTACAGTTTTGCAAGTGAAGTTTATGGGAGGAATTACATGTGCAATATAAGTAAATACCATTCTCTCTCTCTCATTTCTTGTGACTAATAGCATTTCTATTTGAGATCTGTTGGGAGCTAAAGATGAAGTTAAATGTCATCATCAAGATAGATGCTTGTCCTTAATCACGCGTACTGTCAAACAAATGAGCCAGAGTCCTTTATTATCTGGAGCTAATAATTTTTATCAACATTTAAGTGCCTTGTGGTAGTGTTTTAGTGCAAAGAAATTTGGTAATGTAAAGAAAATATTCACTGCATACTGTAAAGGATCTTAGGCTATAAGGACTCATGAAGTTAGATAGTAGATGTCTAAGGTTATAAGTGATGTAGAACAGGTAAGCCTGACCCATGTGGTACAGACCCCTTCCATTGTACTTCCAAGGGTAGAAAACATAGAGACAGATTGGGAGCTTAAGTTTAATTGAATTTCTGAGGGGTTTTAAAGGAAAGCTTCAGCACTATATTGGAAAAATTAAAACATCACAATTACTACTAAAAAGGAAAATACAAAAATGTACCTCAACTAAGCCTAAATAACTGTTCGGTTTGGCAGTAATTAATTCATTTACTACTAGGTGAAGAACTTTATGGGTAAAAGATGAACACATTAAAGGGGACAGTTTTATTTCCTGCCTTCCAGCAAATGTTTTCATTTAAATTTTGTTCAGACCAGAATTTAACACAAATTTAGGCATTCAAATAGGAAAAACAAATTGAGGATTTTCACAACTAAAGCAATGGGTATTTCTTATTTCTTCCCCGAACCTGTTGTGCAGGAATAGCTTAGAAGCTAGTTGTTGCTATTTTTATTGTTCCCATTTCTCATCAGCTAATTTAGAGGTAGCAGCCTTTATCCTATATAGTTTATCCCCCTTTATGGATTATCTTGAGAAAGTCTTTGGTTACATCTTGATTTCACTCTGCTACCAGCCTGCTTCTGGGCCACAGCTTTCTTTATCAAACTGATCCGTGTACCTTATAGAATAAAAAGTAATTTTAACACGGGCTTGGGCAAATATTTTTAAAATGTGTTTGATGATCAAATTCTTTTAAGTATTCCTCAACTATTAATTTGCTTTGGATGATAATATGTAACTTTTTTGGGTGGCCCAAGTAATTTGTTTATGTCTCTATTTTGGCCGTTGGGGTAGAAAAGCTTTTAAAAAATATGTTATGGAAGTGGCCTTTATGGAATTGTGATATTAGTATTAGGCTATGTGTGTGTTATGCAGGTTATGTGTATGCTGTGCAGGGGTAGAACTACAATGAGGCAAGTGAAGGGTCTAGGGACAAAATTTAAGGAGACACTCATTCTAAGTCACGCAAGTAAGAGCTAAATTTTGTGCTCTAGGCATCTGGTTTGTCTTACCCTTGTTCCAGTCCTGATGCCATGTCAGGTTCATAGAATCTTGGATAAAATGTCAATAACCAATAATATGGATTGAATGTTTATTGTGTGTCAGACACTGTAATAAGTGTAATAAGTGTAATGAATTTTGTACTCTTAAAAACCCTGTGAGATGAGCACCTCAATCAGTATTTCCAGTCATATCTCACTGAGTTTAGAAAGATTAGATAACTTAAATGATTTACCCACTGGAGCAAAATATAAACTTAGATCTTTGTTTCAAATCTAAGTACTTACCTACCGCTCTATATTATCCATCTGTATGCAGAAAAACTTAATTACTTCTTGTCTGTTTCATGATTTTGGTATTTAAAAGCTACTCAAAGTATACAAGTCTTACACTGACATGATGCAGGTAAGTTTTAAGGAAGTGATTTAGAGATCTCAGCAGCACCAAATGGAAGATCCACAAACTTGTGTTGCTGAGTACCCTGGGGCAACCTTGAATCAGAGCCACTATCCCACTGGCTTCAGTCTCCAAACACTATGTGGAGTCTTGGGTTCTGGGCTCTTAGCTGAGTGACCTGTGAAGGACACAGAGCAGGGCAGGTGAACCTAGAAGTAGGTCAGTTTGGCAAACTAACAAACATGTCCTGTAAATATGTTGTTGTAGTTCAATAGCATATTTTTTAAAAATGTCTATTGCCGTTTAGTTTCTTAGTGTGAATTTCTGTGGATTCTTATTTCTAAATTTTGAAATTTGGAGATTGGACTAGATAATACATAGTAATGTATAGTAATGGCTGTTTTTGCTTTAACATTTTAGGCTTTTAACATTTAGATTCTGTAAGTGCATAAGCATGTGACAATGTTAGGGATAAATTTACTGGTCAGAGATTGAGATCTGGAACTATCAGAATTATGGAAAAAATCTGGGTCCAGATATCTTTTGCTAGCCCTTACCCTTATTATTCAGACCACTCACCTTTGTTCTCATAATGCTTTGTTCATGCTTGTGTAGTGGTTGTCCTAAAGCAATGGTTTTCAAATTGTGAAGAGGTGTTTAAGGGCTCCTGTGAGAGGAAGGGCTGGTAGACTAGTAGTTATTAATACATTTATTGGATGAGTAAACAGTTTCATGTGTTTTATCTCATATTTAGAATTTGATAAACAAATTTATTTAAAAAGCAAAGAGTACTGTTGTTTTAAGTAGGTTTATAATCATTTATCTTCCCCCATTTATTTGGTTTTCAGGAGTCCTTGACTCCTCTGGCTAGACGATTGTACAGAGGACTTGACTTCCAGAAAGTGACCTTGTCATCCTAGATTAAAGTGTACTTGATCATAATAGCTAGTATTAAATAATTACTATGTGCCATGTACTGTTTTAAACCACTTTGCGGTAATTTGTTTAATCTTCACAACCTTAAGAGACAGATACTATTATTATTCTCATATCATAGATGAGAAAACTGTAGCATAGAGAAGTTATATAACTTGCCCCAAGTGTCACAACTAGCAAGTGGTAGATCCAGGATTGCATCCAAGCAGTACTAGCAGTTGTAGAATCACTCTTACTCACCTCTCTAATGACAGTGCTGTCAATGTTGGCTAAGTACAGTAGTCCACTCTTACTTGTGGGGATAGGTTCCAGGACCCCGAGTGGATGCTGGAAACACCAGATAGTACCAAACTCTCTATATACTATGGTTGTTTTTTTTTTCCCCCCATACATTCATATCTTTTGTAAAGTTGAGTTTATAAATGAGCAAGAACTTAACAATAATACCTTATAGTAAAATAGAGCAATTGTAACAATGCACTGTAATAAAGTTATGTGAATGTGATCTCTCTTGAAATATCTTATTTCACTATGTTTAACCTTCTTTGATGATGTCAGATGATAAAATGCCTGAGTGATAAGATGAAGTGAGGTGAATGACATAGGCATTGTGATGTAGTGTTGGGCTACCATTGACCTGATGATGATACATCAAAAGGAGGATCGTGTGCTTCCAATCCTGGATCATCAAGCCATGATGATGTCAATGATTGGATGTCAGGAGCAAATGATGTCTATAGTTGGGGATCTCAGACTGGAGGGTGTGAGATTACATCATGCTGCTCACAATGGTGAGCAGTTTAAAACTTATGAATTGTTTATTTCTGGAATTTTCCATTTCATATTTTTTGGACCATGGTTGACCTTGAGTAAATGAAACTGGATAAAGCACTGTATAATTCAAACAGTCCTATTCCTGTATTCCTTTAGGTTTCTTCTTAGAATCTTTACTTAACCCTCTATAGGAAAATTACTAAGTCTTTTTTAAAAATTTTTTTTTCTGTTTTTTCAGGGTTTTTTTTTTTTTTTTTTTTTTTTTTTTTGCCTTTTAGGGTTGCACCTGCAGCGGATGAAGTTCCCAGGCTAGGGCAGCTGCCAGCCTATGCCATAGCAGCATGGAATCCAAGCTGAATCTGTGACCTATACCACAGCTCATAGCAATACCAGATCCTTAACCCACTGAGTGAGGCCAGGAATTGAACCTGCATCCTTCTGGGTACTAGTTGGATTCATAACCTGCTGAGCCACAACGGGAACTCCTTAAACTATCAGTTAAATGACTGATTTCTAAGTATATGTTTAGAACCAAGTCTGCTTATTAGTTAGGAAACACTTAATTTCTTACGGATATACAGAGTTTATCAAAGAATGATAAAGTAAATGGAGTTAAATTGCTAAATTTTACATTTAAGCATTTTTTTTTCCCTTCATGGGTCATTGTGCTCTAATATGCCAGTGTTATGTTTTCGAAAGTATCTTAACTTTCAAATGGTGTTTTAGTTAGAACCTCTGTTACTTCTTAATAACTCAGCTGATGCTTGTTTGGTGAATCATGTTTACAGAGATTGAAGATTATATCTTTTTTATCTTGTTTTTAAAAACACCCCTTGGTACAGAGTTCCTGTTGTGGTTCAGCAGATTATGAACCTGATTAGTCTCCATGAGGACTGAGGTTTGATCCCTGGCCTTACTCAGTGGGTTAAGGATCCGGCATTGCCATGAGCTGTGGTATAGGCTGCAGACATGGCTCAGATCCTGTGTTGCTGTGGCTGAAGAATAGGCTGGCAGCTGCAGCTCCAGTTCGACCCCCCCCAGCCTGGGAATTTCCATATGCCGTGTGCCAAGGAGGCAGCCTTAAAAAAAAAAAAGCAAAACAACAAAAACAAAATAGCAGTTGGTGGTATCAAATTCCTGGAAATTCTGATATAACAGAGGAAGTGCCTTTACAATTTTGATTGAGGTTAGATCTTCCAGTGAAGTGATAATTCTTTGTGAAATGTGTACTTTCTTTGAATATTTAAAAGAACAGAAATACAGTGCTTAATAACTTAGTAAATTGAAGTCATTTAATATAGAGGCTTGGAGTTCCCATTGTGGCGCAGTGGTTAATGAACCAGACTAGGAACCATGAGGTGCAGGTTCAATCCCTGGCCTTGCTCAGTGGGTTGAGGATCCAGCATTGCTGAGAGCTGTGGTGTAGATCACAGAGGCGGCTCAGATCCTCCGTTGCTGTGGCTCTGGTGTAGGCCGGCAGCTATTAGACCCCTAGCCTGGGAACCTACATGTGCCGTGGGTTCTACCCAAGAAAAGATAAAAACAATAACAACAAAATATAGAGGTTCTATGGTTCTATTTAGAAATTACCTCATCTTATATTTCTTTCAAGTATACAGCTCAATTTTGGTCCATCTTAAAGAAGAAACTAAAGCATAGAGAGGTAAAGTGACTTGCTTAGAGACAGGATGGCTTTAGAGTTCCCTGGTGGCTTAGCTGTTAAGGGTCTGGCATTGTCACTGCTATGACTGGTGAGTACATTCTTTCCCCCCCCACCCCCTCGCCCCAAGAAGTTCCGCATGCCACAGGGGCAGCCAAAAAAAAAAAGGAGGCGGGGAGAGACAAGATGGTTTATAATAATGGTACCATGATTTGAGTCCACACTTTAAGACCTTAATTCTTATGCTCTTTTCATATATCTCTGCACAAATTGTTCAGTTATTATTTTGGAGAAGGCTAGAAAAAATTTGATATATATAAGCAAATACAGTGGCAAAGTGTAATATATTACATTCATCATTAAGAAGAGATTGTTTCTAGATGGCCCTAAGTGCAAAATTCTATCAGTTCCAAGCTGACGTAGTGCATGTTCAGGGAAAACTGTAGAATGGAGGACCTTGAATTATAGGAAAAATAATTTGCGGAGGAAGGAGGGAGCTGTAGATATACCCTGATGTGGGTACACCAAGTTCATTTTGGTCTAAGTAGGATCTTTTACTTAACCCTGTTCCTCTGCCAGCCTTTTTTCCTGGCTTCCTCCTCTAAATCTTTATCATCTGATGAGATCTTTTTCTTTTCTTTAAAATTTCCCATGAGATTACTTTGGACCCTATAGTAGATACCGGTAATAAAATTTTATTATCACTGAATTTTAGAGTACCATGGCTTTTAAGATGATAAAATTTTTACTCCCATTCTGTTGAGGGGACAAGGCCAGTGATTAAGTGAAACTTCCGCAAAGTCAGGACCCAAACCCCCTATCTCAGGTGCTTCGTTAGACTTAATTTTACCTTTGTCTCTGAGACTGGCCTTAGCAGCTTGTTTTTCTGACTCCCGCCAGTATTCTTTCCATATCAGTAATTTCCAACCTGTCCTGCTCTCAAGAATCATCTGAGCTGGCTGCTAAAAATACAGCTTCCTTAACCCTCTCTTGGAAATTCTGATTGAGTCATCTTGGGAATTTGTGTTTTTAATAGGCCCTGAAGTGATCGAGATGCCCTAGGTCGTCCCAACATATGCAAACTGTGGCATTCTCCCACTCTTCCTCATAGACAGTGTTTTCTTTCTGCTAAAAGCCAAATAACTTTTTGGATTTTGCTTACATGTAAAGCAAAGGTTAACAATGTTGGAAATGCTTGCACTTTGAGAATTTTGTGAATTATTAAATTATACACTAATTGTGTCCATAGGATCATATCCTAGCAACCTTAATAAAATTGAGACTTTAGCAACTATAATCTGTTTTATTTTTCTTTGGTTTTCTTTAGGTTTTATGTAAATTTCCTTTGAAATTCTGATTTTATTTGCAGTTATTTGATCTTATATATTCTCTTATCTTACTGTAACAGGAAGAGCTAGGGATAGCAAAAATAAGTATAAACTGACAAATGTACCTGGGTCCAGAATGTTAATAAAATTGATTAGGTTCCTGGGTTTGTTTTTGTTTCACTAGTCTTAAAATTTGAAAAGCATTAGCAAGACTGTTTTGACTTATAAATTACCATGTCTTATCTCATTAATTCACTCATTCAGCAAATGTTTATTAAAGTCTGCTGTGTACCTACTGTGCTGACTGTACTTGTCTCTGTTGGGAAAAAGATTCTAGTTACTACTGAAATAAACTTCTTTCAGCTAAATATTATGGGACACTTTGAAGATCCAACATAAATAAATAAATAAATAAAACTTAACCTCTTTAAGGAGGAAAATTAAAGGAATTATAAGAACTTAGAACCATGTAAGAGGGCTAAGTACTAGATTTGACTATAGGAAAAAAAGTGACAAATGGACCTGCGTACAAACATTTTTTAAATGTAGAATTTATTTTACTTAGGAATCTTCTGTTTCTCCCCAAGAAATGCCTCCGTCAGTATCAAGAACTTCCATTTGTTCACTCATTTTATTTGTGAGTTAATAGCTTTGGTTCTGTTATGCTCCAGATGGAGTAAAGTGAGGCTGTTTGAGGAAATGCTCATTCGGAGCCTTGAGACATAGCCCAAATATAGTTCTTTAAATGAACAGGCTCCTGTTGGTTGGTTGGGTAGTGCAGGGTGGAAATTCCTAAGGCTAAGAGTTAGAATAGCTTGGAGTAATTGCAGATTGTCTATTGAACTGTTTCAAATGAAGAAGCATGTAAAAGGAATGACAGCGTATTTTAACTTGAAGTTGAACTAAAATTGGCAGAACCCATGTGCCTATTTCTGCACATATAAAGGCAGATGAAGTTGAAGGGGTCAGTCAAATGGCCAGAGTCACTTTCAGAATTGCTGCTGCCATGTACCTATCTGGCCCACTAAACCTGCTCATACTCTTAATTTTCACCCTTATATATATATATATATATACTGGCGTTTTATATATATACTGGCGTTATATATATATTTTTAATTTTGTTTTTAAGTAGTATTGTACCATGTCAGGATATTTTCACTTAAGATAGTTATGATTTAAATTCTCTCTCTCTCCCCCTCTCTTCCTCTGTTTCTTGCCTCTAAAACAAACTTTACAGTACTATCAGGTACTGCTTGTCATTAGAAAAACAAGATTGTAGCAGCATTATGGGCTACACAGGTGGTTGGCCCACTCCACACTTAATCACATTTTACTATTGTTCCTATGGGAGAATGTTCCAAAGAACTAATTTACCTCTGAACCTTTCAGAACACATACTCCCAAGTTGGGGCCAGTTTCATTAGTGTTTATATGAGATTAAAAATCAGCAATTTCAATAAGGCTTTTTGGTTATTAAATTGTTATGCCAGTTTTAGTTCAACTTCAAATTGAATAGTGGAAGAGCATCCTGACTTCTCTTTTGTATGGTTTTTACAGTTGTTCATTTTCTGTCTTTGCTTTTATAGTATAAGCTCCACAAGGTCTTGCCTTGTTCCCTGCTCTGTGCTTAGTACCAGGCTTAATATTTGTTGGTTCTGTACTGCTATTTTTCACTTGCTTTTTTTTTTTTTTTTTGTAGCTAATGATGCATTTTGTTACTGTTTATACTGTACATCCAGTATCCATCATTTGTTTGTTTGTTTTTGGGCTGCACCCAAGGCATATGGAGGTTCCCAAGCTAGGGGTGGAATCAAAGCTGTAGCCTCCAGCCTACGCCACAGCCACAGCCGCAGCCACAGCAACCCAGGATCTGAGCTGCATCTGCGACCTACACCACAGCTCATGGCAATGCTAGATCCTTAACCCACTGAGCAAGGCTAGGGATCGAACCTGCGTCCTCATAGTATCCATCATTTTAATTTTGACTACTATCACAGCATTTCAGCCCCTCTTCTTTATTCCAAGTTTATTCAGAAATGTATCTATAGTTTATTTCTAAGTGGAAAAGCATATTTACAGGAAGTCAAAGAGGAAGATCAGGACCACCATTGATATTTACCTTCTTCCTCTTGCTTATTATTCAGGTCCTATTGATCTTTTATATAAGTATACTAGGTCTCTTAAGTTTTCTCTGCCTTCACCTTCTGTTCCTCCATTCTCTCCTTAATGCCGTGATCCAGGCAGTCTGCTTAAATATCAGCAGTCTCATTAGGTAATGATTTTCTCTTGTCCTAGCAAATAAAATTTAGGAATTGGTCTTTTCTTCCTTTTATTTATTTATTTATTTGGTTTTGTCAGAGAGCAGATTTAAGCTAGAAACAGGAAAAAACTTTCCATGTTTAGAACTATCAGAAATAGGCCTTAATTGTTTCAGAGTAGGTGTTGAATTCCCCTTCACTGGTAGGGATATGGGAGAATAGTGAGCAGTTCTCACGTGGGACAGGTTATTGGCGTTTTTGAAGCTATGAATACTGACCTTTGATTGTAATCCTTCAAACTATTTAGGTCTTCCACAATCTGGCTCAGATAATTTTGATTAGGACCATATCTTTATACCTCTGCTGCATCTTGCATGTAGCAGATGTTAAACATACATACATTTGTTCAGTGAATGAATAACTTCTGGGTATTTTCTTGGGTAGATGAGATGAGGTTCTTGACTTTAACTTCAGACTTTGTTTTCTGATTTGGGAGTATCAAACTTGGATTCATACTAATGGAATCAAGTCTTAAGCCTCTGCATGTGTGATCTTGGGCAAGTGATTTATCATTTCTAAATCAGTTTTTTCATCTGTAAAATTAGAATGACAGTTACTGTAAGGTAAGTTATTGGGAGGACAAAAAGCATATGAAAAATGTTTTATAATCTGAAAATGCTTTGCAAATGATAGAAATTATTCAAAATTGATGGTTTTTTAACATATATTGATATATATCATTTAGTATATAGGTATGTTACTATTATTACTCTTTCACTTTGTAATTAGGCTCATTTTTCAGCCTAGCAAAGGAATTGGATATGGTTACTTTCCCTTAAAAAGCAACTTATTTCCTAAACTCCTCAAGGCAAAATTTCACTTATGTTGTTGAATCCTTGATATTTTATTTCCAAACTGCCAGTGCCTGTGGATTTTTCTTCTTTGTATTTGTGTCAGATTTGGACAAAGATTCAAAAAAATGCCACTGTCAAATTTAAATGATATTCGATAAATTAATTAATAAAATTAAGTAAAAAATTTTCCCCAAATAGATCACATTTTGGTAGGATTTTCTCAGTTTAAAAATTTACCTTGAATCTTTGATGCTTCTTATGTTTTTGTTGTTTTTTAGGTGACAGAATCAATAAACAATTTGGAAAATAATTTTAATGCAAATGTTCAGCATCTTATTTTTTTAAATTCTTAATTCTAATATAGTAAATCTCTGTTCTTTCTTCTCCTTTATCCAGGACAGTATATGTTTTGTGCAGTATTCTTTTATCACAATAAAGAGAAGAAAGACTGCAGTGAATGAAGATTCCTCTGCATTTTAGCACTGCTTTTTCTACTGTAGTTGGCTTTTGAATGAGGATGACAATGGAAGAGATGAAGAATGAAGCTGAGACCACTTCCATGGTTTCTATGCCTCTCTATGCAGTCATGTATCCTGTGTTTAATGAGGTAAGGGGGTAAATGTTTTTTGATTTGATCTCTGTAATTCCTTAATGCCCACTTCACTTATTCATTTGTTTGTTTGCTTATATAACAAATACTTATATAAATGGGCTTCATCTATGTGTTAGGCATTGTGCCAGGCTGAACATAAAACAATGAGGGAAGAACACTGATGTGTTGCTCCCCCTTCTGGAAGTTTCACTAAAGTAGTAGAGACATTGAACAAAAGATTACAAGTAATTATATACATGAAGATTTATGATAAATGCTATGACGTTAAAAATAAAAAGTCTGTTACATAGCAGGTGAGACCTATCTTAGGGGCCCACTGAATTGAATGTTGGGGTTTAACACATTTTAGGCAGCCATAAGAGCAGGCACAAAAATGTCCTAATGAGTTGTAGTCGGTAGTGACAAAACATAATTTTACTGATAAAAGGAAGATACCATTGCTTTGTATCTAAAGAAATTTTAGTTGCTTTTTTATTTAAGCAATTTTCTAGGACTTAATATTGCCAGTGCATTTTAGGTTTTTCTTTTAAGTTAATACTAATATGCTAAGGTATGTAGAGAATTTTAAGAACTGGAAGTTCCTTAGAGATAATTACTTCTCTCCTTTTAATAATGAACTGAGGTCCTTATATGTGAAATTATTTTTCTTTAAAATTTATTTCTGTATGTAAAAAATTCTGGAGGTAAGTGGTCCAGGACTAGCATTTATTATGAGTCAGTATCATCAGAAACTCAGGTTCCTGTCTTCTGTTTCAACATCTTAGTACTTATCTTCCATTGTCAAGGTCAGTTCAGCATGTAGGATGGATGCTGAAGTTCCATCCATCTTGTCCTGAGTTGTCTGGAAGGGGCAAAAAAAAAAAAAGAACAGGAGGTGATGTGTCACTTCCAGCTGATTCTGCTTCCTTAAAGTAACATTTTTGAAAGTCCTACACAAGACTTCCATTTACATCTCATTGGCAAGAACTTAGATTTATGACCACACCTAACTGGGAAGTTGGGAAATTTAGAAGTTTACTAAAGAGGAAGCAAGGAGGCATCTTTTGAAAAACCTGTCCCTGTTATCCTGCTACCATGGTAGCATTGGAGGCACTCTTCTAGGGCTGGTTATACCCATCTCTGGCAGCTATAACCAACACTCCAGTAATTAATTCTACCATTTTGTTTTACCACTTTACCCAGTCATTGCAAGATTGCATTTATTGTTGGAAGCAAGTGCTTCAGTGCTGTTCAGTAAATATTCATTAAATGCCAACCATTTATTTGTCAAGTGTTCTAGGGTCTGGAGATATGGAAAATAAAAAGTCAGCATACTTCTTAAGAGCTGTAGTCAACACAGATTCTTAACCAAACAAATTATTAACAATTTAATTATCCTCATACCAGGCATGAGGTAAGGGGACAGTCCCTGAAGGGTAGGTGACTAACCAGTCTTGACACTTAGTATTTGAACTTCTCAGTTACTTCAAGAACCATTATGACATTTCTACCCAGAGGTCCTCCATCTTTTTTTTTCATGTCTATATAGCTAACTGTTGACTATTGGACCTAGTTGTTTGGGGACATTTTCTATATTTATCTGGTATTTTGAGTCTTTACTTGCAGGGAAGGCAGTTTACATCACAAAACTTCAGTTTAGTCCTCTGGTTAATGAAAGAGGAATGAGAAAAGCTTTTTTTTCTAACAATTTGAGTGACCTTTCCCTACATAGAATAGAATGATTTTATTTGAATCTTGACTTTGGAAAACATTTATGTAGGATATGGGAGTCTGGTAAATTGTTGGGATTAATACAGACATGCCTTTTCTAATTTATTCATGTGTAAAGAAAATTAATTGGAAAGAAAAAGAAATGGCTGTGAATGAACTAATAAAACCCAGAAATCTGAGATCTGAAAATGTATGTAGGTTAATGTGTGCGTAATTAAAACATTGCCAGAGTGACTCATAGATGCTTCAAGAACTAAATATTAGAAGTGAAATTTGAAAATGAAATGGCTGGATGTGGCTAACTGAGAGTTACCATGTCAAACTGTCAGGGTCTAATCAAACTGAATTACTGATCTAAGGTCATGGTAATCAAGCTTTTTCTTTTTTAAATAAAATATTAGCATTGTTCTCAACATTCCCAGCATATTAATGTAACATCTTAAATAAGATACCTCATCAGTTAAATGTTAATATTTAACTATAGTTGAAACATGGATTTTTCTATAAATCTAGTCATGGAAAAATTAGAGTTTAGTTTGGCTCTATTTTTCTATTTTATTTAAAGATAAAACAGATGTCAAATTAATCTTACAGAATATAGCATCACAGTAGGGATGAAGTTTTACTCTGAAGCTAGATAATTGACTAAATTTTGTCCACATTGTATTATAAGAGTTAAAAAGCTTATGCATTCTCACCTTAACATTACATCCACAGTAGTAACAATGGTAATCTAGAAGTCATTTTGCAGAACAGATTTTTAGATAGTAGGACATCCTTACACCTGGGGAAATTTTAGTACTGTTACTCCAGCTCACAGGGGAAAGTTATTTATGGCATTCTGAGAGCTAGATGCTTGCTAAACTTAATGAAGCTATGCCAAGACAGCTGAGAAGGAGTAAGCTTCTTGTTTAATCAGCTGCTGTAGAGTTCAGAGTCCAAGTATATTGCATGTGTTGTAAATGTACTGTGAAATAGGTCTCCTGGTTGCATTATCGGATAATGAGTTTATAGAAACCTCATGCCAAGTCTCAGACCAGGTTCTCATATACTGTATTATTTTTTGCTGATTCTTTATGTATGAAAGAGGAAAGATGTATGGTTCAGTTCTTCATTCCAGAAAAAGACATACCATGTATCTTCTTTTTTCTGTGTCTTTTTAAAGAAATTTTTTGATGGTGAAATATAAATATAATTTTTCCTATTGAAAAAAACCAGACCTCATATTTTGAGCATAGTAAACATACTTCTCCACAGAGAAGGAATGGGCTTTACTTGCAGTCCTACCATCCAGAGATCATCATAATTAATATTTGGCATTTGAATTACTTCTCTGGCACTTAATATACTATATAATCTTGTCTTAGTTTCCTTATCTGCAAAATGAGGATAAACAGTATTTTACTTCTCACAACTCTGAAATAAGAGTTGATGTATTGTAGTGCTTAGAATAGTACCAGGCACCTAGTAAGTATTTGCTGTTATTATTAAGAATTCTTCCACATAATTTTCTGACAAAATTGTCATCACACATATATTTTTTTATCACACATATGTTTTACACATATATAGACAATATTTTAATGAAGTACTTTATGTTAGTTAGGTGATTCTGCTTATCTTTTTGCCAGACAACTTGGCAACCCCAGGACTGATTCTTTTCAGACTTAAGATTGGACTTAAGATGTACAAAATAGATGATTGTATTTTGCCTTGTCTGTGGCCTCACAAAGGTTAATGGGTGGCCTCCTCTTATTCCATCTACTGATGTTCTTCTGGCTTTTTTTTTTTTTTTTCCAGAGTTATGTCATTTGAATCATAGGTGTATGTAAAGTTTTTATTCTTTTTACTATTAACTCAGTTTAATTCCTTTTAAAGAATATGATCAGTAATCTCTGTGGGGATGACCGGCAGGGTGGGAGGAAGGGAGAGGGATATCAGCCTCAGGGAAACATGCCTAATTTTAAGGAAGCAGGATTTATAGATAATTTGGAACCAACTAACCTAATTATTTTGACCTAAAAAAACTTGTAAAAGATTTTATTCAAGACTTTAAAACTTGAGCAACCACAAGAGTTAAATGGATATGTATTTTTTAATTGTGGATTTAAGAAATTGGCTCGATACTAGAAAATAAAGTGTAGTAATGAACTGGTATTTCTGAAGGGAGCAGTATAATAAATGAGCACTCTGTAGAATCCAGATTATGTATAAGCTTTTATTTATTTATTTATTTTTGTCTTTTGTCTTTTTAGGGCTGCACCCACAGCATATGGAAGTTCCCAGCTACGGGTCTAATTGGAGCTATTGCTGTTGGCCTACGCCACAGTCACAGCAACACCAGATCCGAGCCACATCTGTGACCTACACCACACCTCTTAGCAACACCGGATCCCTAACCCACTAAGCAGGGCCAGGGATCAAACCCGCAACCTCATTGTTCCTAGTCAGATTTATTTCCACTGTGCCATGACGGAAACTCCTGTAAGCTTTTAAAATATTTTTATAAATGACCCAAAAAGTTAAATTTGACAAGTTTGCAGTCAGTTAACAGTATGTGCTCTCAAAAGCTATGAAGAGTTAAGTTTCAGGAGGACCTCACACAACTGAGAGTAGGCAGAACGTGAGGTTGGGGTGAGACCTTGATATTAAACTCACCCAGCCTGTGGTTTCCCTCCAATTGCACTTCCTTCTCTTTTAGGGAAGATGAGATGTTAGGTGCCCTTTTCTCTCACTCTTATTTTCTTCTTTTTTTTGGTCTTTTTAGGGCTGCACATGGAAATGTAGCATGTGGAAGTTCCCAGGCCAGGGGTCGCATTGGAACTATAGCTGCCAGCCTATACCACAGCCACAGCAACACCAGATCCGAGTCTCATCTGCACCCTACACCACAGCTCATGGCAATGCCAGATCCTTAACCCAAAGAGTGAGGCTAGGAATTGAACCCATGTCCACATGGATACTAGTCGGGTTCATTCCCACTGAGTCACAATGGGAACTCCTTCCCTTTTTTTTTTTTTTTTTTTCCTTTATCTTTTTTTTTCTTTATCACTCTTATCTTATCGAGGATGTGGAAGTCTACATGACTGAGGCCCAGGAATGTCTCCATGTCCTGGTATCCATTAATGCAGAGTGTCATATGTTCTCCCTTCTTTCTACTCAAAATATGGTATATGCACTATTAAGTACCACTGAAAAATGATTGCATTGGCTTTTTAAACATACCCTAACCAAAGACTCTTATCCCAAAAGCTAGAAAAATACTGGACTCAGTAAAAGTATTGGAAACAAAGTGGATACTATTATCTGTTCCAAACTGATGTAAAGTCATTACGCCCCCATGTTTAACCAGCCCTGAAGAAACACTTAAGTGGGAGAGCTGTCAAGGAAGGTGATTTTAAGAAGTCCCCTCTTTACAAACCAGTTCAGATCTCATCTTCAGGCTTTATACTTCAGCCAACAGTGATACTATCTATTTACACATAGCTACTTACTTACTCTTTTGGGGTTCCAGGACTAGAGTCTGTTTCTTTTGTATCTCTCACACTGACTTCTCTTACATGGTGGAAACTCAGGACTTTGTTGGTCCTTCAGTAGTTGAAGTGATTCAGTGATAGGGTAGACTGCAGTCTGGAAAGGGTGAGTACAGGGAGACCAGATAGCATTGGTGGGTGGATTGAGTATGAGTTTTGCAGCCAGACAGATCTGGTATGAATCCTTTCTCTGTACTTAATTAGCTATTTAATTTTGGGTAAATTTATGGAAACTGAGTTTCTTCCTCTGTCAAATGGAGATGATAGCTATCAGATTTATTATTATGAGGATTAGAGATACCCTCTATAAAAACACTCTTGATTATATAAAGTCCATAATATGTGCTTAGTAAATGATAGCTTTTAACAGGATGTTACCAGAACCTGATACTGTTATGCAGGGTACAGATAAGATGAACATGATTTTATTATAAAATCACCTATCACATGTAAACAACCTAAAATAGCAGCACTTTTTAATAGGGAAGGTCTAAACATAGCTTGCTACCTAAATATTAGGCTAAAATTATAAATAGATTCAAGAACAATTTAGATAAATTTATAGGTGAAAGATTAAGTTTCATTCAAAAAATACATATGCACCTTATATGCCTAGTGCTTCCTGGGCAATGCAGATATCATATAAGTAATAAAGGCCTGGTGGGTTTATTTCAAGCTGTGTGGGTAAATAATGCATCCCAGAATGACTCCCAGCAGCATTCTCGTCAGGTGCTTCACAGCTCACAGATTTGACTTAGACAGTGAAGTCTGACCTTCCCCTTTCTTCCCTGAGGTACCTGTATATAAACTTAACCTAGAGATCTAGAGATGTTGATGTCTATCTTGGCTAATTTTATAGTTCTTCCATGACCTTTTGTACCTCTTCTACTTGCCTTGACCCTTTCACATACCAGTCAGGCAGTACAGAGTGAGTTAATAATGCTGATACTTGAAGGCACACATCTGACTCAGACCTTTGACTTGTCGAAAGAGGTCAGTGTGTGGTGTAAACCCCAACAAGGAAATGGGTTCCTATCAGGGAGGAAACATTCATCCTGTCTGTCTACCTTTGCCTCCCTTTCACAACAAGCACTTGAAACATTGAAAATAGAGCTGTACTGTTTTTTTCATCTTCGGTGGGATTCATTATAATTAAATGAATTAGGTAGAAAAAGAAAGTTTCAGATTTTGCAAGTAGACTTTCATTAATTCTATAAATTCCTTATTTGGTTGCTTCTTCACTAATTTGCCCACCTTGGGTCCACTTGTGTCTTCCCTTTTACCTGCTAAAAAAACATTAGATTTTACAAAATTTGTAGAAGCCAAGTTAAATGCTAAATTAAATGGTCCATTGTTTATTTTTGGAGACAAATTATTTATCTGCACAGTTTTTTTTTGCTTTTAGCTTAAGGTGAATAACTCGTATGGAGATAAGTTTCTTTGCATTTCTGTCTTGTTGAGAAAATAAATTGATTTAAATTGTTGGAGATTCATTAGATGTGTGCATGTGTGTGTATGTTATTTATAAAGGAAAACTTATATTTTCATTGTCTTAAGAGATTGAAAGATGTATTTACTGCTTAATGTGATGTTATAAGATTTTTGTAGAAATGGTTTACTGGAATAAAAATCTACAAAGGTTATAATATTTTTGAACATTTATTCTTTTGAACATTTACTATTGTCCCAAATTAAAAATATAAACTTTGAGTTTTATTGAGTTAACTGGTCTAATTCTTAGGAACAAACTAAAGCTAGTTATTTTAAGCCTGGCAGTTAACTCTTCAACAAATGGAGTTATTTTTACAAAATTGTATGCCTTCTTTAGCTCACTGAAGAGCAGATTATATAGTGTCTAATAAGGACATTTATCTTTCAGAATTACAAACCTTACACATTTGATATAAAAATTAAAAGAATTTAGATTGAACTTTTATTTCAGGATTTTATTAACTATTTTTTTAAACAGGGCCAAAGGGGGGTGGGGGAAATAGGGCAGGACAGATATAGCATCTCTGAAATCCAGATGAATATCAAAGCTTTTATCAATATTATTTGCTAATTAATAAAAAAGACTAATCTCAGTTTAATTTGTGACTGAGGGGATTGAAAGGGAATTAAAAAGTAAGATAGTAAATACAAAGATTCTTAGAAATAGATATCTTTGTGTTGGTCATTTTACATTCAGTACACACATAGTTTGCCCTGTATTTGCAACAGATCAAATAATCTTGAACTCTCTGTTTTCAAAAATTTAAGTAAATATGTTTAGTATTTCTGTAGGGGATTATATTATTTTGTGTTTTGTGCTTATCTTAAAATAAATCCATCTTGGGGGTTCCCATTGTGGCGCAGCAGAAATGAATTCGACTAGTATCCATGAGGACACTGGTTTGGTCCTTGGCCTTGTTCAGTGGGTCAGGGATCTGGCGTTGCCTTGAACTGTGGCATAGGTCACAGACATGGCTCAGATCCCATATTGCTGTGGCTATGGCATAGGTCAGCAGCTGCAGCATAAATTCAGCCCCTAACCTGGGAACTCCCACATGCTGCAGGTGCGACCCTAAAAAGAAAAAAAAAAAAAAAAAAAGAAAGCTGTCTTTAAGGTAGAGCGTCTTTTTTTTAAAAAAAGGAATAAATAAAGGACTGATATACATACTTCAATTTTTCATGGTTTTTAATGAAAATTTTACATAGTCTGTCTATTTGAAGAATTATGGTGATTCAAAATCATTACCAAGTATTTTTGTAAATTGAATGATTGGTGTATCAGTGGATTACTATAGAATGGAATATCAGAGATGTGCTTTTTCCCAAAAAAAATGGTATTAGTAATGATTTAAAATTTTTATTGCAGCTAGAGCGAGTAAATCTGTCTGCAGCTCAGACACTGAGAGCAGCTTTCATTAAGGTAAGGCAAAGATAATTTATTGTGATAATTAAGTGTATGTTATGTATAACTCTAAATACTGTGTGTTAATTGCCAGGTTATTTATTTATTTAGTGAAAACCTTTTCAGTCACCTTGTGCCTGTTTTAGTATACTCTTTAAAGCTTAAAACATTTCCACAAAGTAAGCTGGGGCAGGTGCTGTTTCCTTAGCATTCAGCTTTTCATCACTTTGGGCTTTTGAAACTGACTTCTTCAGAAAGTTCTCTCTTTATCTTTAGAGTATATATTTTTGAATTCTTTTTTATTTGACTTACTAAAAATCTTTGTAAAATTATAAAACCTTTGTAAAATTATAGCCCAAAGATTTTTCTCATATTTAACAATTGAATGTAAGTATAAAAGTGGTTTTGAGTGGGAAAATAAGACCTATTATGTACATCAGATTTAAGGGTACTTTGAGACTATAGAGCTGCTTTAACTAGAATGAATTTTTTTATTGTCTCTAGACCTGAAATGTTCTAATTGAGTTAAACTCCAGGTATAAAATGTGCACTAGATTTTGAAGATGAGTACCCCCCAAAAAGAATGTAAATAACTTAGTAATAAGTATTATGTTGGTTAAATGTTGAAATTATAATATTTGGGATGTACTGTTAAAATAGTTTTGTGTTGACATCTTTTTTAATGTGGCTACCAGAAAGTTTAAAATTATATAGGCTTGTAATTGTTTCTTGCATTATGTTTTTATTGGATAGCCCTGCTCTACACATTGGGTGCACTCTTTTGTATAAAACTTGATCCATACCATCCTAAATGCATACCAGGATGCTCCAAGTTTTTGTTTTTATATACTTTCTGTGTGTTTGCTCCCATTAATAGCTAAAAAACTTATATTTTATGTGAGCATGTGTACATTTTTTAATCTTTTTAGGGCTGCACCCGTGGCATATGGAGGTTCCCAGGCTAGGGGTGGAATCAGACCTCTAGCCACTGGCGTATACCACAGCCACAGCAACTTGGGATCCAACCCCATCTGTGACCTACATCATAGCTCATGGCAACGCTGGATCCTTAACGGATCCTTAACCTACTGAGGAGGCCAGGTATCAAACCTGCATCCTCATGGATGCTAGTCAGATTTGTTTCTGCTGAGCCACAAGACAGGAACTCCTCATGTAAAAGATTTTAGTGTTTTAAATCCAAAACAAATTTATAGCTGAGTTTCATTGGAGCTGAAACTATAAATCCATCCAGTTTGATTTCTTTTTATAGCAAAATTAGCTTATTAATACTACTCCTAACTGATAGCATAAATAATATCATTCGACATCTGTCTTGTTTCACCACAAGAAATTACATTGTGTGTGTTGGATTAGAGCTATTTTGATTTGTTTATTAGTACTCTAAAACGCAGTGCCTGTGTACACGTACATATTAATTTCATTAAAATACACCCTGCCAAATCATTGGGTTAGGGAAAAGAATCAGTGGAGCAACAGCATCATTAGTGTTTTTAACTTTTATTTTTTTCTGTCTTTGCATTACCTATCTGATTTGGAATGGTATATTTGGTCATTGGGGAGGCATAATGGAGACTTTTTTAAGCATCTTTGTGGTCAGAGAAAAGAAGGAAAAGTGATCTGTTGCACAGGGTAATATCATTTAGGCAGAAGTCAGTTTTCTGGCTTTTCTGATGTCAAGAACAGAAAGAAATTTCTTCTGTGTATCCTCATAAAGAGAACCCTCTGTAGTAGAACATGGTATACTCAATGACATTCATAAAAGAGATAAAATAATGAATTTCATGAAGATTTTTCTTACAGATCTGGTTTAACACATGGATAAATTTTATCCACAGCACTGATTCTTAATTGGGGGGAGTGGAAATTATTTGGAGGAAACCATTAGTTTTGCACTAATTTATTCTTAATTACTATATTTAATTTGTCAAGTTTCAAATGATTTTAAAGGAGGACATATGTTAAAAATACAAAGATTTTTATGATTTTTTAACTATAACGTACTTGAAAAAGATTTTAAAAACCTTGACCAGCCATATAATATCCATATTTATATTCATATTTATAGATATCGATATCTATAAATATTTATATTTATAGATATTTCCAGTTCTTGGTCCACACAGCAGTGATGTTTATAAAGTTTTAATATCTATTTTTGTTTTTTGGAAAAAAAGTTAAAGTAATATTTCCCAAGATAAAATAATACTAGGAGTTCTGTTGTGGTACAGCAAGTTAAGGATCTGGAGTTGTCACTACAGTGGCTTGGGTTTGATACCTGGCCCAGGAACCTTCATGTGATGCAGGCACAGCCTGATGATGATGATGATGATGATGATGATGATGATAAGTATTATATTTTATGCTGTCTGTTCTGCTATTGAAGAATAGCAGTCCTCCTTGACCTACTCTTTTCCTCTCCAGGAAGTTCTCACAGTGTTAAGAATCCTTGACCCACAAGAGTGGATGTTACTGCCCTCCCTTGGAGATAGTTTTCTCTCACTGTTCAATTCTTCATAAAAGTTGAATTGGATGTTCACAGAGTTTAAGGTTGTTTTTGAGGGAGAACTTGGAGGTATAAATAAGTCTCCGATTCAAGGGTAGTTATATTTGTTTTGTCAACTAGAGTTACTGGTTTAATTTAGGACTTTTAAAATAAAAAAAAAAGGCTTAATTAAGACTTCAACCAGAAGATGCTAAATACTACTTCCAAAAGTATGTGCCAAGGCACCCTGGTACCCCACGGCAAACTTGGAGGGGTGTCATGAGATAGTTTAAAAATTTGAAGGAACACATTGATACTTAACATCAGGTTCATGCTGTATCAGCTACTAGCTTGAGATAGTTTGCAGTTTCAACATATTAGATTGGGCTACGTTTCTTTAAGCAATGCTATTTCTTTGGAGCTGGACTTCTGACATTATTTTTAATAGAGAGCAAGTGTATGACAAGAAAATCAGTGTACAACAGGAAATGAGGGTAGAGGGGTCCAGTCTAATTTCAACCTTTGAGAAGTTGTGCAGTGCGCAACCAATGCACACATCTCATTAATAAGGAATTCTGGTTATTTAATAATGAAATAAGATGTTTTCCTTTCAGTTTATATATTTTTTAAGCCTACTAAGTTGTTAGAATATAAGTACTAGAACTTTACTTAATACACAGCACTGTTAGATATTTCTTTTGGCACTAAGAACACTGTGAACTGAGAAAGTTAGGAACCCCTGTGAGATTTTTTAAAGTGTTCCATCTTTGGGATTTTGAGGTTCTGGACGAATTCGGTATTAAAAACTTGGTTCTCAGGCTTTCAGCATTTAATTCTTTCAGTACTTTATTATAACTTAATCAGAGAGACATTTTTCTGTTGGCGTTCTCTGGGAAGCACATGGAGAATGCTTCCCTGCTTCCCAAGATAATTCATTATACTGGTAGATTTAATACTTAGGAGAGATAAACCACTGTTACCAAATACTGGCTTATGTAAATAGTGTGCTATATGTAGTTTTGTGGCAATTTGCTGAATTAGTAATGTTGACACCATCTTAAGCCATGTTTTTACAGCTGTTCTTTTAAAGGCAACACTTATTTATTAATAGAGTCTATATTAAACATTCATGGAAAGAAAAATCAAACCATGTTATAAAAGAATTCAGTAGGACACACTTTATTTTTATTAATCATCTATCAAAATTATTTTCCCATATTGTATTTGACAGCAGTTAAAATGATCCCAAGATTGATATAAATGTGTAGATTTTCTTTTCTCATTTCATTCCACAACCTTTTGATTTTTGGTACTTGAAATCTAATTAGAAACAAGGTGTTATAATAGAAGAGCAATAGGAGCAGAAGAAAGCTGGATCTGCAGTGATGCCAAAATGGAATTGAAGTGGCAGAGGTTAAATATAAGGAAGCAAATAGATTGCCATCTGATAGCTCATAAGACGTGTTTTTCTTTGCTATTTGATAACAGAGGGAAAAAGATATAAAATTATCAGCGTAAATGATAAAAATTAGCAGACATTCTAAAAGAAACAAAGAGTGTGATTACAATTTTTTTTTAAATAGTAAAATGAGACAGAATTACTGGGAAAAACCAAAATCTTAAAAATTAACTTTGATAAACTCAGAACTCTTTATGCTCAGTCTTAGTGCCCTAGGGAGTGTAAGTAACAGAGAGCCAATGCAAACTCATTAATGAAACAAGCTCAGGAGGTAGTAAAAGGATTAATGATATTCTGAAAGCTAGTGAAGAAAATAATTCTGCTGCAGATGTAAATAGGAAGTGAAAAGTATCATGTGGGAATGTAGTAAAGGGATCGCATAACTTCAATAAAACCTCCAAAAGGAATCTTTGTTATGTTTTTGTTTTTCTTGATGTTCTGTTAATTTAAATGCAAATTATCTGCAAAAAACCAAAAAACAAAAACCTACTGGCAAGGTGAATTATTGCTTGATTCTCAGGTTGAAATATTATTTAATGGTAAAAACTAAAAATCTTCAGTGTCTTTATGGAAAAAAATAATTGAGGAATTATACTTTACTTCCATCTTTACTGTTAGTTTGATTGCACAAGAGTATAAATGAGAAGTAGGAAATGGTAAGTACTTTATATTCAAATGGAAAATAAGATGATGACCATAAGTTATGGATACACAAGCTCTAACTAAATGTAAGTGAATGGATCACCTGTTTTGCAAAGATTTCTGCACTTTACTAATAAGGTTGATCTGTTTAAGAAGGACCCAACAGATTCTAAACAATAAGTTTTGGTTTTAAAATGCTGATTTAGTTTCTGTATTTGAAAACTAGCTTTCTCTTTCTTACAGGCTGAAAAAGAAAATCCAGGACTCACACAAGACATCATTATGAAAATTTTAGAGAAAAAAAGTGTAGAAGTCAACTTCACGGAGTCCCTTCTTCGAATGGCAGCTGATGATGTAGAAGGTGATCAGAAATTTATTTAGTTTTCTTAAAATTGTTCGAAAGGCTTTTCCTCCAAATCTTTATTTGATAAAAGAGCCTTCCTCCCCTTTCCCTTTTTCCCTCCTCTGCCTCTTCCTTCTTACTGTTATTTGTCATTATTGTTTTGAAAGTGGGGAAGAAAACATAAAATAGAAATGTAGTTCTTTCTTTTTGTTTTATATTTGTCAGATTTAATTATTTGAAGTAAAGCATTCATATATGTTACATGCTTTTGATTTTTCCCCCTATTAATATGTTTGATGAGACAAGCTTTATGGAATGGTTATTTTGTGTTGACCCTATGCAAAATAGCCCTTTGAAGGTAATGAGTTTTGTTTTGTTTTTTATAACTTTAATATGTATATATTTTTTTCAAACAGATTTGAGAGAACAATGTAATAATCATCCTTTTGGCCTCTCTTTACATTTTCACTTTTTTATGTAATTAGAAGTAGATGTCACTCAGTAGCCATTTTCCCACTAACTTAGAAAAACATAGAGGTATAATTTTTAATGTTTATTAACAGAGAACAAAAGTAGATATTTTAATTGATCCCAGAACTTATAAAAATGTCCTCATCATTATTTTAGACTTGAGCATCTGTAACCTGTTAGGCCAAGTTACATTAATGAATTGATAGAGTTATACTGTTTCCAAGTCTACAGTGAATCTGATAGTGAACTTGTTGCCTTAGCTAGATCTGATTGAACTTCCTTTCCAAAGTTGTTGTTCTATAATCACAACCCTTGTGTTGGATTTATGGTGGTATTTTTGTTTGAAGTGAAGTGAGATTTCAAGAATGTGCCAAAGATTTTAGTAAGTTGTTTTTGGGGGGAAGGGATGATGTAGAGCCGTTGTATATTCAATACAGAGGTTTTTATTAAACTGATATTCTTCATTGGCAGATGTACATTGCCGTTGTATTTGTTATGAATGATATTACATAACATAATTTAAGGTTTCCTTTTGAAATGTAGCTTGAGAGAGACCTGATAAACTTGATTAAGCCTCCCTTTTAAATTTTATTTATTTATTGAGCCCTGCTATAAATCCTGAACTAAGTTGAACTCTAATTAATTCTGCTTTGCAAACTTGTCTTTCCTAATTATCTGGCCTTTTGCTGCTCGCCCCTCCACCACCCTCCCACTCCCTTGACCAACACATTGGGAATTCTTAGACTTGAATTTTGTAGTGAGTTGTGTGATGTTTTTTATCATGTATTTATTTTATCAGAGTATATGATTGAACGACCAGAGCCAGAATTCCAGGACCTAAACGAAAAAGCACGAGCACTTAAACAAATTCTCAGTAAGATCCCAGATGAGATCAATGACAGAGTGAGGTTTCTGCAGACAATCAAGTAAGAACTATTTGTTTTGCTTCTCTTTTTAAAGTACTCAAAGGAACCACTTAATCTAGATGTTTACTTTGGAATGAAACTAATATTAAATTGAAACATTAATTTGAAATTTGAAAATTTTTAAATCCTTTGTTTTTATGAAGTTCTAAACTATGCATTCTAAGTTTTATTAAGTTCTAAACTATGCTTCAGAGTGTAGTAACATTTTTTCAAATGTTTCATTTAAAAAAGCAGTGAGTGAATGTACATAAACTGGAATGTAGACTTCATAAAAAAAGGAAATATGGAGTTCCCTGTTGCCCTAGTGGTTAAGGATCCAGTGTTGTCATTACTGTTGTGCTGGTTAGATCCCTCGCCCAGGAACTTCTGCATGCCACAGGTGCAGCCAAAAGAAATTTAAAGAGAAAGAAAGAAAAATGTGTCAGATTAAAATAAAGAGAGAAATTAGATAAATTATAGAGATTGATAACAAAGAATACCAGTATTATTTTTATTTCAGAAATGGTACTAGTCATTAGCATAATAATGTACTCCGAGGTATAAGTAGCACTGTCTAATGTTGACCAAATTGTGAATCTCCAAAAATCCTTGCCTTTGGGATATAGGTTAAAAAAGTCTGACAACTGTGTAAGGCCTGAGGCTGGCTGACGAGCAGCAGCAAGAAGGGTCTTTTTGGAGCAGGGGCTCTAGTGTCTCAAACCAGAGGCCCTCTCCTCAGAGGTGGGAGGTGGAGGAATGAGAGGGAAACTCCAAACCTAATTTCTAGATGAGTATTTTTAAACAAAAATGTGGTAATTTTCTTCCGCCTTGATGGGTAGAAAACCAAGAAAACTGGGAATAAATGTAGTGGCACTATCAATGCAGCCTTTTGGTGAAACAAGTAGAAGTTGCTAGAAACAAAGGCATTAGCACGGATCTTTTTTTTGGAAGAAATTGCTTCATACATTGTATCTTTAAAGAACTGAAGGCAGCTCATTTGAAATAAATAGTACTGTACATCTCACAGGAATAGTATTCCTTATAATTCACATTCCAAAATTCTGTGTTAGCTATTTGGCTGCTCTTTTGAGTGGGATAAAAGGAGGAGTATGACCCATTTTAGTAAATAGTGCTGGGTATCTAACCCTGCTGTCAAGGAGTGACCCTCCTCTTTTCGCTCCTCTAATTGAGGACCAGAAAGTACGGAAAGACTTCATTGGACTAGTCAAAATCCATGTCATAGGGGATGCATCCTAATGTGAATATTTTACCTTTATTGCAAGCCCCAGCTTTCTTTATTTTTAATGGAGATTTTTATTTTAGTTTAAATATGTTTGGCTCATAAAAAGATGAAACATCAGTGACCTCAAACACAGCTGTTTAAATACTTTTTTCTAGAAATTTCAAATAACTTTAAGCTTTAACTTTTGAGGATCATATGCTACATTTCTACAGCTTGGTTTGAACATAAGCAGACAGACTAACTGCGAGGACTTCTCTACTGCCTGCCAAACATAGATTTATGATGTTGATCTAATCTGGTGATTGGAAAAAAATAAAAGTTTTTGCTATATGGAAGAGGTGTGATAAAAGAATCCTACATAGGATGCCCATAGGTGGGAGGGAGAACAGTGTTGTAGTTGAAGCTGTGATACAGGTGATGAGCTCAGAGCCCTCATCCTGCTCTTTTGGTACCTTCTTTCCACCTTACGGAGTCTCTGAGGCATCTCTACTAAACCCAGTGTGGCTCTAGAGTTTGAAAACCACTTCCTTAACAGCCACGTTTTAATCATAAGCTAATGGAGGTCAAGAGCCTCAGAGTCTTTTTCTTTTTTTTTCCAGGGCACACCCAGGCATAGGGAAGTTCCCAGACTAGGGATCGAATTGGGCTACAGCTACCGGCCTACACAGCCACAGAATCTGAGCCACGTCTGCAACCTACACCACAGCTCCCAGCAATGCCGGATCCTTAAACCCACTGAGCGAGGCCAAGGATCGAACCCGAATCCTCATGGATACTAGTCAGATTCGTTTCTGCTGTGCCACAGCAGGAGCTCCTAAGAGCCTAAGTGTCTTGTCCCTAGTCATTGACAGAAGCTGAATTAGGGCCTTTTCTCTCATTTATGGGGCAATAGTAATATTTCAGTTTTGTTTTCTGGAGTGACTCCAGGATTATTAAGATTATTGGCAATTGAAATTTATTTCAGATCCATTTTAGGAGGGATAATTTGTGCTATGGAAAGTTCGTTGAGGGAGTTCCCATCGTGGCTCAGTGGTTAACGAATCCGACTAGGAACCATGGTGATGCAGGTTCGATCCCTGGCCTCACTCAGTGGGTTAAGGATCCAGCGTTGCTGTGAGTTCTGGTGTAAGCTGTGATGTAGGTCATTAATTTGGCTCGGATCTGGCATTGCTGTGGCTCTGGTGAAGGTAGGCGGCTACAGCTCCGATTAGACCCCTAGCCTGGGAACTTCCATATGCTGCAGGTGTGGCCCTAGAAAAGACAAAAAAAAAAAGTTTGTTGATAATGTATATTCTTTCTGAGACTGATTCTCAATCATGTGTGTGCCTTAGCATGGATGTCTAAAATATAATTATTTCTATCACTGATATATATTGATTCATTTTGATATATGTTGTTATCACTGTTAGTTATTTAACAAATCAGTGGATATTATTGTACCAAAATAAAAAGACTTATTATTCAAGCACAACATATTGTGTAGTTATTTTTTTCCTTAAAATATATTACTTTCTTATATTTAAGGTTGACATCCTCTTCTTTTAACAGTACATTTTAATCAGCATGTAGAAAGTACCTACCATACCAAGTACTGTAATGTTATACAAGGAACAATTCCTAGAAACTAATAAATATCCAGGGTTTTTTTGTATTTATCAGCAGACCTAGGTTTGATTCTCATTCCAGCATTTGGCTCTGTGCCCTTGGATGAGTTGCTTAGCCTCTGTGATTCTGGTTTCTGCCTATGAAGATTAGGGTCATAGTTGTCAGCATTGAAATGTTCTGTGTAGAGTGCCTGGCACAGAACCTAGTATATATACTCAGAGCACATAAAGCATTGTGAAATCAGATTTTTTTTCCTCTCTCTATAGAGTTGATTAGGAAAAAAGATCCAGCAAACAAATATTTTAAAAGGACTTTTGATTAATGAATGTTTCTGCTTGACTACGTTTGAGCCTATGCAAATATTTTATAAAATTAATTCGTAGGATACATTCCAATTAATGGATGATAGTTAAAACTAGTGATTTAATAGGCCAGAAAGCTGTGCATTTATCTGTTTACTCTTTATAATCTATATTTGCATATTCATAGGTGGAAATTTACCAGGGTTTGGTTTTAATGATGACCTCAAAATAGCTTTTTGTCAGGTCTAGTCCAGATTAAACATACAAGAGTATGTTCCTTTAGCTTGTTTGTATAAACATACATTGTACAAATTTAGGTGACACAGTGTGAAGCACCAGTACTTCATGCAAATTTTTGATGCCTGTTGCCCTCTTCTTCAGCATATATTTCCCAAAGTTGCCTCACTAAATGCCTCCAGATTGCAAAAATTGTTTCCTCCTATACCCATCTTCTGTTCCTTAACACAGAATCCATTAAATTCAGACTCTGCATATAATTGCATAATTGTTTTACCCTTAGATTTTCCCTAGTTCTTTATTTACTTTTCTGAAGTTTTTTGTTTTGGGTTTTTGTGTGTGTGTGTGTGTGTGTGTGCGCGTGCGTGCGTGCACGTGCACACTGCTGGTGTTTTCTCATGTAGCAAACAAACCCTCGGGTTGTTACTAATATAATTGTTTCCCTGATGCAAACCTTAATGCCATAAATGAAAATGTTACTCTGTGTACATACAGATCACTTAATATTTGCGATAAATTGCTCTGTATTGTTTTAGAGATAAAACAATCTCTAAGCTTAGGATAAACAGCCATGGTCTTTATGAAGTTCCTTGGCAAATAGTGGATCAAAGGTTAGCCCCTAGGCTCTGGGTTTCCACACAGTGGTTTCCAAACCTGGTTCATCAGCAGAATTACCTGGGGATTTTTTTTTTCCCCTTTTAAAGTATAGGCATATTCCCAATATTCATCAAAGTACATCTGCAAAGTATGGTTGTGTATAAACAGCTGTCTGATCACTGTAATTTGCTTCATTGTATTCCTTTTCGATAAGCTTATTGTGGGTTTGAAGAACCTTCCATATTCAGAGACTTGACATTTTTTATTTATTGAAATTGTACTTTTTCCCACATAATAGGGTGGTCATGTGACACCATTTTATTAAGCATTAGGGGACTTACGCACATCACAGTAATATGGCAGGATTCAACTTTTTTGAAAACATAGATGAAGGAACAGTTAATGTAACTTGAAGTTGCTATTACTAAAGTAGAGGCCAAAAAGCAAGAGTGGGCAGATGTTATTTCTCTGTAAATTCATTGTCCTATTTGAATATCTAATGTCTTAATGTTTCATCCTCATACCACTGTTTGAATACAAGAGGTAATACGGAGATATTTCTTGAAATATATAATAAAATATCATTACCACTTCAGAATAGACTAAAATAATACTTTTTATACTGAAATCCTATGTATTTATAATTTTTAGAATTTAGAATTTTCCACATGCCTGTTTACTGGAAAGAAGTTATGAAACAGACATACAAAAATCTGGACACAACTTTTCTTGGTTTTCTTAAAATAGTGTATGTTTTAGGTATGAAATAACTGAAACCTGACATTTGTGATTAAAAAGTACATAGTAAAAGATTATGTTTGGAGTGGCCCGGATTGATGTTTTACTAATTCATATCTTCACACATGCATTGCATTTGAGCAGTAAAAGTTTTTGTAGAAATTCACAGCTCAGAGAATGGGTGTGAAAGGAAAGGTTTGCCTTAGAGAATAAGAGTCTCTATTTGTCACAGAGTCTCTATTTGAGACTACAGAATTACATTAAGTTCAGTTTGCCAAAAAATTGCTATGAAGTTAAAACATGGAAATTGAAAAAGGAAGGGCATAAATATAGAAGACAAGAAGAATTTTTTTTTAAGATGGTTCATGGATAGGAAGAATAGTCAAACTCAAATAAGAATTATTGATCTCTTTAGAAAGTGGAGAAAATGCTGATACATATATGGTCAAAGAATGATTGCTGGAAAGGTTAAGATAAAAGAATATTCTGATACTGTGTTTCCTAGAAATTTAAATATATTTTCCAAAGGAAATAGTAACAGCAAAGGTTTGGAAGAGGATGTGTGGTTGTTAGAAAGTAAATACCGGTGTCTTAGAAGAGCTACATCCTAGGAGGAAATATTGTAAACATCAAAATTGTTAGATCTGTAACTTGGACTCTTTTAAATACAGAAATGAGTTACATGTAATAGCAAAATTTCATATAATTGTTGATGAGACAGCCAAAAGTGGATAATATGGTTGCTTGAATTCACCTATATAAGCTAGAGAGAGGAATAATCATAACAGAAAAAGATGAGAGGCATAGATATTTTCTTATAAATTTGATTGAGAAATGCTTAATGAAATGTTACTGATTTTAAAAAGTTGATGTTAGTTGTACAGTGTTTTTTATCGGTAGAGCAAGAGAAATTGGAATCACAGTACAGGCTAAGAAGACCCCCCCACCCCCCCACCCCCGCCACCCCAACCAGCCAGTTAAGTATTTGGGTTTGACAGTGTTCAGATGGTAGTTAACAATGTAGTAATTCTTTAAAATATATATGTACAAACTTCTTTCAAATGTAACCGATTTTAAGATTCTTTTTTCTTGATCCAACAGGGATATAGCCAGTGCAATAAAAGAACTTCTTGATACAGTGAACAATGTCTTCAAGAAATACCAATACCAGAACCGCAGAGTAAGTTTAGTAGAAGCCTTACAAGCTGCCATCCTAGATGTTGGTTTATGCCTAGTTGTTATATATCATTAATGACTGAGTTTGTCAGTTTTTCCTTGAATTTAAATATCTGTTATATGTAATAAATAAATACGTCTAAAAATGCTTATCCGTAACGTAAAACCCATTCATATTCTGTGTAATTTCCTGTCTTTGGTTTTTGTGTGATTTATCTTTTCTTATTTAGTATTATTTTCTTATTATTTTTGATGTCTGTAGGCACTTGAACACCAAAAGAAAGAATTTGTAAAATACTCCAAAAGTTTCAGTGATACTCTGAAAACCTATTTTAAAGATGGCAAGTAAGTATGGTTATTTATCATCTTTTTAAAAGTTTGATAAATTATGTGGTTTTACATGACACTAAAGCTAAATAAATTAAAAACTTTTTTTACTGTGTCATCAATATATAAGTCAACTACTAAAATAGATTGTGAAAAATAGTGAATGGTTGATAATCCAGCCGTAACTCTAGTCTGGAACAGGAGTTGTAGACTTTTTCTAAGAAGGGCCAGATGGCATATATTTTGATTAGATGGTCTTGTTGCAACTACAGCACTTTACCTCTGCTATTGCAGTGCAGTAGCTTCTGTAAGACAATATGGAAACCCAAGTGGCCATTATTAAGGCTGTGTTCTAATAAAACCTTATTTATAGACACTGAATTATATAATTTTCAACTTTCATGTAATATTTTTTTTGTCTTTTTAGGGCTGCACCACAGCATATGGAGGTTCCCAGGCTAGAGGTCAAATTGGAGTTGTAGCCACTGGCCTGCAACACAGCCACAGCAACCCCAGATCCAAGCCGCGTCTGCAACCTACACCACAGCTCATGGCAACACCTGATCCTTAACCCACTGAGCGAAGCCAGGGATCAAACCTACATCCTCATGGATCCTAGTCATATCCATTTCTGCTGAGCCATGATGGGAACTCCAATTTTTTTTAATTTTATTTTACTGTTTAATTTTTACTGTTTTTAAAATGTGAAAGCATTCTTAGCTTGCAAGCCATGATGCTGTGAGTGAGATTTGGCTTACTGGCCAGCTTCACCAACCCGTGAAGCTATGACTCTCAAACTTGAGTAGCATCTGAATCCTCTGGAGGACTTGTTAAGACAAATTGTCTTTGGGTCCCACTCAGAGTTCCTGATTCTGTAGGTCTAGGGTGGGCCTAAGAATTTGCATTTCTAAGAAGTTTCCAAACAATATATATTCAGCAGGTCTATTAGAACTGCTGCACTGAAGTTAAAGCAATGACTATCAGTCCTGTTTGCACATTCAGATCACTTGGATTTGATTTGTTTTTTAAAATCCCAGTGTCTCGATCCCATCTCCAGAGATTCTGATTCCTACCACTGGCTTGGAGTGGGGCCAGGGTCAGGTGTTTTGTAAAAGTGCTGCAAAAAGTTGTGAACCACTGTTGTGGAAAGAGGGAGGCTTTCTATATGACAGGAAGTGTATTAAAAAGGTAGATGTAATATTACTTTTAAATTTCTGTACAATTGGCTACAGAACAGTCTAGAAAACCAAGAAATTTTATATGTTTTTACATATAATACACATCCATATAATGTATAAGCTGATGCAGAGGTTGATCCTCCAATGGAACACTAGGAATTTTGGGGACAAGACCATTGTCTTAACAGTGCTTGAAGTCAGAAGAGTAAATAGTGACTATTTCAGCTGTAATTGGCGGGGACTTTTATATCCTCTCCCACCATTGAAGTTTTAAGATTCTAATATTCATGTCAAACTCTTACAATATTATTGTAGTAATAATAAAAAAAATGATTTCTTTAGAGTTATTTTTCAAAGTTCAAACAGGTTGAAATATTTATGTTAATAATATAAAATAAATATATTGACCTAAATGTTATCAGTGGTTTTGTGTTGTTCCATACTATTATTCAGGTGGTCTAGGGGAAATGTACTTTGTTAAATTAGTTTAACAAGCTAGCAGGTGTGTTCTGAAAATAGACTTACATCTGTTTTTCCTTGGTCTCCTCTGCTCTCTGCTGAGCCTAAATAACAAAAAATACATTAAAAGAATAATTTACATGATGGAATTATTTATGATTCTCATTAATTAAGAACCATGAGCACATTGAAAGGTAGAAATTAATTTAGAGACTAATTTTCATTAATCTGAAATTATTTAGTCTCATTCCTGTTTGTACATTGGAATCACTTGGGTTCAGTTTTTAAAAATCTCAGTGCCTTAGTCTCACAGTTATTTTTAACAGTTTAAACAGGCCTATGGATTATTCAAGCTCCCTGCTGCTAACTTTTTCTCCAGCAGCTTCTTTAAATTTACCATTGTGTATGAATAATGTACCACAAGTTTTATACTGTTTCCTCAAAATTGAAATTATTAATAGAGCCTGTTCTTTGAGCTGTCTTTCAAAATGAGAATGAATTTGCATTGATTCAACTAATTCTTCCTAGTCCCCCACTTTTTAAGGAATATTTAGGATGTAGATACAGTTGGCCCTTTGTATCCACAGGTTACATGTTCTCGGATTCAACTAATAGAGGATTAAAAATGTTTTTGGGGGGGAATTCCAGAAATTTCCGTAGCATTTATATTGTATTTTTATTGCATTTATATTGTATTAGGCATTACAAGTAATCTAGAAATGATTTAAAGTATTTCAGATGATGTGCATAAGTTATATGCCAATACTACACCATTTTATGTAAGAGACTTGAGCATCCACTGATTTTGGTGCTAAATGGGATCTTGGATACCACACACCAGTCCCTCTTGGATACCTGTAGAGGCTTTAGCTGTGTTGCTAAGAAAGTGATAAAGCCTCTCAAGGAGACTAGGGGATCTAACTCTGAGCCCCAGGTCATGTGAAGATGGACTGATAGGAAGTATGTACGGTGCAGCACAGAGTAATTTTTAAAAAATTATTTTTTTATGTATTGTTAAATCCTTAATGTTGAAACCACATGATTATTTTGTTTTAAAAGTAATTTAAAATTGTGTTTTTTGGTTTTGTTCTTTTGTTTGTTTTCAGGGTTTTTTTTTTTTTTTTTTTGAAGGAAGGTAAGAGAGATTGGGATGAATCAGATTTGAAGTAATGAGCTTTTTTTTTAAAGTATTTGTCACGCCCATTGATAATACTGATTTTGAGATTGAGTATATATTTTAGCAGATTTTATTTTGCTGACTTCTTTGAAACCACAGTTGGACGTTTAAATGCTCTTCTTTCGCCAGGAATTTATTTGACCTATGAATGAACTCTGGTTCTTGAGGCACCACCCATCATTAGCAGACCACCAAAACCTTATTGCCAGTCAGAACCACTAGGGGGCAGTAATTCCTAGATAGTTTCAAATGGTATAGGACCCTTTAATTCCAAGTTGGGATAAAAGTTATGATACTCGCCCATTTTTTTCCCTAAATTGATTTTATTGCTAATTCTAGATAGCATTTTAAGTGTAAATATTTTTAAAGGATGAATTATTGGATAAAATTAATGCTTGCTCTTTTTTTTTTTTAAACAGGGCAATAAATGTGTTCATAAGTGCCAACCGACTAATTCATCAAACCAACTTGATACTTCAGACCTTCAAAACTGTGGCCTGAAAGTTGTATATGTTAAGAGATGTACTTCTCAGTGGCAGTATTGGACTGCCTTTATCTGTAAATTTTAAAGTTTGACTGTATAAATTATCAGTCCCTCCTGAAGGGATCTAATAATCCAGGATGTTGAATGGGATTATTGCCATCTTACACCATATTTTTGTAAAATGTAGCTTAATCATAATCTCACACTGAAGATTTTGCATCACTTTTGCTATTATCATTCTTTTAAGAATTATAAGCCAAAAGAATTTACGCCTTAATGTGTCATTATATAACATTCCTTAAAAGAATTGTAAATATTGGTGTTTGTTTCTGACATTTTAACTTGAAAGCGATATGCTGCAAGATAATGTATTTAACAATATTTGGTGGCAAATATTCAATAAATAGTTTACATCTGTTAAACATTTCTTTACTTGAAAAAAATGCATATATATATGTGAATATATATATATGATCAGAAGACCAAGACGACTTGGTGTAATGTCTAAGGAACTTCTAACAGGAGCTTATTAGCAGTTTATCAGATAATAAAGCAACAAGAATTCCTATTTTTTTGTCCTTAATCACTCTGGGCAAAAAGTAGAAATATTTTTGTTAGTTATTATTTTTGAGGTACTGAGAATTTTTCCAACCTTTGTTTTAAGAGACTTTTGAGAAGGACATGGCAGTTTATAGTGTCTTCACACTATCTTGCCACTTTTGAACTCTGTGACAATGTAAGATTAAGACTTTCTGGTATGCTGGGCCCTAATAAGCTCTGCACCTTTTTCCCTTAAATAGCCACAGCTGATAGTAATTTGAAGCTATACCAATGCTAGTTGGTTTGAAATTGTCATGAGTGTTAATAATATTATATACACTCTTTAAATATGTACAGTTTTGTCTCACCATAGAGAAGTTTTAAGGAAATTATGTATCAAGTATTCATGTTAAGTGATTTCATTTTTCAATTATGATAAAATAAAGGAAAAAATCAGAATTTGTTTATCTTTTATGAAGATTTTAAATGTTAAACTAAACTTCTTTTGACAACAAATTTTTTTTTGCTATAATGTGATTTAATTTTTTTAATATTTTTTCTCCCATTTTTAGAAGTAGATTTTAAAAGAATTACTGTCATTGGCAACATAAAAGGAAATCATCCTGTTAGATAGAAACAGGAAATATGTGGAGAGAAGCAAAAAAACCCAATAGACAATTAGATGAAATCTCATAATTTATGGACATCTTACTGAGTTGATTTTTTTTTTCTTCAGAGATACAGAGCTAATAAGACACAGGATTGGTGGTTTTAATACTGTTTATTTTTGACAAAAGCTGTTTTTCACTCTTGGAGGTAGAAGGGTAGTCATTTGCAAAACAAACTTGTGAATATGTAAAGAAAAAATAGGGTTTTTTTTGAGCAGCAGACTTTGCTCACATAAACCAGTACTATTTTTCTTCTTAAGGTAGCCCCTTGGGAGAACCCATCAGTTACTAGCCACACCCCAACTCATCTGTTTTTATAAGTCTTCTATCCTTTTATTCTACTTTGCAATATTTCTTCTGAAATCTATCTCCAGAAGGGAGGTATTTATTCTCAGGATAATTGGTTTCTTACACGATCCTAAAAGGTTTGCTTTTTGGGGTCAAGGAGGAAAGGGCCAGTGGGGCCCCAGTCAGATACATCTCCAGAGAACAGAAAAGTTGGCTCTCAAAGAAAGAAGAGAAGGAGATGTTTGTTGAGCACCTCTGTGTCAAGCATTAGTCTAGATACATTAATTTATTTCTCTTAACAGTCCTATGATTTAGCCCTCTGCCTTGCATTTGAGGAAATTGGCTACGAGAGCTTAGAAAGCTTACAAAAACTGAAACTTGGTGGAGCTAGGATTTGAATTCAACATTTGTCTCCAGACTTCATGTTCTTTCCACTGAACTGTACTTCACCTGTTGACAAAAATGCACCATTTAGACCAATTCCCTAACACTAAGCTGACATAGCTGCCCCTGGGTCCATAGGGAAATGACAAAAACTAGTATGACAGTGTGGTAAGTTTTTTCATAAATTAAATCTATTCATTTTAAAGGACCATTCTTTTATTTAAGACAGGTGCTATGTTTTGGATATTTAAAGCCCCCTCCCCACCCTTTTTTTTTTTTGAACAAAGTGATTAGGTGGTGGGAGTTTGGGGTTTTTTCATGATTGTAGTTTTATAGCCTTATTTGGCAAAACATAAGGTTGGTAACCCAATATAGTGCTTTTCTAATTGTTTTTTAAATTTTTCATATGGAAGTAATGTCATTTCAAATTTACCAAAAATTGGCAAGAATAAGAATAGTGCAAAGAATATCAACACATCTTTTATCTAGATTGACCTATTGTTATGATTTTACCATGTTTATTTTTGGTCTGTTTATTCTGTTGCCTTCCCTTAATCTCCTTTAGCCTGGATCATTTCCATAGCTGCCATTGTCTTTTATGGCATAGGCATGATGTGTGTTTGAAGAATACAGTTTTTTGTCTCCTCCCTCCTCCTACCTTTTTAGTAGAATGTCCCTTATTTTGGGTTTCCTCATGATTAGATTCAAGCTGTACATTCTTTTTTTTTTTTTTTTTTTTTTTTTTAATGATTAGCTGAGTGATTTTTTTTAATGATTTTTATTTTTTTCCTTTATAGCTGGTTTATAGTGTTCTGTGACCCAATCACACATATATGCATTCTTTTTTCTCACATTACCAGGCTCCATCATAAGTGACCAGACATAGTTCCCAGTGCTATACAGCAGGATCTCATTGCTTATCCATTCCAAAGGCAATAGTTTTCATCTATTAACCCCAAATTCCCAGTCCATCCCACTCCCTCCCCCAAGCTGTGCATTCTTGATCAGAATACTCATGGCATCCCAAGTGCTCCTCACTGATGATGTTAACTTTTGGTCACCTGGTCAAGGTGTTGCTCCATTTCTCCAATGTACAGTTACTATTTTGTACCTTGCACCTAATAAGCAGTTTGACGGAGGCTCTTTAAGTTCATGCTATCATCAACATCCCTGCTTCCATCCCAGTATTTAGCATCGATTGATGATTCTTGCTTATTCAGTCTTTAATTTGATAGTTCCAAAATGGTGATTTTCCAACACCAGCATTCCTTCCTCATGTACCTGTTGGCACTCAGCATTCTGTGTAAACGTGAGCTCTCCTTTCTCCTCCGTCCTTGCAGTCATCTATGCATACCCATCCATGTGAATTTATAGTTACTGCTGTTTTGTTGGACTCCTGATTTTCTATCTTTTCAATGGCTTACTTTCGCACTTAAATTGTCTTAGATTTGGCCAGTAGGAGTACCGTCAATCTGGTTTCTGTGTCCTTGTGGTTTCCACTCTTCTTTAGCTTAAATTTGTCCCAGGATCTAGAATCAGTAGTTTCTCTAAGGAATGCTGGGGAATAATAATAGGTACATGGATCTGGCTGCCGGGTGGTCTGGTTTCTACTGGGTGTCTGCTTCTAGGCCTTTCCAGTGGACAGAACTAGTGAATATCCATTATAGATGCCGTATGCATGTACACATACATTTTACATGTCCCTATATGTACGTTTGATTTCAGAAATTATGAGTTCGCATTTATATCTCCAATTACAACCCATTTTCATAGGGTCCTTTCTTGCCTTCTCCATTCCATGTTTCTTTGTTACGCTTTCTGAGAATCCTGGCTCCCTGAAAAATCAATTTACTCACTTGTTCAGTCCTACAGTATGTCTGAAATAGTTCTAGAATGTCTTTTGCCCATATCATTATAAAAAAGCATGCTTAAGGGATTCCCTGGTGGTGCAGTGGTTTAAGGATCTGTCATTGTCACTGCTGTGGTTCAGGTCCCTGCTGTGGCTTGAGTTTGATCCCTGTTCAGGAACTTTCACATGCCACGAGCACAGGCCAAAAAAAAAAAAAAAAAAAAAAAAAAAAGTTCTTTCCCTCTCTGTGCCCTGCCCAAGACTAAGGCTATATAATTACATTCTGTGTTCATAAATTATGTGGATTAATTCCTTTTTTTCTCCTTCACTGTGATTATGTTGTTTGTTGAAATAAAATTGCGTTCATTTGTTTCATTTTTCTTCCAGGTTTAAGATTACTCCTCCCCCACCTACCCCCACACACTTTCCATCCTTGTAAATTTAATTTTATTTATTTTAAAAGTATATAGAACATTAACATGCTTCTAAAACATCACAACTATACCAAAAAGTATAGTGACTAGAGAAGTGTCACTCTTATCCCCTCTGCCACATTCTCCACCCTGCAATGTAAGTGTCCAGCTACACAAGTTTTTGGTGTTTATCCAGTGTTTCTTTTTAATGAAGAAAATTAATAATGCGATTTCTTATCCTACATTCATGTAGGGAAACTACTTTGCCTAGGACTGTGAAGTGTCTTGTGGTACAGGATTTTTCGTGCTAAAACTGGGAGAATCAGACAAATTGGGAGGGTTGGTCACTCTATATACATGCTTTTTGAAAAAATGCAACTTTATTGATGCATGGTTTACATATGCACCTTAAAAAAACCATTGAGGTATAATTTAATGATACAAAATTCGCCCACTTTAAGAGTTGTACAACCTGATCATAATCTAATTTTAGAATATTTTCACCATTACAATAAAATCCCTCATGCTTGGTTACTGGTTAATCCTTGTTTCCATGCCACCCTGTCTCCCCAGTTCCAAGCAACTGCTAGCCACTCCTGTCTCTATAGGCTTTTTTTTTCTGGATGTTTCATATAAATAGAATCATACAGTGTTATCTTTTCAGTCTGGCTTCTTTTACTTAGTATTTTGTTTTTGAGGCCCATCCATGTCATTGCATGTATCAGCATTTCTATCGATTTTCTTTTTTTTTTTTTTTTTTTTTTTTGGTGGTCCTTTTAGGGCCAAAGCTGTGGCATATGTAGGTTCCCAGGCTAGGGGTTGCATTAGAGCTCTAGCTGCTGGCCTAACCCACAGCCACAGCAGATCCATACCAGATCCCACCCTCAACTGCAACTCACAGCAACACCGGATTCTTAAGCCACTGAGCAAGGCCAGGGATCGAACCTGCATCCTCACGGGCAGTGGTCAAATTCACTTCCGCCAAGCCACGGCAGGAATTCTTCTATCAGTATTCTTATTGCTGGCTAGTATTCCATTATATGAATCTCCTATATTTTATTTATCTATCCATTAAATAGTTCATGGACATTTGAGTTGCTCCTTTCTCAGCTATGGTGCATAATTGCTGCTATGAACATTCATTCACCTCCAAGTTTTTTTATCGACATGGGTTTTCATTTCTCTTGGATAGATACTTAAGAATGGAAATGTTGGGTTGTATGATAAATTTATATTTAACTTTTTAAGAAAGTATCAGACTGTTTTCCAAGTGGCTATACCATTTCACTTTACAAATTTGGGAAGGTTCTCATTTCTCCACATCCTCACCTTCATTTGTTAATGAACTTTTTATTATAGGCATTCTTGTAAATACAAAGTGGTATGTTTTAAATTTGCATTTCCTTAATGATGAATGAAGTGGGCGTCTTTTCATTTATTAGTTTTTTGACATATTTGCTCTTTTTTCACCTAACACCTTTAGAAATTATTCCATGTAAGTTCATTAAGGTCTTTTTCTCTTTATTTATTTATGTATCAGTCTAGCATTCCAAGGTGTGTAGGTACCATAATTTATTAACCTGATGAATCTGCTATGCTTGGGCATTCAGATAGTTTTCAGTATTTTGCCAAATTATAAGTAATGCTACAATGAATGATCTTTCGTGTGTATTTCTGGTTTGTTTGAAGTGTACTGTCAGAGTAGATTTCTAGAAGTGGGGTCACCACAAGTCAAATAACATATGCAAATGTGTTTTGTCCAGATATTGACAAATTTCTTTCCATTAAGGGTGAGGCAATTCACACTTTGCCAGCAATGTCTGCAATTGTTTGTTCCCCCAAGCTTCACTTGTAACTGTCAAGCATTTGAATTTTTGCCAGATGATGGGTGAGAAATGATATCTTTTTGTACCTTTGATTTGTAATTCTCCTACCATGAAGGTAAACATCTTTCATGTTTAAAGACCGTATTTGTATCTTTTTTTAATTTTGAATTTGCTTATGTTTTTATCATGCAAAATTAAAACATTTTTGTGTAGACAAATTCATCAATTCCCTCATGAAACTATCTGGGCTTGGTGCTTTTTATGGAGTAATTGCTTGATATATCTGGGCTTGGTGCTTTTTGTGGAGTAATTGCTTGATAACTTTATTTCTTCTACACAAAAAAAAATTTTTAAGCTTTCTGTTTCTACAGGAGTCAGTTTGTTAAATTGTATTTTTCTAAGAAAGTGTCTATTTCCTCTAGGTTTTCACCTATGTATTTCTACTGAAGTGAGTAAAATAATACTATGTTTTTAAAAAATGTTTCTCTGTATCAATAGCTATTTCATTTATTTGTTGTTATTTCTTACTGTGTGTATTTGCACTTTCTCCCTCTCCCTTTTTTTAAATTAAACTGGCTATTCATTTTTCTATGTTGTTTTGGTTTTTCCAGGATTTTATTCATTAATTTGATGTACTGTTTTTCTGTTCTCTACCTCTTTAATTTTAATTTCCACTCTTGTATTTATTATTTTCCTCCTTGGGCTTTTGTTTTACTTTGTTGTTCTTGTAGTTCTTTCAACTGGGAATGTAATTAATCTTCATTTTTTAAGGATATAGGTATTTAGTGCTATGGAGTTTTCTCTTACCACTGTTTAGCTTGTATCTGATAGTTGTATTTATTATCATTGTTTTTCAGAAATTCTGTAAATTTTGTTTATACATTCTATTTTGTCCAAGAGTTAAGTTTATTAGAGTATCTTTAATTTCCAAGTAGAGGATATTTTTCAGTTGCATTTTTAAAAAATTTCTATTATTCTGCATTGTGGTCAATAAGTGCTGTTTGTAATAACTTTATAGTCTCTTCTGGAGCTTTCTTTGTGCCCGCATATATGATCACATATTTGTATATCCCTCTGAAGGTTTCATGTTTACTTGAGAAGATTGTATTTTCTCTATTGTTAGTATGTAGTATTCAATGTATATTCCCCCCAATTACTTCCTGTTGTCTAGTTCTTATATATTCTTTTTTATTGTTGTTCATGTGACCTGTCTTGCACTATGTGTTAAAGTCTCCATTACTAGTGTGTTTCTCTGTCTCTCTGCATCACTTGTAGGATTTGTGGTTGCTGTGTATTTGTTGTATAAATATTCATACCTGTTACATCCTAAATGTGAATGTGGATTGTAACATTATAAAGTGTACTTTTTTTTTTTTCATCTCTTGCTAGTGCTTTTTGAAATTTGTCTTTTGACCTTGAGTTAAACCCATTCACATTTATCTAAATGACTATTATGTTGGGGCTAATTCTTTAATAACTTTTGCATGTATTATGTTATTTGTCACTATATATTCTTTTCTACTAACTGTTGTACCCTCTTTTCTTTGTTAAAGAAAAATTCCTTCTGGTATTTAGGATGTTTATTTTTTTATCCTAGTGGTGGCTTTGTATTAATATATTATGGGATTTTTAAAATCTCCTTTTTAATTACTTAAATTTTTATTATTCTGTATGTCAGTTTTAAGTCATATTCTTTTATTCTCATCTGTTACCTAAATGAGAGTCAGTGTTCTTTTTTTGTATTTTCCTTTTTCTCTCCCTTCTCTCTCTCTCTCTCTTTTTTTTTTTTTTTTTTTTTTTTTCTGCCTCACTTGCAGCATGTGAAGATTCCCAGGCCAGGAATCGAATCCAACCCCCAGTGGCGACCTACACCACAGCTGCTACAACACTAGATCCTTAACCCACTGTACTGGGTGGGGGATCAAACCCACACATTGGCAGTGATCTGAGTTGCTGCAGAAACAATGCCAGATCCTTAACCTGTTGCACCACAGTGGGGACTCCCCTTCTCTTATGTTTAATTGCATTAAAACAGAATATTTACACGTTTATTTTTCTGCCTTTGTTTCCATGATTTTTTTCAGTCTAAATGCTGCAATTAAATATATGAATTCTCACAATCACTCCCTTTGCCTAAATTTTCTCAGTCATCTCTTGATTTAATGAAGCATATCCTCTAGCATCTTTGATATGACACATATATAATATTCTCTGAGTTCTCAAATGTGCAACATTATTTTCCTATAGTCTTGATATTTAGATATCTTGGTTGTAAATAATATCCTTAGTTCACATTTTCTTTCCTTAAATTTCTTGAAAATGTAGCTTCACTATTGCCTTGTTTTGTGTGTTGTTTCTGAGACGTCTGATGTCAATTCCCTTCTCTTGCCTTTACATTATTTTGTCTTTTTACTGGAAAACTCTGACGATTTTTTCTAATAGTTTTATTATTTTATGTATCAGAGTTAGTCATTCCAGGTCAATTTTCCTGGTACCTAATAGGCCCCTTCTATGTGTAGATTGAGGTCTGTCTTTATTTCTGGAAAGTGTTCCTGGATTTCAATTTTAAATACTAATTCTATTCTATTGTTTTGTCTTTTTAGAACATCAGTGAATATGTTAAACTCTGCCTGTTTTCCATTTCAACCACTTTTTTTATGTGACCTTTTATACTTCTCTCTTTTTTCCATTATTTTCATGCTTTTCTTCAAGAAACTTTATTAAATGTTTTTCCAAATCTACCCTCTTGGGCACCTCATTATACTTTATTTCTGGTGTAATTTTTTTTCTATTTCTTTCCTTAAGTCAATTCTCATTTCTCCCTGTTTTTGTGCATTTCTGTCCATAGTACTTGTATTTCTGATTTAGTCTAGTTTTTCACATGCCATATGCTTTTTAAAGGATAATTTATTTAGTTTGGGTATACTAGCTCAGTTTTCTTTAGCTGCTTATTTGTTTTCAAGGTAAGGGGATTTTTTAGCAGCAAAAATCAATTATGTTGATGTTGGGGAAAGAAAAAGCCCAGTGTCCTTATTTCTTTTTCATTACAGATACTTAATGTCCCCTTCTTATTTTCTTCTTTCCTTCTCTGCCCCATTCTCTGGATGTGGTGCTTCCTCACAGCTGCCATGTCCAGTCCCATCTCTTCCCTGAAATTTTTTCTGTGAACCTGCTATCAAGTTCCCACCTGTGTTCAGATTTTTTCCCTTTAATGTTGCACTTTCTCTTTCTAGGATGATTTTACCTTTGCTTTTATTAAGTCCTCTTTTCCTTTCTATCCCTTTTCGGAGAATCTCTTAAACCTCCCCTTATTTGCTCTCTTCACTCACAGATTTGCCAGCTGCAAGAGAGAAGTAGGAACTGGGCACTTCCTATTGGATATTTCTTCTCTACTTACGAGCAATTTGAAAATTGTGGTGTTTGCTGTCTCCTAGTAATATTGAACTTATTAAATTTATTGACTGAATATTGAATTTATCATTTTAATTAGGAGAATGTTTGAGATATTAAGAATCAGATAGCCACCATTGTTTTCCAAACTTGGAATTTCCTTTTTCACTTTTTCAAGTAATTTTGCTGGTTTGTTAAATCGAAAATTCCTGAAACCTGCATATGAAAAGACTGGGCTTTGGAGGTAAAATCATGACGCTGTGTTCTCCTCAGGAGGACAAATTCAGGGGAGAGCTCTAGGTTTCCTCATTCCTTCCAGTTCCCTTCTCCCTCAGTCAGAGTGGTGGGAAGTAAGCTCCATTTCTCTTGTCTTAGTTCTCTTGCTGTTAACTTGCAGGTTAGCATGGGACACAATTTTCTATTCTGAGAAAAGTTCTAAATGGCACACTCATTTTAGCTAAAATGGGATACTCATGGGCTTCAAATTAAGAAATAATGTGTCTAGAGGAGTCCCCGTCGTGGCGCAGTGGAAACGAATCCAACTAGGAACCATGAGGTTGCGGGTTTGATCCCTGGCCTCGCTTAGTGGGCTAAGGATCCGGCATTGCCATGAGCTGTGGTGTAGGTTGCAGACGTGGCCCAAATCTGACATTGCTGTGGCTGTGGTGTAGGCTGACAGCTGTAGCTCCAATTAGACCCCTAGCCTGGGAACCTCCATGTGCCATGGGTGTGGCCCTTAAATGACAAAAGACGAAAAAAAAAATAATAATGTGTCTATAAAATCTAAAGATTATATCCAGCCATTCAATGAACTGTACAAACCAACTGTGATAAAAGATGTAAAAGGATGCATTTTGAGTAAAATCTAGCATTATTACTGAGGAATACACCCACTTGTATTAGTCAACTCTGGCTGTCATGAAATATCATAGACTGCATGGCTTAAATAACAAAATTTCATTTTCTCACAGGTTTGGCAGCTGGAAGTCTGAGATCAGGGTGCCAGTTCTGGGGAGGGCTCTATTTCTGACTGGTAGATGCCACCTTCTCTCTCTGTCCTCAAAGTGGCAAACAGAGGAGACAGGAGAGGGATGAGAGGCAGCAAGTTCTTTAATGTTTCTATAAGGGTACAATCCCATCATGAAGGCCCCACCCCCACGACCTCATGTAACCCTACTTACCTCTTGAAGATTCCCATCTTCAACTACCCTCACATTGGGCATTGAGGCTTCAGTATAAGAACTTTGGGGGGGAGGGTCACAATTCAGCCTATAGCACCGCTCAAGATACTGCCTGCCTGAAATACGGAATTCAGGACTTATGGGAAAGTGAAGTCTGGGACAGTGGTTGAAAAGAAGTGTTCTTGAAAACAACAAAACCAAACTGTGTTGTTGATAATCATCATGTGATAAAATGGAGCTGGTTCCCACAAAAAACTGAGAAGGAGAGCACAGGAGATACCAGCCAAAAGAAGTGGTGAGTACTTATTGATGAACTTCTCTAGAGCAGGGGTAACACCACAAAAGCAAAGGTACGCTTGCTATTCCTGAAAAGACCCAGAAGAGAAAGAAACACCAATTCATACATAAGGATGCAGAGAATGGAAATTGCTCTGTAAATTTTATTTCTCCAGAAATAACTTTGGATGTGTTAGCTGTTATGACTGTTACTATGACCTTATATAAATCATAACATCTTGAATTTCAGTTTCCTCATCTATAAAATTTTAGGGCACATAAGAAGACCCTCCCAAAAATATTTCATCTCTCACCCCTTTTATTTTCTTTTAAAGAGACCACCCTCTTTGCATTTTGCCTGTGGCTCCAGCTCTGCTTTCTCCCCTTGAGGAGGATATGGAATGAAGGACAGGCAGTAGGACTGGCAGGGTTCTCCAGGGAAACAGGACCGATAGGAGACTTTATATATAAAAACTCCCAGGCTAGAGGAGTTTTTACCTGGCGGAGTCAATGGTTTAGTTCCAGTCCAAGTCTGAAAGCGTGGGAATCAGGCTAGCCAATGGTGCAGTTCTAGTCTGAGAGCAGGAAAAGAACCAATATTCCAGTTTGAAGACCATTATGCAGGAAAGAATTTGGTCTTATTCAGGAAAGGATCAGACTTTGTTCTAGTCAGGCCTTAAACTGATTGGATGAGGCTCACCTACTCTACGGAAGCAATCTGTTCTACTCAGTCTACTGATTTAAATGGTAATCTCATCCAAAAATACCTGCATAGAAATATTCAGAATAATGTTTAACCAATTATATGGGCATCCCATGGCCAAATCACACAGAGACAGAAAACTAATGGTCACATAACTATAAGGAGGGAATCTTGGATCTGTTGGTAAGACTTGTTGGGAAAAGAGACAAGAGAACAATCTAGGACTGACAAATTAAAATATCTGAATTTAGAATTTAATTCCTAAGTGAAATGACCCATTAAATTGAAATGTGATTGTGACATCATCGGTGAAGACAGTCACTACAGTAATTTGGGTTCTGAATATAAAATGACCTTAATTTTTGAATTTGGCAAATCAGTGGTATATTTTGGATCCCTCTCCTCCTCCATAGAAACCATTCTATTAGTAACAAGAATGCCAAAGAAAGATAAAATATAGTTCATTTTAGGTGGAAGATTCATATGACTAGTACATCATATTTGTTAAATTATTGATATTATAATGTTATGGAATGCCATCATACTGTCCCTAAAACATACAAAGAAACATTCAGAAACCAGAAGAGCAAAGACAGCACATCTGGCCAAGCAGCCAGCACAGTGCTTGTAACACTTGGAAGGCACCTCATAAATAATGAAGGAATTAACCGTCTCACCACTTAAAAAAAAATAGTATCGAGTTTATAATAAGACAAGAATATCTTTATAAAAGATTAAGGAATTAAAGATGCTAAATGAAGACAGGAGGTTTTTTTGTTGTTTTTGTTTGCTTGCTTTCTTGCAAAGCAACAGAAAAGAGAATTAGAAGAGAACTCTGGGGGAAAACTACTCAACTTCAGCTCTCTTTAGGAAGACCTAAGGTAGATGGTTTCACTTGCTAAAATTAATACTAAAGAAAGGAAGGAGTACCTCCATAAAAAAGTAAAAGACTGTAAAAATGAATTTTGCATACCATGCCTTTCAGCTACAAGAGAAGAAATTAGGCGAAGAAGGAAAATGCCCTGGAAAATGGTTGTAAGTAGCATTACTTTATAAATGTGCTAAAATGTTTCACTCGGCATGAACTAATCAAGATATTTGTTATTGTTTTGTAAAGATGCTAAGTAAGAGAGCAAACATTGCTTCAGAAAAGATACCTCATCACCTGGGCACATTGCATGAAAAGCTACAAATTATCAACAGGATATTATTCTAAATGGAATCTGAAAAAGAAGAAATTACATAGATTGAATTCCAAATGAAATTAAGATTTAGGAGGGGGGCAATTATGGCTGAATACTGGTCTATTTCACCTACTTTCTTGATTGGCATTTTTATTTGACTTTTTATAATGTTTATGCATTTCTCTTTCCTATTAAGCTTTTTCCAAAAATTCTTTTAGAGTGTTTTTATGATTTTGACAGTTTGACATTTATATTCCAAGCAAAAGTGCTAAGCTTTTTCAAGCATGTGTTACTAAGGTCTTTGAGAAAATAAACCCAGTCATTTGATACCACTGCAGGGAAATAGCAATCATCTTTCTAAATCAAATCATCTCTTCATAAACTTACTTAATATCTCATTTCATCTATAATTATCCTACAGTGTCTGGCTTTGTGATTATAGGTAGGAGGTTATTCTCTGAATACTATTATACTCACTAATATAATTCTTATCTTTCCCTTTTTTGTGTGGTACTCACAAGCACCAGATGAGTTCCTTGGTTTCCTCCAGACTCCACTCTGAAGGAAACTGCCCTACCCATGGTCATTAAGAAAGAAATCTTGAGGAGTTCTCGTCGTGGCTCAGTGGTGAAGAACCCAAATGGTATCCATGAGGATGCAGGTTCAACCCTTAGCATCACTCAGTGGGTTAAGGATCTGGCTTTGCCTTGAGCTGCAGCATAGGTCGCAGGTGTGGATCCAATCTTGCACTGCTGTGGCTGTGGCATAGGCTGGCAGCTACAGCTCCTATTCAATCCCTAGCCTGGGAACTTCCTTATGCCACAGGTGTGGCTCCCTAAAAAGACAAAAAATAAATTTAAATATTTTTAAAAAGAAAGGGTTCATGACTATTTCTCTGTGACCCATCCCATCTACACTGATTGGAACAGGGGCGGAAACCTTATCCAGGAGCAAACATTGCTGGGGAAGACTGCTGAGGGAGCCAATCTGTAGTACAGCTCTGCTCGTCCATGATGAGTTGGGCCACAGCAAACCCTTGCTCTAAAATTTAAATGAGGTGATTCTGAAAATTGTTTGGCAGTGGGAGAGGAAACTGAAATAACACGATGAAGCTGTAAAGCAGAAGAGGTATCCACGGGCCAACATTAGAAGGAAGCAGAAACTGTGAGTAAGGATGAGGTGGAGAAAATGGATCAGAAAATAAGTTGCCAGTTTGTAGTGAAAGCAGAGTGTCGAAATACACACACACACACAAAACCATCAGGAAAGTTGCTCAAGTTACATTGAGATGAAAATTCAATTGACTGCTACTGAGATAAGATAATCTAATTTGCAGCCCTGGCTTGGTTCCAGAATGACCTCCCAGTACTGCATCAAACTTGGCTCTACTGTCTGTACATGCTTCAGAGATACTGTAGGTTTGGTCCCATGTCACCACAATAAAGGGAATCACAGGGTTTTTTTGTTTGTTTTGGTTTGGTTTTTGGTTTCCCAGTGCATATAAAAGTTATGTTTAGATTATACTATAGTCTAATAAGTGTGCAATAGCATTAGGTCTAAAAATAACAATGTACATACTTTAATTAAAAAAATACTTTATTGTTAAAAAAGGCTAACCATCATCCAAGCCTTTAGTGAGTTGTGATCTTTTTGCAACAGTGACATCAAAGATCACTGGGAGTTTGAGTCCTGGCTCAGCAGAAATGAACCTGACTAGTACCCATGAGGACGCAGGTTCGATCCCTGGCCCTGCTCAGTGGGTTAAAGATCTGGCTTTGCCTTGAGCTGTGGTGTAGGTTGCAGGCACACCTCAGATACCGTGTTGCTGTGGCTGTGTAGGCTGGCAGCTGTAGCTCCTATTCAGTCCCTAACCTGGAAAAACTGTTCAACACAGGGTTGCCACAAACCTACATTTTGAAAAACTTGCAACACCTATGAAGTGTGATACAAGTACTCCTTTAATTCCTTACTTCTCCAGGAATGCCTGATACCTCTCTCTCTCTCTTTCCCTCTCTTTTTCTCTCCCCCTCTTTTTCATCACAATATGTAACAAATCCCCACTCTTTGGCTATCTGAGTGAGCTTGGTTCTTATGACCTAAATAGCCTTGGTTCTTATGACACTAATACTACATTGTGGTAGTGTTTGGGTAGCTCTGTCTGTGGAGTATTTATATTTAGCCACTCATATTTATTTTTGTAATACCAAATACTGCATTATTCTTTTAATTTCTCTGTATTCCCAATGTATGCCTCCATTGCTTTTTTTTTTTTTTCCTGCTAAATTACCACTGAAATAGAGGAGGAGAGAAAGGAGGTGGACAGTGTAATTATGCACTGGTCTTATTTCTGCTGGTCTGGACAGTCATCAGCTACAGAACTCTCCTGGCGAATCAGAATTTCTTCATTAATTTAGAAAAGAATGGGTCTTAAACTCTACTTATCACTAACTAATAAAAGACAAGATATTTTAAAATGTATTGTTTCTCACTTTTCCTTTCCTAAGAGAAAAAACACATACAAAACATATGTTTCCCAGGTAACTGGGAAACACAAAGAAATAACAATCTTTTACCTGTTCCTTTGCCTTCTGTGCCTTCAAAATAGAACAAACAGAAATATAGGAAAATAATTGCAGGGGTACCTTGTCTATGGTGAGTAGGCAGAATGCTAATCTGCACTGACCCTCCCACATTGCTCTCCCTCCTTCTGCCCCTGCATCCTTCCTCCCCAAATAGAAATGCCTAAGAAAACACCCCAATATTCACAGCCAGATCTTGACTGGACACCCCAGTCAGCTGGTTCTCAGAAACAGGTCCAAGTCTAAAACTGCACTTACTACTTTTAACCTTGTGTATTCTCTAGTATTTTCATTCAAGACAATTGTTATCACCTTTGCAATTGTTTGTATCTATTAGGAATGTACTAGGTTGCGAGTAGCAACAAGAATTTTTTTTTCAATTTTTAATATAACAAGAAATTTGGAAAAGGGTAGTGCCAATGTTGGTTAAGTGACTCAACCAACTTTCTGAAATTTTTGCAGTCTTTCCCTAGCTTCTCCAGTCATCATGTCCACATTCAGGGTAGGATGAAAGGAAGAGGGAGCACCTTTCCTATTTTATTACATAAAACAAAAGCCTTTCCAGGATACCCAGCAGTCTTCCATTTATGGTTTCATTGGCCAGAATTGTGTCATTGTGTCATGAGGTCATTTCTTCCTTCCTCCCTCTTTGTCTCCCTCCCTTCCTTCCTTACTTCTCTCCTTTCCACTTTCTTCTTTATATATCTTTTCAGTATAGAATCATAGACCCTTCTTAAAATTCTCTGTTACCCATTCCCGTCATTGTTCATTTTAATGTTCTAATTGACTCCAAATTGGCAAGTATAAGTTCCTTTATGCCTTCTCCCATTTCTTTTTGATATGTCCACATTTTTAAGCCTTTTTTTTTTTTTTTTTTTTTTTACTTTCTAGCAAAACAAGCTATTCATGGTTTATCTTGTATTACTTCTGCCCTATCTCAGGAATCATCCTCTTCTCCAAGGAGAATGGTATTTAGAAATGAAGACCTGAGCTAGATGTGCTTATTGCATTTGAGGTGTCTCAGCAGTCTGACCTAGAAAGTGTGTGTGTGTGTGTGTGTGTGTGTGTGTGATTAGTTTATACTGATACCTTCTACTTCAGTGCAATAGCATAGGGTTCTTCCTTGCCTCCCTATATTCCTTCTACAAAGAAAATCCTGATTCCTAACAAAATCAACATTCACTTATTTGTGCATCACTGCAATACACACAAAATAGTTTCAAAATAACTGAAATCCATGTCACTGCAATAAAGAAAGCTATTAGAGTTCAAGATTCCTTGTAGTTCTTTTTTTGTCCTTAAATTGAGGTTATATTGTCAAGGTCCTGTGCTCAAACATTCCTTGGACTTGGTGTTTTTTGTTTGTTTGTTTGTTTTTTCTTTCCTTGTGGTTATGTTATACCTTTGGTTGGGTTTACTTATTTCTATTTGTTTTCAATTTTAGGTTTTTCCCCCATATTATTATTATTATTTTAATTTATTTGTTGTTGTTGTCTTTTTGCCATTTCTTGGGCCGCTCCTGTGGCATATGGAGGTTCCCAAGCTAGGGGTCGAATCGGAACTGTAGCTGCCAGCCTACGCCAGAGCCACAGCAACGCAGGATCCGAGCCGCGTCTGCAACCTACACCACAGCTCATGGCAACGCTGGATCGTCAACCCACTGAGCAAGGGCAGGGACCGAACCTGCAACCTCATGGTTCCTAGTCAGATTCGTTAACCACTGCGCCACGACGGGAACTCCTTCCCCATATTATTTGATTTTTTCATTTTTAAATATTTAAACTATGAAAATGGCGTCTGAAATCTAAACCATACAATAAAAGATTTCAGAATTGTGTTGATGCTTATTCTGGATTTTCCTCTCCTCCACACTTATCAAATACTCTCTCTCGTATTTCCTATACTTTTCTGAGATAGATAAAAAATCCCATCAGCTGTCAGCTTTATTACCATAAATGCCTCCTAATTGAGCCTGCCTCCTTTTGATCCAGTAATTCTGAATCTTAGCTGTACAGCGGAATTATCTGAGGAACTTGAAAAATTACTGGTGCCTGGATTCCACCTCTAGAGATTTTAAGTTATTCTAAAGTGGACCTGGGCATTGAATTTTTAAGAGCTGCCTAGATCATGTAAAAACTACCAAGATGAGGAGTTCCCTTCGTAGCTCAGTGCTAAACGAACCCGACTAGAATCCATGAGGATGCAGGTTTGATCCCTGGCCTTGCTCAGTGGGTTAAGGATCTGGTGTTGCCATGAGCTGTGGTGGAGGCTGCAGACACAGCTGGGATCCTGTGTTGCTGTGGCTGTGGCCAGCGGCTGTAGCTTTGATTCAGCCCCTAGCCTGAGAACCTCCATATGCTGAAAAATCAAAACAAAAAAACCCTACCCAGATGAGAACTAATGGGCATCCATAAATTTCCGTAAATGCACATCTTGTCATGCGACATCCTCTGCTTAAAAGTTTCTGCAGTAGCTCCAATGCCCTCTCATAAACACCTGAGCCCCCACCATGACTGTCATGATCTAGAGCAGCTTACTTCTCCTTCCAACCCTCCTTCCTTATGCTCTATCATCCACTGAGACTAAATTACTTCTATCCCCACTTATCCACCATGAACCCAGTCACCGCCAAACCTCTGCACATACTTTCTTCTTCTGTTTAATCCGTCTTCATCCTGTTCTTTATCTGGCTAATATCTACTCATCATGTGGGAGCCATAACTATGACTATTTTCAATACATCATCCTTTCCCAATTTTTGCAAGTCTGGATTAGGAGCCTCTATTTGTTCCCCCTTGAATCACACACTCTTACCTCATTGGATTATAAGCTTCATAAGATTAGGAGCCAGTCTGTCTTTGTCACCAGTGCCTAACTCTATGGTCAGCCCCCACTATCCATCCGTGTATGGGGCAATGAATGACTAGGTGAATAAACAAATCCATCTAAACCATATTCTTTTGAGAGAATCCATTTGCTACAATCAAGTCCCCACAGCTAATCCAATGAGAGGAGCAGGTAGTTTCAGTCTCAAATTGTGACAGGTGGGCTGATGCTTGACTGACAGACACATTTGTTGGTCCATGTGATAATTTATCACCAAAAAAGTAAAAGTATTTACAGAGTTTCCATTGTGGCCCAGTGGGTTAAAGACCTAATGTTGTCTCCATGAGGATGTGGGTTTGATCCCTGGCCTTGCTCAGTGGATTAAGGATCTGGCCTTGCCATGAGCTGTGGGATAGGTCGCAGATATGGCTCCAATCTGGTGTTGCTGCGGCTGTGGCATAGGCTGGCAGTTGCAGCTCTGGTTAGACTCTTAGCCCTGGAAATTTCATATGCCACAAGTGCGGCCCTAAAAAAGAAAAAAAAAAGTGTTTACCATGTTGAAAGACATATCCTGACTACTCTGGGTATGACTGCAAAGATATTACCTGGAACATGGAATATTTTCTCTTTTTTTTGCAAGCTTACTATGTTTTTATGCTTTTCATCTGCCCCCTTTTAAAATTAAGAACTGGAAGGGCATTTAAAGAGCCTGTGATATAATCTTTTAATTTTACAGATGAAGATTCTGAAACCGGAGAGGTTGAGTAACTTCCTCAAGGTCATGCAACTAGTTATTGTCATAGATTTCTATCATTTTCTCTGTAGTCGAAAATCTGACTCACTTCCCTAAATTTAGTATCCCACTTGGTAAATTTGTGTTCCTGGCCATTACCACTGCTCTATTTTCCCAATAGGTGGATGAGCTTTTTCCTAAGCTAACTGGCCCCCTGCGCGTGTGCGTACACACACACACACACACACACACACACACACACACACACATACACATCTATAGAGGCCATGAACACAGTAATCAGGCCTCCTACCATCTGCTCTTACTGGCCTAACTTCCCAGCTTCCTCCAGAGTGCATTTTTTAAGCTTGCCATTAAAGGACCTCGTGGTTTTTCAGACATTGTTAAGAGTTAATCTTGAAAATTACAAACCTAAAATATGTCAAGTAAATTAAGACCCATTTTCTCTGACAGCCTTTGGTCTAGGCCAGGATTGCAGCAGCTCCATTTGCATCTTGTAAGAGGCCTTCTCTATGAGGATACTTGCAGCCACTTGATTTAGGAGCGGACTTCCCTTATTCATTTGACTATCGCTGCTCCTGCTGCGGACAAAGAGAACCCCGTGATCTTCAGGGCTTTTCATCAGAGCACCGTGTTTGGCCTGGTGCTCTCTGTTCTGTGCGAAATATTGGTTGTGACAGTGTTTCCTCTTGAGAGCACAGCTTTCAATCTTTGAGAGTGCAGTTTGTCCTGGAACTTTGCTTTTTTACAAGTTTTGAATTTCTTTTTATTGCCTTTTTTATTTCTTCGCTTTCCTAGACAGAATTTCTTGGTGGAAACACAGGTGAAATAGCAGCATTTTTCATGGGGCGTGGATTTTTCTTGTGTGCGTGATAAGTAAAGAGTTGGCCTGGGGAAAAAGAAAGATAAAAAATATATACATTGGATGCCAATCCATTCCTCTTTTGGTGAGCTCCTTTTTATTTATTGAAACACTCATTCAATAAGTATTTATTTGGTGCCCACTCTGTGCCAAGCACTGTGCTAGGTGCTTAATATTATAATATCTGTATTATTTTTATATTTTTATTAGTGTGATAATAACAATAATAGATATATTAATAACATACATTTCTATACAGAAACTCTCTTTCTTGTGTTACGATATAACCAACTGTATTAATGTCCAAGGGCAACCATAACAAAGCACCACAGACTGAGTGGCTTAATTAAATAACAGGAATTCCCTGTCTCGCAGTTCTGGAGGCTGGAGTCCAAATCAAGGTGACAGCAGGGCTCCCTCTGAAGGCATTAAGGAAAGATCTGTTCTAGGCCTCAGGCCTACCTTCTGGTAATTCCTTGGCTTGTGGCAGCATATACCTCTAATTCTCCATGGTGTTCTATATGTGTGTGTATGTGTGTTGTTTATGTATGAATTTCCTCTTCTTATAAGGACACCAGTCAAATTGGATTAGGAGCTCACACTAATTCCAGCTTTGAATTCCAGCTCTACTGGGTGATCTTATACAAGTTATTTCATCTGTCTAAGCCTCAACTTCTTTACCTATAAAACAGTGATCATAATGGTGCCCACATCATAGGATTTCAAAAAGAATTAAATGAAAAAATGTGTCACATCTTAGCTGAGACCACAGCTGATATTATTATATTATATAATTATAAGTTTTACAAAGTTGGGCAAGACACAATCTCGTTTAGTGCCATCATCACTTTTTTTAAAAATGGGGAAAAATATTAAGTATCTTGTAGGGAGACCATAAGGCTTAATAAAATTACACTCGTGAAAGTGCCTAAGATGGTGTTTGGAGTATACCAGAAACTCAGTAATTATTAATTTCCCACCTACGTGCTTTCTTTCTTTCATCAAGGAGGAAATCAATACGTGTTTACTAGATTTTTGGTGACTCCTTTCATGCAATGATTTTATGACTACTTTTTATTGGGTTCTATACATGAATGCCAGTGTTCAATATCACGGCGACTTTGACAAACTGTTCTCAAGCTCCAAGTGAAATAAAAATGCAGTATTCTCTCAGAGAGGCAACAGAAAGAAATCTGGTAACCTAGTTCAGAGTAATTGCCCAGAAAGTGGCTCCCTAGTGAAAACCCTACTGACACACAAGCCCATGTGTGACTTTCAACATGGACATTGGATTTCAAGACAAGGATTTGTTAAAACAAAGAGGAGTTCAAAACGTGATTAACTACTGGGTGGGCCTATCCGAATTTGACTAAAAAGATTTAAGTTGAGAATATCTTTAGGCACTGATTCTCAATATTTCAATGGATCCTATGTATCTAACAATGAAATCACAGTTGGTTTTTTCAAGTAAGTAGGAATGCTTAAGTCAATAATTAGGATTTTTCCAATTTTACCTTCCATTTCTATATAAATATTTTTATTTTTATTTATTTTTTTTATTTTTTTGCTTTTTAGGGCTGCACTGTGGCATATGGAGGTTCCCAGACTAGGAGTCCAATCAGAGCTACAGTTCCCAGCCTACACCACAGCCATAGCAATGCAGGATCTGAGCCATGTCTGTGACATACACCCCACCTTATGGCAAGGCCGGATCCTTAACCCACTGAGCGAGGCCAGGGGTCAAACCCACATCCTCATGGATCCTCGTTATTTGTTTCTGCTGAGCCATTATGGGAACTCTACATTTCCATATATTTTAACATTTGGCTACAACTGCTTGCTTAGACTAGAACTTGATGTTAGATGATATGTCATTTCTTGCAAATGATTTAGTTGTTTCAAGATATCATTATTTTGTGAATTCCCAGTGTTCAAATATTTGAGCAGTCTGAGAAATGCTGTTAGGAAAATATAGTTTCTTACCTTGGACAGTGTCCAGCAGATCAAAAAAAAAAAAAAAAGGCAAATGATGACTAGGAGGTAAAGGCAACCTGCTTTCTCAAAAGATAAAATTAATTTAAAACTAACATTTACTGTTATATATGTCTCTAAGCAATGGTGGATACAGAACTGTGTCTCATTCCTTTTTTGCTTTTCTGGTGCCTAGAATAGTGCCTGGGACAGAGTAGGACCTCAACACGTGTGCATCTTTCACAGAAATTATATACAAATGCTTTGCTTCAAAAGTGCTTAAGTAGTTTATTCTAAGCATCTTGAATATATGATCTTAAATCTTGTTTCATCATTTTTCCCCCATGGAATTCCGCCTCATTGCCATCCATTTCCAGGACCCTGCACTGAAAACGCAAAGCTCCAGGATAATTTTGCTTTCAGCCCATCCTCTTTTACAAGAGAGCAAGGGACTGTACTTCTGTGTAGTTTATACAGAGCTCTGTGTTGGGCCATATGAGGTGATAGGCATTTGTGAGACACCATCCTTGTTCTTAGGGAGTTAATGTAATGGGAGAGAGAGGTACACAGGCAACTAATTATATTGCAATACAGAAAGAAAAACTGCTGTGGTTAAAGTATAAACAAAATGCTGTGGTTGCAGAGTGGAAGGAGTAATTAATTTGTACTAGGAGGATCCAGAAGAAGGAAGGAAAGAAACATATTTATTGAGGGCTTAAAAGGTGCCAAAGGCAAAGCTGGTGCTTTCTCTCAGGCTCTGGGAGGAGGTGGTATTAAACTGAGCTGAGGGCTCAGGGGAAGGCTGGAGTGAGGCTGTGTTTGGCCACTAGGATCATGTTGGAAAGGTGTGCATTCAAGAAGCAAGGAAACTGTGGGAAGACCCCCTTCCACTAGCCCCAAGGGACAGGGACTAGGGCAAGAAGCAACCTCAACTCGAGATGGTTCGGTGGGAAACAGAGTTTATAAGCGGAAGCTGGTTTCAGGTACGGTGAGGAGGTGGAGGGAGACTTCTAGGCAAAGATTAAGGGTGTTCCCGATGTGGTTTAGTGGGTTAAGAACCCAACACAGTGTCTGTGAGGATGTGAGTTCAATCCCTGGCCTTGTTTAGTGGGTCAAGGATCCTCTGTTGCTGTGGCTGTGGCACAGGCTAGCCGCCGCAGCTCCGATTTTATCCTAGCCCAGGAACTTCCATATGCTGCAGGTGAGGCTGTAAAAAAAAAAAAAAAAAAAAATGTTAGTAAGTATTGGTTTTTGGTCGCACTACTACATGTAAAAGAGATGACAAGGACCTACTATATAGCAGAGGGTAATCTACTCAATACTGTGGAATAATCTATATAGGAAAAGAATCCAAAAAGGAATGGATATATATATATATAATATATATATATATATATATATATAAATATATATATATATAATATATATATAAATATATATATATATAATATATATATAAATATATAAAACTGATTTACTTTGCAGTACACACACACACACCCACACACACACACACACATATATATATATATATACATATATACATAACTGATTTACTTTGCAGTACACCTGAAACTAACATAACTATAAGACAACTATAGTCCAATAAAATTTATTAAAAAGAAAAAAAAAAACAAATAGGCCTTGGTGTGAGGAGGGCAAACAAAGAGAAGGGAAATTAAGAGGAAAGGCAAGGCCTGCCTTTGTGTTGGTGAATTTAAATTACAGGGGAGGATGAGAGCAAAGATTTGAGGGTGGACAGGGAGTTGTGACACGGACATGTGAGAGTGTCTGTTCAGTGGAGAGAATGATTCAGTCCCAAGGTTCCAAAAAAAGCAAAAGTCGTGGATGGTGGGGATGGGAAGGGGTGGTGTGGGGATAGTAAGGATGCTCTGATGTGTTATGATAGTGACTGCCGGCTGGTCCCTACAGGAGAAAGGAACAAGTATTGGTCAGCCAGACTAAACCTCCACTATTTGAGAGCACAGACCATCTCCATCACGGAACCTAGGAGGGGCATGTGGTAGATTTTCACAAAAATGTAACTGACCCATGACATTCAAGAAGTATATTTCAGTGTAGTCAAGAGGCTAGTTAATGATTTTACTGAGTGGTAGAACTTTAACCTGAACATCAAACATGCAGTTACAAAGAAGTTTAAAGCCATTGAAGACATTATGATCAAGGATGATGTCTACTGCCATGATTTTACAGAAAGAAAACTGTCAATTTATTAAACTCTACAGTAATTTGCTAGCTGCTCATTATACGCTCCTACTTTGACTAATGGAAGCATTTAGAGCTGCATCTCTGTGAAAGCTAAGTAGGCCAGGCAGTTTGACTGTCTTAGAATAATTAGAAAATTTTGCATCCTCAGCCAGTGGGATACCTACTTCCCCAGTGCAGCCTCACACAATATTTTTTCCATTTCCTCTTCCTTTTCTCATTAGTGTCTGTTATGGAATTAGGCCCAACTCTCCAACACATCAGTACAAAAAACATTTTACAAACATTTATAGGACTGATCCAGTTGACCTAAACTATTATTAATTTGCTAATTAGGATGATAAGAAGACAAACTTTATTCCTATGTGAGCTAATTTAAGGGATTTATCATATGAGGGCTTAAAGACATTTGTCTAATTTACACGAAAGGCTAAACCAGGAAAGCCAAGTTTGTGGTAAACATGCCCCTTGGCCTGTGATATACATCTATAATTTGTAAGCCCGCATACGACTTCACAATTCTTTTCAACACAGCACTGTAAATAGCAAGAGGTTGGGATTGGACTGAGAGATGAAATAGACAGTGATTTTTTTCCTACCAGATTGTGAGCCCCTTTGGTGGTAGGCACCAAGTCTAATTCAGGACTCGACATACAGTAGATTCTTAATAAATGGACTTTGGAATGAGTAAAGGACAGAGAAATGGATGAAGTAATGGACGCATGAACAATATTCCGTGCTTTTTTCAAAACTGGTTCAGGAATGCCTGTGGGGTGCTTTTATAGAGAATATACTTTGTACCACCATGTGCCTGGGAACACTGGCTCATAGAATGATATTTCTGGAGAGAACTTGGAGAGAATTTCTATTGATAGCTTTTCAGTTTTACGGAGATGAGAATAAGGTGCAGAGAAGGCGTCCATGTAAAGGGTAGGCTCCGAAGCTGGGAGCCACACTGCCGTTTCCCACACCTTACTTACTGCGTTGCCTTGGGCACTTCTGTTGCTTCTTCTTTCTTTTTGTTTTTCTTTCTTTCCTTTTTAGGGCCGCATCTGCAGCATATGGAAGTTTCCAGGCTAGGGGGCGAAATTGGACCTGCAGCTGCCCGCCTACGCCGCAGTCACAGCAATGCGTGATCTGAGCTCCATCTGTGATCTACACCCCAGCTCATGGCAACGCCAGATCCTTAACCTGCTGAGCAAGGCCAGGGACTGAAGCCACGTCCTCATGGATACTAGTCCGGGTTACTGCTGAGTCACGACAGGAACACCTTCCATTGCTTCTTTATCTGTAGAGTAAGGAGAGTCATCTTGTCTGCCTTGCAGGGTCATTGTGAAGCTGTAATAAGCTTTTCCCCTTATATTCTCAATGAGTTGAAAACCTATGCTAAACCATCCCCATTTTATATACACAGAAACTAAGACAATGAGACAATGAGAAATGGATTCTTATTAAATAAGAATGAAACTTTTTATACGCAAAACATAAAACTCCTAAATGCATTGCTCTCTTCTTTGGCTCATCCTCTTGTTCCATAATACATAACATGCTTCATAGAAATTATTTTATAAAAGTTAAGTTTAAATCATTCAGTGATAAAGTTTAATAAAAAAAAATGAGTGGGCTGAATTGTCCTTAAAAAAACAAAACTCAACATTTACATGGTATATTTCAGGTCAGTCTATGTTAGAGGGTGAAGGGGAGGAGGAAAAGGAAAAGTTTTAGTTGGCTTTGTGTCTGTTGCCAGGAAGCACACAAAGGCAGCAGGGATGGATGAAACAAACAAGGCCACAATGCTGGGAAGGTGGCCTTCAGAGGAGAGCACTTCACTGGGACTGAAACCTTGCAGCTGTGTCACCCAGAGCCTCCAGACAAGAAAATGGAGTTTAAAACCACAACGTGTGAATAGAAGCAAGGTTAGCCAAAGAGGTTTTGAGAAATTGCTTTTCTAATGCATTTAAAGTGAGTGCTAGAAGCTGCATTCTGTGTGAGTTGCTATACACACAGGGGGAAGCTTTTACACATTTTTAATCAAGCCAGGTTCAACAGAGTATGGGGGGGAGTGTTTTAAAAGGATGAACTTTGAAAATAAACTGGAATTGAAGAAGTGGGGGGGTTGAGGGCTTTCATTCCCTGTCTCTGGGCTTGAATTCTTTGCCTCTGGAGTGACTTGAAATGTACTTTTATTTTGCAACACTATTGCTAAGTTGTTTCTTTTCCAAAGCACCTGTTGAAGGAAAAGGAAAAAAACAAACCAACACCATACAAAAAATCAAAAAACAACTTATAGCAAGAGTTGGAGAGGGCTGAGAAGAGGTGAAGCCATTATGAGCTGCCAGAATGCCACCCTGGAGTTGAAGAGAGGGTCCCAGCAGGGGCCAAGGAGCCTGGTGAGAAATGCAGAAGGTGCAAGTGCAGAGGAAGAGGTCAGCCCAGCCCTGCTTGAAAACCAGCTCAGCTTGGGTGACTTTGTCCAAATACAGAGAGCCTTTGAGGTATGCCTTCATATTATTATTATTATTTTTATTGCTATTATTATTATTAGTCTTTAGTCTCTTTAGGACCACACCCACGGCATATGGAAGTTTCCAGGCTAGGGGTCGAATTGGAGCTGTACCTGCTGGCCTATGCCACAGGCACAGCAAGCCAGATCTGAGCCATGTCTGCAAACTACACCACAGCTCATGGCAATGCCGGATCCTTAACTCACTGAGCGAGGCCAGGATAGATCCCGAGTCCTCATGAATATTAGTCGGGTTGGTTAATCCTTGAGCCATGGCAGGAACTCCATGCCTCCATCTTATGTACGGGAGAGTTTGAGTTGTTTGTGAAGGAGACCAGGATGAGCCAGAGAGATTTTTCTCTTACCATTTTTTAATATTGTTAATGATTAAAATGGGGAATTGAAAAAATAAATTGTTCAGACTTGGATTTAACACTAGTGAACTTTACCCCCTCACTTCTCTGGGGCAAATAATACTATTTAGTAGTAAACTGCAGCTGTTGAATATCATTACCAGGAAGGAAGAAAAGTGGATTCCTGGGCAAATTTTTTCTTAGAGATCAACGTGTTCTTGGAAAACCAAAAGTTATGGTTGTGAGAGGGCAAAACCAGATCTCTAGGGTGATACCCAGTAATAACTGTCCTAGCAGGTAGCATTTGCATTCTGGAAATGCAAATACACACCTCCGCTGTGCAAATATTCTCCCGTCTCACTCCAAGTGACACAGCTCCTTTTCAAAGCAGATTGTGGGACTTAATTGTCCTGAGGTCCTGTGTGAGGGACCAGTTTCCCTCATTTGTTGCAAATATTGGAGTAGAGCCCATAAAAAAAGAATTTCAAATTTTAATTTTAATTCTGCCTATAAAATAAACCTCAGGAATTTTAACTCTAAACGAACAATTTCCTTCTCTCTCTCTTAATTTGGAATCCTGCAGCCATGCATATTGAATAGCATACCTCAAAATGATTTCTAGCTTTGCACACTGGTAGGAAGAAGTGTTCTTCCGTGCTGTGGAATTTAGGGAGGCACGAGCTTTCATCCTTTCTACTTCATTACACTTGCTAAAATATCATCTCAGGGCTTCAGAATGTCCTCTGGGAGTGCTTGAAAATGTCATATTAATTTGAAACAGACACACAATATTTTGGACTATCACCTTGAAATTAATAAAGCGTGATGAAATATAACCATTATGTTGGCCTGTAATTGGCAGAAATTTTAATCTTTATCCAAAAAAAAAAAAAAAAAGTTGCTAACCACTGAAAAACTCTGGTATACTGTTTTGTATGTTAAATTCAATCTGTGTTGGTAATGCCCCAATAATATAAATCATTTCTTTATAATAGAATCAATCATATTTAGTTGCAAAGACATGCTCTTCCCTACACTTTTCTCATTTTAATCTCCCTATATTTGCAGTTCATTCAACCCCAGTTCATCCAACCCCATTTGTCTGAAAGATTTTAGTGCTGCTCATGTCCAGTGCCCCAAATGAATCTGGCATATTTTGATAGACACAGCAAACATTTTGACAGCTTGAGGACATTCAGAAAAACGTAACAGCAGATTATGACAGCTTTGACTCTGGAATGAACAGGAATGTGGCAGTTTTGTTCTGGCACCAAGAGCACAAAGAATTTGAAAGCTAGGTTCTATTAAGGAGGGTCAACATTTTAAGGTCTATGTGTTAGAGAGTGAAACTGCTGCAGAAGTTTGGAGGTAGGTGTTCTTTTCAAATTACTGATCAGTCTAAAGTGAACCCAAGTGAAACAGGACAATTCAATCTCAAGGTTTTTTTTTTTTTTTTTCACTTTAAATGTTTCTAAGACTGAATCACTTATTTTGGAATTAACCAGTTGGAAATGCCGGTACCACAGACAGGCCAAAGAGGAGAAGAGTTTGCTATTCAGAGCTTGCAGGAATGGAGAATCTAATGATAGCTTTTAAAACAGAAATTGAGCTTTGCAGACATACTTCAAGAAAAAATGAAGTCCATCCATTTTTGACAGACTCAACAGACACAGAATGGAATAATCCAAGGGCAAATGTACCACCAGGCATAAAAGTTAGGCTCTTGAGACAACACAGTTTCCACACACAGCATAGATGCCTAGAAGAGGCTGATACACTAGATGATTTCTGCAGAGTCCCATCCGTCTGTCCTGAGTGTTGGGCCCACAGGCCACAGGTGTAGAGGGCTATAAAAAGAAAAATCATCCTCAGGGTCTGCCATGCAACACACCACTCTAAAGGCAGTGATTTTAGTCAGTCGCTAAAGACATGCTCTTGGAGTGTCAAGATTCTGGCACTAGATCCTTTTATCTCTTGGGTGTTTTTTTTTTTTTGGATCCAGATTTCTTATTTGGGGCTGAAGTATTGTCAGGTATTAGGTAAAGTCCATGTCCTTAAATAGAAGTAGCCATGCTAAATTGAAAAATGGGAAGGTGCGTCTTTGAATTGTGTAGTGGATGTTTCACATGTATTTTTCCAAATAAGATATGACATACCACATAAATCATAGTAGTAACAGGAATAAGGCAGCTAATGCTCACGTTTATTGTATGATGGTATAAATGAGTCAGAATCACTTACTGTTTAAGAGCCAGGCGTCAGACCTCTTGGATTTGAATCCCAGTTTTGCCACTTACAGTGTGACTTCGTGCAAATCACTTAATCCCTCTCGGCCTCAGTTTCCTTTATTTCGAATGTGGAGATAGTATTGTTGTTGTGAGGATTAAGTGAGAAGCTATCTGGAAGGCACTGGAAGAGTGCTGGACACAGAAAAAGTGCTCAATTAACATAGGTATTATATGCTCAATGAGTAGAGGTTGAACCAGATTCTCTTAATTTTAACTCTTACATTTCCTTAAAACAAAACAAAACAGGAGTTCCTATTGTGGCTTGGTGGTAACAAACCTGACTAGAATCCATGAAGGTGTGGGTTCGGATCCCTGGCCTTAGCTCCGTGGGTTAAAGGATCTGGTTGCCATGAGCTCTGTTGTTGGTCACAGATACAGCTCAGATCCCACGTTGCTGTTGTTGGGTATTAGGTGAAGTCCATGTCTTTAAGTAGAAGTAGCCATGCTAAACTGAAAAAATTGGGAGTTGAGTCTTTGAATTGTGCAGTTAATGTTTCTCATATATTTTGAAACCTTTGAAGCTGCATAGGCCAGCAGCTGTAACTCTGATTGGACTGCCTAGCCTGGGAACTTCCGTGTATCTTGGGTGCAGCCCTAAAAAGACAAAAAAAAAAAAAAAACCAAACCAAAACAAAACAAAAAAGAAGCTTTGACTAACATAACTATGCTTCTGCACTCCTTTTAGTTGGGGTAGGAAATGGAAGCAATAAGATTTGCAAAGACACAGATTCAAGAGTACGGAAGCATCATCTTTCCATCTCGTATTTCTTATTTTATTAGTAGATGAAAGATTTTAATTGATGTCTTGATCCTCTTCTTTAGACTCAAGAAGTTAGCTGGATAGAAGGAATAGAAAAGTAACTTGTGGATTTCTTTTTCTTTCAAGTGATGGGGTGGAAAAACCCATATACCAGCCTGCAGGGAATGAAACTTGTATTATTCATAGAATTGTAAAATGCTTGTTACTTAGACTTTCCTGTAGCACTTGCAGTGCTTAGAGAAATGATATGGTCTGTGGATATATATGATTTTAATGTCAAACATATTTTAAATTTTCTTAGATACTTCAAAAGCCAGTCATTGTGAAAGGAAGGATGGCTGTGATTTGCTGATTTTATAGAAATCCTGAGAACTAGAAAGTATGGTCCAAGGGAAATAGAATTTTGGGAAAGCCCCATGGAAACTTGAGATATATATATACACACATCTATACTTTCTTCTGAGACTGTGGCTAAGTGGTTTCTTGAATATTTCTTCCCTTGAATCCACTGTTGACTTCTTTATATCAGGACAGGACAGTCTACTCTTTGATCCTGGAAATCTTGTTGCCTTTTTGGCCTGGGTCTATAATCTGCCTACACTTTGGGATTCACTGGATTGGGTCTTGACCTGCCTTTTTCAGCAACTGTGTCTGTATCACCTTCTGGTACATTGTTTCTGGCACAGGTTGTAGGCCCAGACCAGAGTGTGGCCCTATCCTGTCTACTCCATGCTGTTACTTGCCCAAACCCTGCTAAATCTTTAGCTTAAACAGAAATAAAATCTACTAAACCACATGTAAAAGGTGAACTGTACCAGAGAAGTTCAGGAGGCAGTTCAGAAGTTCAATTGGGGGTATAATAAATGTTTAAATCCTCAAACCTTATGATGTCTTCATGCTTAATTTGTCTTTGTAATGTTCCCAAGATTCCTGTAGACAGATTCCACAGAAGGGCCTATGAACAACACTTCCTTACAGCTGCAAGACAGCACTGAGGGTTCTGATGCTCCACCAGGCAGGCTCGACTGCAAAGGAATTCAGACAATCAGATTCAGCCTTTCCCCACATTTCCACTGTTTATCCTTCTTTCTAAGCTGCCAGAGTTCTCCCAGTTCATTAGGGATCATCACCTGTTATATTTTCACTATTAAGTTACCCAAATGGACAGGCTTTCCTGGATGGGTCTCATGTTCCTGAATTATTCTCAACTCCAGCTTCTTTCTTTTCTATCCCAGACATCACCATCCCAAACACATAAATAAAATCTTTGTTTCAGTCCCTTTCCTCGCAATCATTAGATTTTGCTTGTTTCTGACAAAAGTCCATGAACTTTAAAAAAATTTATAAGGTAAAACTGATAGTTAAAAACTGTATATTACAGTATCCAATAAAGCTCCAAAATTAGAAAATCTTTAATTTATAAAGTGTGCAAATTGTGTAAAATATGTAATAGCACATTCATGATAGAGGTTTATTTCTTGTTCATCTAAATTAGAAAGCAGATATTTCTAGTTGGCAGGCAGCTCCATGTAGGGATTCTGGTATTCAGGCTCCTTCCAACTTATGCCTTCCATGCTGGCCATTATATCAAGCTGGTCACAGGGGGAAGAGCAGGAAGGAGCATGTGGGGAAGGGTTTTGGGATCAGGCTCACATCCCAACTACAAGGGCAGCTGGAAAGTATAGACAGGCATGAACCCAGAAAACAATCTCAGCCATGATCCTTAGAGTTTATTGGTAAAAAAATTTCCATTTTTCCTAGTAAACCAGCATACTTCATTTCATAGATTAAGGAAAGTCATGTGCCTAATGGTGTTTTGTGTTTTGCTTTTCTGCCAGGAAAGTCAAAGCTAAATTTAGTGTTCAATTAATGCAGCCCTTCTTAACATATGTTAAGAATGATGCAAACATGCTTAACATTTTTCTGAAACAATTATCTTCTATTTTCATTACACAACTCTTGTTCTTTTAGACTTGCCGTAATGGTCCAACCCCCTAAGTACCTCCGTTGTAACTGAACCATAATTCTTTTTGGAAATCAGTGGAGGTAAAAACGATGAATAAAATTTTCATATCTTTGAAGTACGGTAAGATTTTATAAAGCACTTTTGTAGGTATCATGTTATTTGATCCTCTCACCAGCCTGGAAAGTAGGCAGAACAGATATTTTTATTTCCCATTTACACATAAGGAGAATGTTTAATTGAATTACCCCTGTGGGGGCAGAACCAGGGCTCCTGCATAGATTGTCAACTTTCCAGTCCATTGTATGGCATGGCTCCCACTGGCCACCAGGCAATCTCTCTTTAGGATTTGCTCTAAGGAACAGCAATCCAATAGGAAAAGAACTCCATTAACAAAACAAGCGTGTCAAATTAATAGCACACAGGCCTGTGTCTCAATAACTTGGAATTAATGCACAATCAGCAAATAATCAACAATTCCAATGAAATCAATGCAGAGAAGGGTGGAAGAATGAAAGGGCAAGATAGGAATAACCCCCTGCTTTTTAAAATTATTTTTTCTGTTCTAAAGGCATCTCAATGGATGCTCGTCACAAGGTAAACAGGTAAAGCTAAAGCTTCATGTGTAACTCTATTCCATAGTACAGAGTGCATTCATCAATTTTAGTCAGTTTGTCACCTGCTGAAAAAAGACAGCAGGTCAGAGCATTTCTCGCCCCAGCTCCCTTAGTGAAATCAAAAAAAATCTGTTTTTAATGGCAGCAGAAAATCAGTGAACCCCACAGGTCCCCATCCTCAGCATTAAGGTAATAGTGTGAAGACAAATCCAATAGCCCTGAAGCTGGCACAATTGGAAATGATGGAGGAAGTCTTGGGTGGTTTTAGGTTGCCAGAATTCCTGGGTGAGGAAGCAAAAGATGCCATCACCAAAATGCAAGCAAGTGAAGTTATATGTCAACACACGTGAAAAAATTTTCTTTCCAAACACTGCTGCCTGTGTGCTGAATTTTGCGACAAGTTCTAATACCTTCCTGCCTTTTCTAATTTCTCTTTGTGCTTTCAGAACAGGATCTTACAAAAATTAATCTGGATCAGATAAGGTTATGAAGAGTGATTTTTAGGAGACACAGTATTTTAACCTTAAGCTCTGGCCAAGACTGAAGCAGAGAAGGCAACCAAGAAGCTTGTTCTAAAGGAGAAGGAAAGCAAAGATGCCTATTGCTATTCATTTGTAGTGTTATCACCTTAGGCAGACCTGTAGACCAAGGGCACAGCTTACCTTTTCAAGTTTTTGAAAATTAAAGGAGAAAAATAATGAAAACAGGCAACAGAAGATCTCTAATTTGTGCTATTTTGATTTCACCTTTGTCCTGTGCTGGCAAGTATAGCACACCCAATGGTGAGATGAGACCACGCCCCCCGCCCCCATTCTTCTGCTAGAAATAGGAACCCTCTGCATCATCCCTTGGTGGTTTCTGATCTTTCCCAGAAGCTCTGCTCCATTCTTGCTCAGGCGCAAAGTCTCCTGGATCTTTCTTCCCTCACCACTTCTCAGCATCGTATTATGGTTAAGGCTCTTGTTCAGTCCTGCCTCTCTGGGCACCAGCATTCTCTGCTGAGGACCTCCAAGGACATGATTTTCCTCTATTCTGTCACTTCTAATCTTCTCCCTCCCTAATTCGCTGGACACACCTGAGGATAGTTTGTCACACTGCTCTTGCTCCAGATCTGTGCAATATGGTAGCCATGAGTCACATTTCACTTAAATTAAAATCAAATAAAGTTATAATTTAATAAAATAAAAAATTTGGTTCCTCACAAGTATCAGCCACATTTAAAGTATTCAAAGGCACATGTGGCTAGTAGCCACCACATTGGATAGTGCGGATTATAGAATTTTTTTTTCTTCACAGAAAGTCCTATTGGGCAATGCTCTTCAGACCTGCTGAACATGGTTTCTTACCTATTTCACTTCCTCACTTCCAGCCACATCTATGTGGCCAATGGGCAACTCTCAGCCCTTCAGTACCCCTGAAATATACCAGACTGCTATTCCTTAGAGCCTGGAGACCAAACTGATTATTGGCCCCAGAGATACCAGAAAATATTTTCTTTTATTTTAGTCCAAGACCTATTTCTCCTCTTTTCTTTCCCAGGGCTGTAAAGAATGGGAACATCATTTCTTTCAAGGGAATGCTTACTTCCCTCTTCAACCCCCTCTCCCCTCCCCACAGGTATTCAGTCTAGATTTATGGTTCCAACAAGTCAGTCACAAAATTACCTGATACTGGAACATAACTGAATTAAACTCATGCTGGTCACACTTGAGTTACTCTTAGAATGCTCTAGGCCTTATCAAATACTGGTGCCTAAAGCAGGTTGGAAAAGAATGCCTCCCCCCCAATCCCTGCCAAGTCTCCAGCTAACTTCATGTTTCAATATCACTCTCTCCAGGAAGCCCTCTCTCACCACCCAGGCTCTGCTGGCACTTTGTCATGATACTGTTTTCTCCTCTCATAGCTCCTTGCTCTAATTGTAGACGCTCTGATTAAGTACAATCAGAGCCAAGCAGAAGGATCAGGCTGGCATAGAGAAATCAGTGTGAGATCCTGGAGGGTGGAGACCCTGGTGCAAATGAGATTATCTTGAGAAAAGAGCAGAGTGTTTAAGATGGGATCTTAGGAAAATCCTTCCACAGGGTGAAGAAACAACTGCAATCAGTATAATAAAGAAGCAGGGTTACTTCCTGGAAGGTGAGGGAGGAGAAACAAAGAAAAAAAGGGGGGTATAGCCAGTCATACACAATTTCATTCATTGTTCTGATTCCTATTTATTTAACAGTCCTTTTATTATTTAAAAAAAAGTAAGAGGGAATATATTATTTTCACTGTGTAAAATCAGTTAAACATGAAATTCCTCTCTTACTGGGGCCAACTTTCAGCAACTGTACCACCTGGGTAACTGCTCTGGATAATGTGGCCTCCTTCCAGTGTATTTTTTCATACATTTCTATCCATATGTGCACATACACCTATCACATGTAGCGTTGTTTTACATATAATGTTTTTTACATGAAAAACATATTACATATATTATCATATTCAGTGCATTCAAGAAAGAGTGCCACATACATAGTTGATAATCATGTGAAAAGATTCTCAAAGTCATTAGGAGTTGAATTTTTAAACTCTAATCAAAGAAGACATCCTGGAGTTTCCGTTGTGCAGTGGAAACGAATCTGACTAGGAACCATGAGGTTGCAGGTTCAATCCCTGGCCTCACTCAGTGGGTTAAGGAGCGTTGCTGTGAGCTGTGGTATAGGTCGAAGACATGGCTCTGATCATGCGTTTCTGTGACTGTGGCTTAGGCTGGCAGCTGTAGCTCTGATTGAACCCCTGGTCTGGGAACCTCCATATGCTGCAGGAGAGGCCCTCAAAAAAAAAAAAAAAAAAAAAAAGAGAGAACACATCCTTTTTCATTCATCACATTGGCAAAGATTAAAAATATCAATGATATTTATTGTTGGCAAAGAATCAGCGTAACGAGCATTATTACAAAGATTGTAAATTGTTAAGGCTTTTTGGTGGGCAATTTTCTGGAATATATCAAATGTGAAATGTGTCAGATGTATAGTTCTTGAACTAGCAATTCCAATTCTACAAGCTATCCTAAAGGAATTATGACAGGTACAGAAAAAATTTGCATTAAAGTATTCATCGTAATAGTCAATAAAATGGAGTAATTAAAACAGCCCAATTATTCATCAGTAAATTAATGGATCAATAAATGATGGCATGCTTTTACTACACAGCTATTAAAAAGAATAAGGAAGCCATAAAATTGCCAAGATTCACCATTCCATGAAAAAAAGAAAATTGCGGAACAGTACATAGTCATATTCTAAAATGAGAAATGTGTGTATTTGTGAGTATGTCAAGGTCTCAATTATGGAAAAATAGAACAGTGCTTGTAGCAGGGTGAGGTATGGCAAATCTGTTTGTGGGCTCTTATCTATACCATAATTCAATGCTAAGATAAATGTTATTAAAATGTCGGTATATCTTAATAGCCTAAAGACTCAGTGCCACTATTTTCTAAATGTATGGTTTAACAGTGCTGAATTTAAAAGCAGCACCTTTTATAGATACTTTGTCTTTCTCTTGAGTCGTTTTCTGCATCACCTTCCTTTCACTGAGCTTTAGCATTAAGAGGGAGACTAGAGAGAGCTATTTTACTGCCTTTATTTTACAGGTGAGGAAACAAAGATCCAGATGAAGGGATTTCTCCAGGTCCATGTGAGTTGTTTGCAGAACCAGAATATTGCCCATAATGGTCTGATATCCATTTTTGTCTCTTTTCTCTTAGAGAACAACCCTAAAGTTTACTCAAACTTATTTCTAATTTTTCAACATTATTTTACACAGTATGATTCTATAACTTGACCATTTTTCTCTACTCTGACTCCCTCCCCAAAGTGGCAATTATTGGTAAAGCAGATGAACATCTCTTCTACAATATACAAGGGAATATTAGCAATGCATTCATTCATTTACTGATTCCTACAACAGATATTTATTGAATGTTTACCCTATGGGAGCGAAAAACCACTGAGATCCAGACCTTCCTTCACTGAGGACTATATTGACAAGTACACTTGGAATTATTCTGTATCATTCAGTGCTCTGAGGAAAGAGCAATATTGAGGGAGCACATAGCTCACATCATGAAGGGGACTATAGGAAGGCTTCCTGGAGGAAGTAACATCCAGGCTTCCATCTGACAGAAGGCAAGTAAATGAGGCAAGTAAATGATTAGGGAAGTAGTTTTTTGGAAAGAGGATAGGAAGTGCAAAGTTTGGTTGGGCAGCAGTGGTGTGGTTGTGCTTTCAGGCATACATTTAAAGAAGTCAGAATACTCATCAGTAAAGGGGAACAGAATGAAAGATGTCTGGAGGACCAAGCCAGGGTCATCAGGAAGGCCTTGGGGGGTGTGTTAAAGAGATAGATATTTGGGGGACTGCAGGGAGCCACAGACTTTTTTTTTTTTTTTTTTTTTTTTTTTTTTTGCTTTTTAGGCTGCACTCGTGGCATATGGAAGTTCCCGGTTAGGGGTCAAATCAGAGCTGCAGCTGCTGGCCTGCACCATAGATAGCCACAGCAACTCAGGATCCAAGCTGCATCTGTGACCTACACCGTAGTTCACAGCAATGCCAAATCCTTAACCCACTGAGCAAGGCCAGAGATCGAACCCAGATTCCTCATGGAACCTGATAGTGTTCGTTAACCACCGAGTAATGAAAGGAACTCCCCACTGACATGTTTTAATCATGGGAGTGACATGATGGGACTGGCATTTTGGAAATGATCACCAAGGCTGTATTTTTTGAAAATAGTTTAGAGGTGGAGGTAGGAGCAGAACAGAAAGAAGGCAGGGAGGCCACTTAACAGGGCTAGTATAGTGGCCTGCAGGTGCGCAGAGATTAGCAGAGAGGTTCAGGAGCTACGATGCACATTTCCTGATGGACTGGGTGTATTAAGGTAGTAACATATGTTGAGCCAGGGGACACAGGAAGAGAAATGAGAATTTTTTTTTCTCTGTGAACTTTTTATTTTGAAAAACATCAAATGTACAGAAATATTGGAAGTGGAAAGACAAGTATGGTGAATGCCCATATACCCTCCATCCTGATTCAGCAGTGGTTACTATTTTGCTACATTTATTTTATCTTTCTTTCTATCCCTCTCTCTATATAGATGGTATCTTAGTCCTTTCATGTGGCTGTAACAAAATATCACAGACCAGGTAGCTTATAAACAATAGAACTTCATTTTTCACAGTTCTGGAGGCTGGGAGTCTGAGATCAGGGTGCCCATAAGGTTGAATGAGGGCCTTCTTCTAGGCTGCAGACTTCTTGTTGGGTCTTCACATAGTGGGAGGGGCTAGGGTGCTCTCTGAGGTCTCTTTTTATAAAAAGAGCATTAATTCCATCCACGAGGGCTCCATCTTCATAACCCATCACCTCCCCCAAACCCGACCTCCTAATATCATCCTATTGAGACAATAGGATTTCAATGTCTGAATTTTGGGGAGACATGAGTATTTGGGCCATAGCACATGGTTTTAACTCAGTCATTTAAAAAGTAAGTTCAGGCAGGATGATTGTTTACCCCAATTAGCTCAAATACATCCCCAGGAACAAGACGTTCTTCTAAATAACTGTAATGAAATTATCTTACCTAGGAAATTTAACTTTATGTATTACCTAATAAAAATGTATATATTAGAATTTCCCCAGTTTTTCTGGTAATGTCTTTCCAGGGTCACGCATTTCCTTTAGTTGACATGTCTTTTCAGCTTCCTTGAATCTAAAAGTGTTCTTCTTTTTCTCATCTTTCACGATATAGACATTTTTTTAAGAGTCATTTCAGATGTCTAGAATATCTCACAATCTGGATTTTCTTCTTGATTCTTCACTGTTAGATTCAGGGTCACCATTTTTGGCAAGGATAACTCCATAAGAAATGTTTATCCACATCTTGATTGACATCAGATATACAGCCTTTTAATTTGATCCATTTTTGGTGATGCTCTAAGTTGGATCCTTTGATTAAAGTAGGTCCACTATAGTTCTACTTTGTAAAGGTAGCTGTGGGGTAGTACTTTGATTATGGTGTTATAGTATTCTTCAACAACTTCACCCATTAGTTTAAGCATTAATTGATGAACTTTGCTTATAATAGCGACAACACTGGTACTTGGAAAATGATGACTTTTAAATTCTTTTGATCTTATTTATTCTCAGTATAGCTTTCCTCACTTCTCACTTCCCTTTTTCTCTCTTTCCTTTATCTCTTTCTCTTGCTCTGTGTCTTGTGGATTTATTTATTCTATTCAATGCTTATTATTTATTACCATCATTATGCTTACTGATACTGAAGTTGCCTCAATCAGTGTGACGCCTTTCAAGACCAGCTCAGCAGATGAGGGCTGAAGAACAGGTGCTGTGGAACTTAAGAAAAAGTTAACTTAAAACAAGACACAGAGACATTTATCTTAAGTAAAGGTGGGAACTGGGGGACTCAAGGTCTCAGGGACCAAGAGCACCACCTCAAGAAACCACACTGCTTTTATTGTGCTCTGTAGGATTATATCTGACCTTTAGGCATTTAACAATCATTAGCAGAGGAAGCCTGGCATCAGATATCTATGCATAGCATCTAGAGAATCACCATTGTGCTCCTGCAGACAGGCACGCCTATCTGCAACAACCCTTCCTGCCTACGTTTGCACCTCATTCTCCTTGCTGATGCATATCCTGCTAACTACCCCTCATAAACTCTTTGCGGCCATGAGGCTCATCTTCCTCTTATTCTTAAGAGGACATATCATGCTGTGCAAACCATAGTGTGCCTATCTGCACAGGTCCGGCATGTGCCTATCTGCACAGGTCCTGCATGCCTAGACCAACACATTATATCCTCATTCAGCTGACCACATGAATAACTTACACTTTTTGGGCTTTGTTCTTAAGCTCAAGTTATTTACCAGCACTGCAACTGTTTTTCAAGCAGGAATATAGGGTAAAGTAAAGCAGGACAAGATGGAGTTTTTAGCATAGAAAATAGAAACAGAGAGGCTAAGGAAAATTGTAGAAACATGTCTCCCAACACTTTTTATATGTTTTCATCAATCTTTCATCACTTTCTTGCTTTCTGGCAGAGCTTCTGCCCAACTATCAATCTTGATCAATTGTGAACTTTGGTCAGGGAACAGACACTGGTAAATGCTGCCAAAAACAAGACTGGCACTTCTCCCATCATTAATGTGGTATGATCAGACTACTATAAAATTATGGGGAAGGGAAAACTCTCAAAGCAGCCTCTCATGAAGGCCAAATTCTTCAACAGAAGAGCTGAGGAGGAGATTAAAGGTATGTATTTATGTGGGGAGCTATGTCTTAAAGGCTTGAAGCTACTTGGTGGGAGGTTCATGAAATGCTAGCAAGTATTTCATCTATATATGTGTGCCTACATCTATCTAAACATATAAACACAGAGAGAAGAGTCATTTTAGCTAGACTGCCTATGAAATTTTCTCAGTGGCTCTTTATTGCCGTGTCACTGTCTGCCATCCTATTTTCTTTCATCCTTTCTGACACTATTCTTTCCCCATCTGTTTAATCAAACACCAGAGACAAATACCAAATTCTTCTCCCCTCATTTAGAGCAGTTTGAACTTTTTTCTTTCTTGATTGATATCTTTCATGTGCCTCAGATTTCAGTTTCCAACTAAGTAGGAATCTCAAAATACTTTCCCAAATGAAAATATTTTGGTATCAAGTGTTAACTTGGTACACATTTCACCCTATGAGAACTGAAAAGAATCCACTGAAAGGTTTAGCTATAGTTTGGTCTTCTTGGTAAGAATAGCTTCAGGGGAGGGAAAGGAGCTTGATTGCAAAGGCTGAGTAAGTTGGAGGAGAAAAAATTGAAACACTGTGTGAACATGATTCCTTCAAGATGGTGGTTTGAAAGAAGAAGGATGGGGCAGTAGCTAAAAGCAAATGGTACTGTCAGGCAAGATTTTTTTTTTTTTTTGTCTTTTGTCTTTTTGTTGTTGTTGTTGCTATTTCTTGGGCCGCTCCCGCGGCATATGGAGGTTCCCAGGCTAGGGGTTGAATGGGAGCTGTAGCCATCGGCCTACGCCAGAGCCACAGCAACGCGGGATCCGAGCCGCGTCTGCAACCTACACCACAGCTCACGGCAACACCGGATCGTTAACCCACTGAGCAAGGGCAGGGACCGAACCTGCAACCTCATGGTTCCCAGTCAAATTCGTTAACCACTGCGCCACGACGGGAACTCCAGGCAAGATTTTTTTAAACAATTCAAATAATTTGATTATGTTTACATGCTGTTGAAAAGGAGTCAATAGAGAGCAAGAGGATGGTGAAAAAAAAAGAGATTCTCCTGAGGTGGTGGACAGAGCCAGGAAACAGGAGGACTTCCGTTGTCACAGGAAGGAAGAAAATGGCTCCACATGCAAGTCAGTCTCTCCATGTGTGCAGAAAACTGAGGAGGTTTCCATCTCAGTGATGTCTCTTTCCTCCTGCCCCTCCTCCTCTTCCTCTCTACTCTCTGTCTTCATTTCTCTGGATTAGGTGTCAGACTTCTCTCTTAGGAATGGACAGGGAAATGATGAAGTAGGTGTTTGAAGAAAGTGAAGAACAAGAGTTCACCCAGGAAATGTGGAAGGGTTCCTAGTAGCACAGGAGGGACTTCTGATGCTGGAGACCATGTATTTGTTTTGTAGTGGTGCCATTCTGCCCATTTCTGTACTATTTGTCCATCAGCATTCAGTAGCCTGGAGGGAGGCATGGAGAAGATGCTTTTCCAGAGCTAGTGTTTCACTAGATACCTGGGATGAAAGAGAGACAGATCAAAGGAGTGAGCATAATGGCCAGAGGTGTACTGCGTCCTGGATTTCTGGCTTAAGAAAAATACAAGTGCAGGACAGAGCTGTTAATTTGGTTAAAATTTTCTTTCCTAGAACTTGGGTTGGAATCTGTCTTTTTAGTCATTTCCTGCTTTATTGATTTAGAGTTCATATGTAAATGAACTTTACTTAGGATTCTAAATGAACAGCTTTTATCAAAATAGCATGAGACCATTTGGGTATACACATTCCAACCTCATATTTTGGGTTTTTTTGTGTGTGTGATAAATATGTTATCCTAGAAAGTCATTTTGTTGAAGTCACATATTTGTGACATGATGAAAATGATTAGGAATTGGAAATCTTCAATTCTGAGTTTATTTCTGCCAACAGTGTGCTATGTGATTACAGAGAAGTCTTTTTAATTCTCTGGGCCTCCGTTTATTCCCTTTAAATGAAGGGTTTGTTCTAGATTCTCTAAACTTCTTTCCAACTCTAACATGCATAAAATTCATGGATGCTTTATAGTTCTTTGACTCCATCTTGATTTCCAACAAAGAGACATCAATTGTTTTAAAAAATATAATATGTTTATCCTATTATACAGATACTTCCCAATGAAGATCAATGAAGCTCATTTGTCTCCTGGCTATATTATTCCACTGGTCAGGCACACATCCCCCTGCCACCAAGTTTCTAAGCTTAGGCAAAACCAGTGATACTACTAAATATCATTTATGTCCCTAGCAGAGAACTGAAGAATTCTATAGACTTAGAGAGAAGTGATATAGACAGTTTAGCTTCTCAGGGATTATGATCTTTATTTAAAAGATATAGGTGGATTTATTGAGGAGTTGCTATTGTGACGCAGTGGAAACAAATCTGATTAGTATCCATGAGGATGCGGGTTCAATCCCTGGCCTTACTCAGTGGGTTGAGGATCCAGCAGTGCCATGAAGTGTGGTGTAGGTCACAGATGCTGCTTGGATCCTGTGGTGCTGTGGCTGTGGTGTAGGCTGGCAGCTACAGTTCCAATTCTACCCTTAGCCTGGGAACTTCCATATGCCTGGGGGTGGGGGAAGCAAAAAGATAGATTTATTGATTTTTTTTTTTAATCCTGCAGCTACAATTCATTTCTAATTTACCAGTTTTATAGGAAATCTGTGAGATTTTTTTTTCAGGAGAGTTTAGTTCCAAACCCTAAATTCAGTACAGGAATTTCAAGCCCTGTGCTTTTGTTAGTCACAAAAAATTAACTCCACTTAGATTGGTGAGCTCCTGAATCATTGATACCATAGTGTAAGTGAAAATTAAAACCAACTGAAATACATTGAAGCAAGAAAAAAGAGCAAGATGAACCTTGACTGGCAGACTGGTCTGTTCTGTTCTGTTGTTTGATCTCTCATGAATGTTCATTGGTAGGTGAAAATTGCAGGGGATGATATAAACTGATGCATCTGTTTTGAAATAACATATCTAATCTGCTCCAGAACAGTTCATGAGGTTTGACAGCAAGCTCTAATACATATTCATAACCAATGCACTGTGTAACCAAGGGAAATTGAGGCAAGTGCAACAGAATGAAGCATGAGGAAGCAGCATGTTAATTTTAAATTTAATTATAGAGATGGGGGAAGGGTGACTTTAGATGGTGTATCTTCATTTGGCTGTCATGGAACATTACCCCCAAATCATGCCATATAGTAGAAGAAATACTATTTTTGGTGAAGTGCTTAATAAAACTAGCAGGTTCCAGGGAAAATAAGATTCTGAGATCCTAATAGAAAAGATATTTTTATGTAGAGAAAAAGAAGCATTGCAGAATTCTAATCATCTGAAGAAAAAGACACACTTTCAGACTACAGAAAAATTCCTGGTCCATGCAACTGAATATTTCAGTTCATTGAATGTTTTTGACATATTTAAATTCTAAGTTCACTTGGAAATCAGGAAAACCAATAATTAGTGTGATTTTTGTGATCTTTTTACTTTTGGTGACCTAGAAGCATGTGTCATTCATTGTGATCAGCACACCTGGGCTTCTCACTGCAGTATGAGGATTCCAAGATCAGAAACCGCTACCATCTTACTCAGAGGTGGTGCTGAGTGCTTAGAATAGGGTTTGGCGTGGAGCAGGCACTTACTAAGTATGTGATGAATGAATGAATAAATAAATCTACCTCCTGCTACCTTGTCTGGTGTACATGTTCAATATATATTTATTAATAAATAGATCAATGGATGGATGAATGGAATTATTCCTCTAAGTGGCTTACAACTCATTATTTGACATTAATTTTCAGAATCTGAAAAAATGTATTCAACAATGGATAAGGGTAGTGAAACTTGGGTCAGTGACATTTTAACCCGCTATCAACGTTGAGAAAAGCGAAAATACCCAGGTTTCTGACCAAATTGGATTGGGCTATCCCTATGGTTTTAAAGTAGGACTTGTATTCTTGTCTTGGGCAAGTCCATGTTTATAGAAAAGGGAAAAAGAAGAAAAATTTTCTTTCCTATGGTAGGAAAAAGTTGAGTGAAAAAATAAACATAAACAACATTTCTAAAAGTTGAGTTGAAAGAATTTAAGTGTCTGCTTTAGGAGTGCTTCCTCTGTTTTGCCAAGTTAGTATGTAAATGCTCAGCCATGCTAGGACTATTTTTTAGAAGTCAGTTGATGACTTGAGAATGAGACTACCCCAGCTTGATGAGGGTATAGGGTATAAGCAGTCTTATACTCTGTTAGTGGAAATGTAAATTTGTTCAGTCTTTTGGGGGAAGATTTGGCAAGGTATATCAAAAACTTTTAAGGATGTACTAATTCTATGACTCAGCAATTCTGCCTCTAGGGAATTTCCTTCAGGAAATAATTGGACAAATAAGCAAAGATGTATGTGTAGAAATTTTGTTGGAGAGTTGTTTATATGAAATGGCAAAGCATTGGGGACAATTGAAGTTTTTAATAATGGGGATTATAAATTGTATGTCTACCCTATAGAATATTATGTGTCTATTAAAATGATCAAAACCAACATATATAATATAATGTATATGTTATTGAGAAAGGGCTGTCAAGTTTCTTAAAAATGGTGTATTTTTGGAAGTTTGCCCTTAGGCTTAGTGCTCAATTTTTATAGAAGTTACAGTGAAATCCAAATCTTAACTAAGCTCAAAAGCTGAAGAGACTTTTTACGGAGTTCATGCCTTTGGTTTTTTTTTTAAAAAAGAGCTCATGAAAACTGACTATAGCTGCAGAAAATACTTTCTAGGCAAAAGGAAATGATTTTTAGAATATTCTTTGAAAGGGATTCAGGAAGACAGGAAGATTTTCTAAAGGTCTAAAGTTGTGCTTGCTGAGATAATCAACCAGACATTCTGAGAATATTAGCTTTCTTGCAAGAACAATTGGAGGCAATAGCTGGTTATTTTCTTACTCAATAGTTACATAGACATAGCAAAATAAATTTATTAACATTATCTTATGAAGGGCTGAATGAGAATATGTTTTCTAATGGATCATACACTCTTCATTTTTTTCAGAAGACGAATTCTAATAGATGGCAGGGGAACTAATTTTACCCCCAAAAGACCAGAAAGAGAATCATGACTAATACGAGTGAACTTTAAAACACCATTTGGTAGTTGTATTCGGAAAACCTACATTAAAATTGGAACAAATATAGTCTATGGGAGGAAAGTTTTGTGAAAGCCATACTAATTAAATTTTCAATTGAAGGCACTGAGAATTAATTTCTTTATACTCTATGTTTTATAATGAAATCCAATTTACTAAACTCTAATATTTCCCTAGCTATGCTAAATATATGCTTGTGAGTTTAACTTGATGTGGATATGTTTTCAAAAATATAAATACTGTCTGAATAAAAATGCAAAGATGGCCTTATATACAGATTATCTTATTGAACCCTCATATACACCCTGGGAAGGTTATGACTAGCCAACGGTCACACAGATATTATGTAGAAAATTCAGGAATAAAACCCAGAGGCTCATTTAAATAAATACATCTGTGTATACATGCATACGTAAATATAAACATAGATGTATATGTGTGTGTATATATGTATCTCTCTGAAGATGGCTTTAGATAAATTATTTTGCCACTTAGCACTGAAGCTAATATAGATTGAGAGTTTGTAACAACTAAATCATGGAATATGCAAACCCACTTTTAGAATGAAGGATTTTTTTTTCTTTCTGTGAGGTTATCTTCTGCCAGGAAGTCTGGGAAAGAAACTTCTAGCTCACCCAAAATTCATAGAGTAACAGCACAAATAGTTCAAGACAAGATAGATGATAAAATTACGATGATGAGGAAATGTTGGTCTTGTATGTGTAAAATAGTTTGGTTTCTGGGTACAGGTAAACTTTACTTTACCTGTACCCAGAACTTTACTTTCACTGGACTTGCCTAGGACAGTTTTATATTTGTGTATCTGAGGAAGAGCAGCTGAAACAGTGTATACTGTTCATATTAAGGTAAAAGCTATCCTCTGCTCCTGTGATGGCAATGGCCATAGAAACTATGAGCTTCAGGAGTTCCCATTGTGGCTCAGAGGTTAACCAACCCAACTAGTATCCATGAGGACAGGTTCGATCCTTGGCCTCGCTCAGTGGGTTAAGGATCCGGTGTTGCCATGAGCTGTGGTGTAGGTTGCAAATGGAGCTCGGATCTGGTGTTCCTGTGGTGTGGCATAAGCCAGCGGCTAGAGCTCCAATTCAACCCCTAGCATGGGAACTTCCATATGCCTTGGGGTGCAGCCCTAAATAGCCCTAAAAGCAAAGAAAAAAAAAGAAACCAAGAGCTTTGGATAAGCTTGGTGGTGGACATAGTCTTCTGACCAACCAAGATCACTTTTAGAATCATCTAGTTAGCAACTAGGCACCCTGATATGTACGATCAATTTACTAAAATTGATGATTATGTACACCTCCAAAGCCTTACACAGACATACACAGACACGCACACACAGACACATACACACACATACACACACAGACAGACACACACACCCAATTGCATTTAGCTAAATCCTCGGAGGAGAGTTCTTGCTGGCATGATGACTCAATGTATAGTTTTTTTTTGTTTGTTTGTTTGTTTTTTTTCTTTTTGGTCACATGCAAAGCATGTGGAAGTTCTTGGCCCAGGGGCTGAACCCACACCACAGCAGTGACCCAAACCACAGCAGTGACAGTGCCAGATCTTTAACCTCCTAGGCCACCAAGGAATTTCATTTATAGTCCTCTTATTCTTTTTCTTTGGTTTTGCTTTTTGGTCATGCCTATGGTATGTGGAAATTCCAGCCCAGGGGTCAAACCTGAGCCACAGCAGTGACAATGCCAGATCCTTAGCTTGCTGCACCATCAGGGAATTCCTAGTTATCTTATTCTTTAACCACTTTAGCTGTGAATTAATGTTTATAAACGTGCTATACTCACATTAAATGACCTCATGTGGCTTAAACACGTTTAATTATCACCTCATTCTGATAACAGCCCTCAAAGTTAGTTATTATTATCCCTATTTAGAGATTCAATAACTGAAGCTGAAGCTTTAACCTCCAACTGTGCATCCACACAATCTCCCTTCCACAACTTGTGATACAGATGATATAATAGAATGAATGAGTCAATTCTATCCTAGGATGTAAGTGGGAGCCACGGATAAAATGATAATTCAAATTGTGTGGGAAAAGTTAATGCCTTTATGATTTTAAGCCTGAATCAAAGTTCATGTACTTTAATTGTATGTTTTACTAATTTATTAAAGTTGACATGGAATAGAATGAATAAACAGAAACCATGCACTGATCAAAGCATAATGCTTCTTGAACAAATTAGGTTTTTTTTTTTTTTTAGTAAAGGCAAATTTCTAACTTATAACCAAAGCTATGGCAAAACAGTGGTTTTATTTTCAAACTGAAAGCAAGAAAAGCTAGTGAGTGAACAGTCATTAATAAAATTGTCAAGTATGTCATACAACTGCTTTTGTCTGTAACATTTATAAATCAGAAGTTTTTCTTAGACCATCCCCCGGTGCATATTGGCATTATCAGTGTGCAGAAAATTATGAAGTTGATTGTATGTGTTATTTGGGTAGAGAAAATTTATGTTCTTCTTTGTTTATGGTCTATTAGTGAGTCCATATTCTAGAATATAAAACAGAAATTTTCTTGGTATTTATCTGTCAGAACAGTTTCCTGTTCATAGAAATAAAAATAAAATTACAAACTCATAGGAAGAAAAAACTTCAAGATTTGGCTTTAAAGTGTTTTTGTTAAAGGGATAGTAACATAGATTTAAGAGGTTGATAGATGTCATTATGTAATACTTAATTTTTAATTTTTTTCTATCATTTTGTCTTTTTTCTAGGGCTGCACCCATGGCATATGGAGGTTCCCAGGCTAGGGGTCCAATCAGAGTTGTAGCTGTCGGCCTATGCCACGGCCACAGTAACACCAGATCTAAGCTGAATCTGCAACCTACACCACTGCTCAAGGCAACACTGGATCCTTAACCTACTGAGTGAGGCCAGGGATGGAACCCAAAACCTCATGGTTCATAGTCAGATTCGTTAACCACTGAGCCACGATGGTAACTCCAATTATGCAATAATTTAAAAGATCAACATTGACTTAGTTTTCAGAAATAGTTTATAATTTTGGCACAGATGGAGTGGTTTTAGGATCAGATTTCCTTCCCCATTCTTAAAATCCGTGTCACTGAAAAATTTCTGTTTAAACTATCTAAACTTTTTAAGACTAAAAATAATTTAACAGTGATAAGAATGATGGACCTCTGAGTAGTTTAAGGGGCTGGATACCAATTACTTCTCAAGAAGTTAATTTAATTAAAAGCCTAGACTAACTTCTATTAAGCAATTGATTACTTGGTTCTTACACATATATCTCAGCTAACCTTTTTTTATTAAAGCTTTATATTTTTTAGAGCAGTTTTAGGGTCACAACAAAATTAGGGGGAATGTAAAAAGATTATTCATTTCCGCCTATGCTGACACATGCATAGCCTCCCCCATTATCCACATCCCGCACCAGAATAGTACATTTGTTGCAATTCACAAATGTACTTTAAGACGTTATAATCACCTCAAGTCCACAAAGGGTTCGCTCTTTGGTGTCGTATATTCCATGGGTGTTGACAAATATATGATGACATGTATCCATCTCTATGGTAGCATATAGAGTGGTTCCAGTGCCCTGAAAAATCCTATGTGCTCGCCTATCAATTGCCCTTTACTCCTCTAATCCTTAGCTGCGGATCTTTGTATCATCTGTCTTTTCAATTTTGCCTTTTCCAGAATGTCATGTACTTGGAATCATACAGCATGTATACTTTTCAGATCGGCTTCTTTCAGTTAGTCACATGCATTTAAGTTTCCTCCATATCTTTTCATGGCTTGATAGCTCACTTATTTTTAGCACTGAATAATATCCTATTCTGTGGATGTACTGTAGTTTATTTATCCATTTGCCTATGAAGGACATCTTGGTTGCTTCCAGGTATTGGCAGTTATGAATAAAGCTACTATAAAGATCAGTGTGCAGGCTTTTGCGTGGATCTAAGTTTTAAATCCTTTGAGTAATGCTAAGGAGTGTGAATGCTGGATCTACATATGGTAAGAGTATGTTTAATTTTGTAAGAAACTGCTACACTCTCTTCCAAAGTGGTTCTATGATTTTACATTCCTACTGGCAATGAATTCCTGTTGCTCCACAGCCTTGCCAGCATACGCTGTTGTCAGTGTTCCAGATTTGGGCCTAATTCATGCGTAGTGATATCTTGTTGTTTTAATTTCCATTTCCCTGATGACATATGATATGGAGTGTCATTTTTGGCATCTGTATATCTTCTTTGGAGAGTTATCTATTAATGTCTTTGGCCCAGTTTTAATTGGATTGTTTGTTTTCTTATTGTTGACCTTTAAGAATTCTTTGTATGTGCTGGATGAATTATTTTGTCTTTTGAAAATATCTCCCCCTAGTCTATGGTTTGTCTTCTAACTCTCTTGACATTGTTTTTCATGAGCAGGCTTTACATTTTATTGATTGATTGATTGATTGCTTTTTTAGGGCTGCATCCTCAGCATATGGAGGTTCCAAGGCTAGGGGTAGAATTGGAGCTACATCTGCTGGCCTGAGCCATAGCCACAGCAACGCAGGATCCGAGCCGAGACTTTGACCTACACCACAGCTCTTGGCAACGCCAGATCCTTAACCTACTGAGCAAGTCCAGGGATTGCACCTGAAACCTCATGGTTACTAGTCAGATTCATTTCCACTGCGCCATGACAGGAACTCCTACATTTTTTTTTTTTTTTTTTAATGTTTTTTTTTTTTTTTTCTTTTTTTCTTTTTTGCCTTTTCTAGGGCTGCTCCCTCGGCACATGGAGATTCCCAGGCAAGGGGGCTAATCGGAGCTGTTGCCAGAGCCAGAGCAACGTGGGATCCAAGATGTGTCTGCAACCCACACCACAGCTTACAGCAATGCTGGATCGCCAACGCACTGAGCAAGGCCAGGGACCGAACCCGCAACCTCATGGTTCCCAGTCAGATTCGTTAACCACTGCGCCATGAAGGGAACTCCAAGGAACTCCTACATTTTAGTGAAATCCAGATTATGAATTATTTCTTTCATGGACTGTGTCACTAGTGTTGCCTCTAAAAAGTTATCACCAAACTCAAGGTCATTTAGTTTGCTTCTATGTTATCTTCTAGGAGTTTTACAGTTTTGTGTTTTATGTTTTAGTCTGTAATTTTTTATGAGTTAATCTTTGTGAACAGTATCAGGTCTGTTTCTAGATTCTTGTTTTTTTTTTTTTTCTCTATGTGGATGTTGAGTTATGTTAACTCCATTTTTTAAAAAATATCTTTTTTCCATTGTATTACCTTAGGTCCTTTGTCAAAGATCAGTTGACTATATTTATATGGGCCTATTTCTGGGCATTCCCTTCTGTTTTATTGAGCTAGCTGTACATCCTCTTTTGTTCCTGCAGCTGATACCTGTGCCGAAACTATGAGAACCCTGGATCCTTTAACCCACAGTGCCAGGCAGGGGGATCAAACCCGCACCTCCTCAGTGAACAGAGCCATCACAATTGGATTCTTATCCCACTGTGCCACGGGGGGAACTCCCTAGTTGTATATTCTTATGCCAATAGCATACTGTCTTGGTTACTGTTGTTTTAAAATACGTCTTGAAGTTGGGTAGAGTCATTCCTCCAGCTTTGTTCTTGTCCTTCAAGATTGTGTTAGCTCAGTCTTTGGTCTCTCCAGGCAAACTTTGAATCAGCTTGTCAAAATCTACCAGCTTGTCAAAATCTACCTTGAGATTTTGATTGGAATTGCATGGAATCTATAGATTATATTGGGAAGAACTTAGATATTGACAATATTGTCTTCCTACCTATGAACATGCAATATCTCTCCAATTATTCACTTCTTGATCATGTTGATAGAAGTTTTGTAGTTTCCCTCATATCATTTTATACACATTTTGTTAGATTTATATGCATTTCATTTTTGAGAATGCTCATGTCAAATGACATTGTGGTTTTAGTATCAAATTCTATGTGTTCATTTCAGGTTCATAAGAAAGCAATTGCCTTGTATATATTATTGCTGTATCCTACAATCTTGCTATAATCACTTATTAGTTCCAGAGGTTTTTTGTTGATTCTTTAGATTTTCTCCATAGGTGATCATGTCATCTGTGAACAAAGACAGTTTTATTTTTTTCTTGCCAATCTTTATACTTTTACTTCCTTTTCTTGTCTTAATTGCATTAATTAGAGCTTTCAACATAATGTTGAAAAGCAATGGTGAGAGGAAGACATCCTTGTCTTATAGCTGATCTTAGTAGGAATTCTACAATTTTCTCACCAGTAAGTATGTTGCTAGCTGTATGTTTTTGGCAGATACTCTTTATCAGGTTGGGGTAATTTCCTTCATTTTTGGTTTACTGAAAGTTTTTATCATAAATGTGTTTTGAATTGTGTCATTTTTTTTTCTTGCATCTATGGGTGTATCATTTCACCTTCACAATAAATTTCTTGAGACTGATATTTTGCTATGTCCACTTCACAGATGGGAAAAAATTAAGCCTCAACAGTGAAGCAACTTGCCAGTACTGGTTCACAATTTCTGGTGGAACCAGGATTAAACCTACAGTTGTTTGAACTGCTCACAATACGCTGCCTTCCAGGGCATATTGTCTATGCTGACTCTGCCACTGAGGTAGTAGGAAAGTAGATTCCCTCAGGGTGAAGCTCAGCAAACCAAACAGCTGACTAGTATGAAGCTATATACCTATTTGAAATACAGATGGTTCTTATTATTCACAGATTCTGTATTTGTGAATTTGCCTACTTGCTCCCATTTATTTGTAACCCCAAAATCAATACTCAGGGAACCTTCATGGTCATTCATGGACTTGTACAGAGTGGTGAAAAATTGCAGTCTTCCAGTGTGCCTGTTCCATGTTGAGGGCAAACACTGCGACACTCTGCCTTCTTATTCTAGCTGTCATACTGTGGACAAGTGTCCTATTTGTGCTCTATTTAGTGCCAAGTTTTTGCATTTTGTGCTTCTTTTTTGGTGATTTCACTGTTACAAAGTGTAGTGTAAAGTTTTGTCTAGTGTTTCAAAATATAAGAAGGCTGAGATGTGTCTATGGAGAAAATACATGTGTTAGATAAGCTTCATTCAGTCTTGACCATGAAATCAGTGTTAATTAACAATATATTTTAAAATGTCTTTCAGTGGAAAGACATAAAACAAAATTATGAATCGACCAGTTGATGAAAATATTGTGACCAGAGGCTCACAGAAACCTAACCCTGTGTTTCTCATAGGAGCCATGGTTCAGGATCTGCTAATTTACTGTTTGTAGAGATTTTATAGACATAACGACCATGAATAACAAAAATCAATATAAAAAGTATAAAGTTTCATTGTTTCTGTAATGGTGTATTTATAGAAGTGACTTGTTGCCCTTGGTTGAACACTTCATGTGATGTGATATTACTGGCTTCAAGGATTCACCCATTTTCTCTAAACCACTGTATCCATTTCCTATTGATGCTATAACAAATCATGACAAACTTAATAGCTTAAAACTCGGAAATTTGTTATGTTATAGTTCTGCAGCTCAGAATTCCAAAATGGGTGTTACAGGGCTAAAATCAAGGTGTTGTTAGGATGGTCTTCTGGAGTCTCTACGGGATTATCTCTTTCCTGGCTTTGTCCAGCTTCTAGAGGTCATCTGCAATCCTTGCTGTACAGCCCCGCATCAGTCTGACGGCCCTACCTCCCTCTGCCGGTTAAAAAGGACATCTGCGATTGAGGATGTCAGCTTGTAGGCCTATCGATTATTTACTCTGCAGCCCAAATTCACTTAAGTATAACACTGTGATGAAGTAGAAGGCATTTTTCTTTTCATCTTAGAGGAATCGCTGATTAGCCCCACCTTTGGGGGTAACACAGTGCTCTGGTACTTAGGATGCTTTCACTGTTGTCTGGTTTTTATTCTTGTTTCTAGTCCTCAGAGCCAAGTCAAACCATCTGTATGTCCAGAGAAGAATTTACGCAGAGGATGACAGAGATTGTTGGTTGGGGCACCAAGGAAGACTACGGAGAGCTCTTTGATAAAGTGGATGTGGCCCAAGATGGCTTCATTAACTGGGACAAGCTGACTTCATTTATATTGTTAACACTTTATGAGAAAGATGAACAATCCAAGGCAATGGTGGTTCCCCAGTGGAAAGACCTGGAGTTCCTCCCAGTGAAGCACAAGGACACCATTCAAAAAGTAATTTTCCTAAAAAGTTCAAGCCGTTATCTGACCATCAGTAAGGAAGGTTTATTAGGAATCTGGGGAGAGAATTTAAAGCTGCAAGAAACACTTCCCATCACTTCTGATGCCACCAGGCTTAAACACCTGTGGGTGACAAGTATGGTTTCTCTGGAAAATGTAAACAAGGTAGAAAGTCTTTATAAATAAATTTATTGCTTGTCAAAGGGAAAAATGATGGGACAGGGCTCCCGATCAATAGCAAATATATCACTAGCTGTGACAGAGCGCTGCATTGCTCTGGTACCTCTCATCTGGCCTGGAGGGAATGTGGGTAAAGCCAAGTGTGTTATTCCATTTCACAGACTCTCCTTTAAGGGACAAGGCTGATAGTGACTCAGATTCTTGGTTCCATCCCAAATGAGGCTATGTTGCATTATTAGCTGATAAGTCCCTTACAACTCTAATTTTTAACAGAGTCATGGATCTATATGCAGAGCTGAGAAGCTGCAGTGCAATTTCAGGAAGCTGCTTATCTGAATTTGACCATTGTACTAGTCTCTTTCTTAATTTTGATTGGTAGGGCCCATTCAGTTCCAATCCTCATATAAATATACCTATGAGAGAGAGAAAATACTGAAAGGAAAATAAGTTTGTGAGGGAAGAAGGTAGCTTAAAACATCATATCTTTAGCATTTTCCATTAAGCAGATGGTACATTTTACCATGAAAAAAATTGAAGCACACACATACAGATAATAGCATTAAGAACCAATGTCCATCCTTAGCCATTTCCAATTCACAGCCAATCTTTTTTCATCTACATTTTCCCTCTGTTGAAATTCAAAACATCCAATCTTTTAATCAGTAAATATGTCAGTATTTCTAAAATTCTCTCTTTTTAGCATAACCATAATACCATATCAGCAGCAATAATTCCTTAATATCATCAAATACCTAGTCATATACATCTTTCCTAGTTTTATGATTTTTTAAATAGTTTGTTAATTGTTTGACTGTTTGAATCAAGATCTGAGTAAGATCCAAACATGTGAATGGTTGATACATCTTTTTTGATCCACATGTTTTCCTCCGTCTTGTCTTTATTTTTGTATTTTTGTTGTTGGTGTTGCTGTTGATATTTTTTTTAAAGAAACTAATTGTCTGTCCTTTAGAGTTTCTGGTAGTGTGGATTTAGCAGATTATATTTAATGGGGAGTTGTTTAACAGGGCCACATGCTCCTTGTATTTCCAGTAAATTGTTAGTCAGGTCTAAAGCCTCGATGGTTGGTTTGTTTTGGAATAGATCTTCCTCAGTCAGGAGGCACAAAATGCCTTGTTCTTTCTGTTCTTGGGATGTTAACAGTTATTGCTTACTGATCCTACATCCATCAACTTATTAGGGGTTGCAAGATGATATTTTTTTTTTTTAGGGCCACACCCCGGCATATGGAAGTTCCCAGGTTAGGGTTTGAATCAGAGCTGCAGCTGCCAGCTTATGCCGCAGCCAAGGCAATTTGGGATCCGAGCCGAGTCTGCAATCTACACCACAGCTCACCACAACACCGGATCCTTGACCCACCGAGTGAGGCCAGGGATCGAGCCTGAATCCTCATGGATTCTAGTCAGATTTGTTTCCACTGTGCCACAATGGGGACTCCGGCAAAATGATATTCTGATTTCATCATTTCCTCTTTCTTTTTTGGGCCACACCTGTGGCAAACTGAAATTCTCAAGGTAGGGGTTGAATCCGAGCTGCAGCTGCCAGCCTACTCCACACTCACAGCAACGCCAGATCTGAGCCACATGTGTGACCTATGCCACATCTGGTAGCAGTGCTGGATCCTGGACTCACTGAGTGAGGGCAGGGATTGAACCCACATCCTCATGGATACTAGCCAGGTTTTTAACTTGCCGAGCCACAATGGGAACTCCCATTTCCTCTTTCTTTCTAAGCTGAAGGAATACCTCTCTAAAAAGAAATTTTCATTGTCTATTTAGTTGTCATGTATCACAAATTGTATAGCAAAGGCAGGATAAATGTCTAATTCTTTATGTGCCAATATTAAAAATAATTAGCTAGTTTTTCAAATATCCTCCAGAGATGAAAAAAGGGTACTACTATCATTACTGATGTCACTATCTCTGCAAACTTGTAGGTTTGAACTAATCTGATTTGTTTTAATGCACTGAGTTATCATTACATCCCCTAAATTGTACCATCTTTGGAGAATGGAACTAACACAAGTCAGCTTCAGAGTTTTTTCTAAGATAACCCTAGCAGTTTTCAAAGCTTCCTTGTTTCCTGGTATGATAAGATGTTCCAGAATCATTTCGTATATTTATTATATCAGACCCAGAGTCAGCCATTTCTCCAAAGATCCAGATTCTTTTAAGTGGGATGTAGTATGTTCTGCTGCTTATAACCGTAAAGGAGGATCGTCATGATCATTGGCTTCCTCTGTAACATGGCTTGCTCCAGTAACTCTCAAGATCACCACGAAGGGGATATTATTCCCACTTTAGTAAGGAAAGTCTGGGCAACGAGAGGTTGTGAAATTTGCCCCAGGTCACATAGTTTAACTTCTTTTTCAACCTGGATGCCCTTTCTTTCTTTTCTTTCTTTCTTTCTTTCTTTCTTTCTTTCTTTCTTTCTTTCTTTCTTTCTTTCTTTCTTTCTTTCTCTCTTTCTTTCTCTCTTTCTCTCTTTCTTTCTTTTCTCTCTCTCTTTCTTTCCTTTCTTCCTTTCTTTTTTTCTCTTTCTTTCTTTCTTTCTTTCTTTACCTTTCTTTCTTTCTTTTTCTTTCTTTCTTTCTTTCCCTCCTTCCTTCCCTCCCTTCCTTCCTTCCTGTCTTTTTAGGGCCATACTAGTGGCATATGGAGGTTCCCAGACTAAGGGTCAAATTGGAGCTGTAGCTGCCGGCCTACACCACAGCCATAGCAGCATGGGATCCGAGCTGCATCTGTGGCTTACACCACAGCTCACAGCAATGCTGAGTGAGGCCAGGGATTGAACCTGTGTCCTCATGGATACCAGTCAGATTCATTTCCGCTGAGCCATGACAGGAATTCCTCTATTTCTTTTTCTTGCCTAATTTCCCTGGTGAGAAACTCCAGCAAAATGTTGAATAGAAGTGGTGAGAGTGAACGTCCTCATCTTATTTCTGATTTCAGGGAGAGGACATTCAGGTTTTCATGATTAAGTATGATATCGGCTACTGTAGGTTTTTGTTTTTGTACATGCTCTTTATTGAGTTTCTTCCTGTTCCTGATTCGATGAATATTTTTATCATGAAAATGCATTGGGTTTTATTAAATGCATTTTTGTATCTATTGAGATGATCATACAGATTTTGTCCTTTAGTCTGTTGATATGGTGTGTTACATTTCTTGATATTTGTGTGTTAAACTAAGCTGGCATTTCAGGTGCTGGGAGAAAGAAATTTTCCTCTACCCTTCCAGGTTCTATTGGTTGATCTAATAATTACATTAACATGAGAGAGATTTACAGGGCGAATCAAATGAAAGTCTACTAACATTTATACATGGAAGGGACCTAGGAAAACAGAGTAATTTACACAATGGCCAAAGCCCTCACTTTAAGTACCATCTTTAGCTAAAGACAAAAGAGGATGTTGGGGTAGTGGTTTGGGATATCAAAGGGGAGGAAGGCAATTCACATGGAGATGGGAAAGCAAATGTTTGGTATATAAATGTTTGTTGGATCATGGGGAGACCCTGGGACTCACAGTCACCTGGCCTTTGTGGTCTTTGCAGATATCTCTGGTGATGGTTCTATTCCAGGAAGGGACCCTTTATATATATTCTTTAGGAAGCTAAGGGGGAGGTAAAAAGAGAAACTTCTTGAGTCTTCTCTTTTTAAAAAATAACCTAAATTAATCCTCATACCAAAGAGACATATTTTGAGGTGGCAAATGTTGCTTCCCTACACTGGTGCAAACATTACTTGTTCAGACTATAATCTTTTTTATATGTCGCTGGATACTCTTTGCTGGTATTTAGTTGAAGAATTTTATTTTTATTTTTATTTTTGTCTTTTTAGGGACACATCCACAGCATACAGAGTTTTCTAGACTAGGGGTCAAATTGGAGCTATAGCTGCAGGCCTACGCCACAGCCACAGCAATGCAGGATCTGAGCTGCATCTGCGACCTACACCACAGCTCAAGGCAACGCCGCATCCTTAACCCACTGAGCAAGGCCAGGGATCGGATTGAACCTGCTTCCTCATGGATGCTGGTTAGATTTGTTTCTGCTGAGCCACAACAGGAACTCCTAGTTGAAGATTTTTACATCCATTTTCATTATAAATATTGCTCTGTAGTTTTCTTTTCTTGTGTGTCTTTGTGTGATTTTGGTATTAGGAAATACTGGCCTCATAAAATGATTTGGGAAGTGTTCCTTCCACTTCTAGTTTTGGGAAGAGTTTGAGAAATACTGGGTTTAATTCTTTAAATGTTTGGTAGAGTTTATTAATGAAAAGCCATCCGGGCCTGGGATTTCCTTTGCGTGTTTTTGATTATGAATTCAATCTTTTTATTTGTTATACGTCTGCTGAGATTTTCTATTTCTTCTTAAGTTTAGGTAGTTTTTGCGTTTTTAGGCATTTATGCACTTCATTTCAATTATGTGATTTGTTGGCTTACAATCGTTTATGATATTATCTTCTAATCCTTTTTTATTTGTGTATGGTTGATGGTAATGTCCACTCTTTTATTTCTGAATTGAGTACTGTGTATCTTTTCTCTCTTTCTTTTCGTTGGGATAGTCTAGCTAAAGTTTTGCTAATTTTATTGACAAATTTATTTACCCTTTCTTAAATTGCTTTTAGGATTTTATCTGACTTAGAAAGGCTGCTTACAGAGTTTTTAATTAATTTCTGCGAAAGCCTCTGCTTGGTTCATAAAACATAGCTTGTAAAATTTCTCATATAATTTTGTGATGCTGTAGCCCTGTATGTCTTTGTTTTTCTTATGTGATTAGTCATCTAGTCATCTGGGAGTAGAAGAGTTGGTGGGTCTGTCAAGTGAGGACAGGGAAGAAAGTATATTCAAATGGGGAAAGTTTTTTCCTTGGCTAGAGTCCAAAGTTAGGATAAAGCCCACTTGTGTCATCCGGCTGTACTTTGGTGATACTGTTAAAGGACCCTCAGGTGAAAATGGCTGATTTGGTGCTAAGATTTGCATGTCTGCTTTTCATATTTATTTCACTAAATCTATCAGAGGTGTTTTATGACATTCTACTTTACTTTTAGATAGCTGTGGCTTTTACAAGTAAAGAGATTTGTTTCTATGATCTATTGTCCAAAGAAGAATTTCCTTGTCAGTATAGACTCCAAGGCCTGAAAGGAACACCAATTTGCATGGATTATTGGTATGACCCTCTTGATGCCAATGAGTCAATTCTTTCTTTTGGGGACATAACCGGAAAGGTAAGTGAGGGAAGGCTAAGGGTGAACACTCTGGATGTAATCATCCAACAGTAGCTCAAAATAGAAATAGAATGCAATGAATGTGACTTAATTGAAATATGTTGTAGATTATAAGGCCACATATCTTGGACATGAAAAAGATGGGTTAGGTCACAAGTCCATTTCTTATATATGAAAACCAGTCTTCACTGTGGTTTTCTTGCCTATTTTATAGTCTCATTTTCCTTATTTAGAAAAAAATATTTGCTAACTTTTTCACCATAGGGTGCTTAATCTATTAGATCTCAATGTTAATAAACATTTAATATGAAAGTCTAAATTTATCTCTCATAACTCTTTCAAATTTAGTATTCAGATTTTCATTCATAAGGTTTCAGGCTTCCCAGTAGTAGGCTCCTGGGAAATACTTGTTCCCTGTGTTATGTAACAAAGGGACAGATGCATTGTTGGGGGAAGCATTGAAACCCAGACATTGTATACAATGATTTCTATCTTCCTACCAAATTCCACCTGACCTCTGAAAAATTACTTCTTACTGAATGACAGTAGAATATGGCTGTGAATACTGAAGGAGTCTAATTTGACCAATTTCTTTTCATAATTGTGTAAGCTTTTCATCCTTACTGGTTTTAGTGACAAGTATATCAAAAAAGCAATCAAATAAAATATCCTTGGTAATTTTGCCTTACTAACCTTATGTGTAAGGTCTTTTTTTTTTTTCTCTTTTTGGGCCACAACTGCTGCATATGGAAGTTCCAAGGCAGGGGGTCAAAGCAGAACTATAGCTGCCGGCTTACACCACAGCCACAGCAGCACCCAACCCAAGCTGCATCTTTGACCTACCCTGCAGCTTTTGGCAGTGCCGGATCCTTAACACTGAGTGAGACCACGGATTGAGCCTGCATCCTCATGGATACTAACTAGTCAGGTTCTTAACCTACTGAGCCACAATGGGAACTTCCCATAATGTCTTTTCATATAACTGACTGCATCCTTTAAATAATATTAAAATTGCTATTAATTCAATATCCATTCTTTATTAGTCTTAAAGAACATAGAATCTTCTTGCAACAGTTACCCTACCTGTGCTTGTTTTTCTTTCAATCTCTCTCTCAAGGTTCAGGTAATTGCTTTCACAACAGCCTTGATTTCCCTTTTCGAGCGTCCGGCTAGTGCATGTGAAGATGAAGAAGCTACTGTGACCATTCACTGGGCAGAGCTGCTCTCTGGGTATCATAAATGTTGCTATACATTAGAGCATAAACTTCATCATGGAGATTGGGTCAGACAAGGTACTGCATTTAAACAGCAATGAAAGAAACAGTTACTTTAGACTTATACATTTATATTCTTTGATGAAAGTGTTTCACACACAATGTTCAAGTCTAGAAACTAATAATTGATTCCTTGGAGGTTCTGGCCTGGACTCTGCTATCCCCTGCACAATGTCTTCCCTTTCCATTGAAAATTTAAGCCTCATACAATTAATTAAAGTGAACTCTGCACTCAGGACATCTCAAGAGAGGGGAGAAAGTTGTCACAGAATCCATTTAACTTCAACCCAACTCTGATCCTAAGTTATTTCATCTAGTCACATTTGGGTCTACTGATCAAAAGAATTTAACAAGAGCCTTCAAAACACTCCTTTGCTTTCTTTATGTTCTTATGGGAAGTGTGTTAGTTTGACTGCCTTCAAGATGGGATCTTCTTTATTTTATTTTCTTTTTTCTCTTTTTTGGTAGAGTGATTGAATTGCTCTGATCCAGAGTACTTGAGTGTCAGTTCTCTATGTGATAGGATCGTGTCATAAAACAGCATCTGTAGACGGCCAGGACTTTCTTAAAACCTAGTCAACAATGAACTTATTACATTAGCAATATGCCTAATTTTTATAAAGTTTGCATCTGATGGTTCAAGATGCAAATATGCAATATCTATCCTGATATCTCCTTTGGTCCAGACACTAATGAGTATGATAATTTCTCTTTCTAAACTTCTATGTTAAATAATGCCCACTGAAAAGAATGGACACTGTTGATCTCATTGTTATATTGTAGGTATATTCCTAATATACTTTGAAAAAGAGATCCAAAAAATGGACCCAACGGTTGGCTTTTATGGTAATTTTTACCCTCTTTGAATTTTAGGGTTTGTAACTAATTCTTTAATGCATGACCCATGATAATAATATCCCATATGGTGAAACATGGGTTCTGCATTTTTTTCTTCAATATAAATCATACCATGTCTTTAGTCCCTTCTACCTATCCTTTAATTCTGGCATGATAGTAATAGTGGGAAAGACAAAAGATAAAATTTTTGGTCGTCCACTATGTGTGACAGGCACACAATTATGTGTTATGTTTTCATAACATGGAAACAAGAAAGTATTAGAAAGTGAAGGGAAGTATTACAGCTGTTTCCAAACAAGCATGATATTTTGATACATAAACCAAAGACTGAATAAACTACAGTAATAAAATTATAGTTCTTGAAATCTACTTGAAGCAAGTTCCCTGAAGTTTAGTTTATTATTTGCATTCCATGGGCTTAAACTAATATGAATACTGAGACAGCAGGTCAGATGAGCTCTTCCTTGTGTTTTTTGTGTGATTTGCAAACTTCTCAATTTTGGCTCTGCTCCTGGGTTCCTACAAATTTCTGTATACACATCACAATCCTGGTTTTGTCAAAATCCTCCCAATCCCAAAAGGAAATCTGGATACCTCACATGCAAATCACATTTATACTTAAAATTAAAATAATCTTCTTAGGGCAGGAAATATGTCCTTTATTCTCCTTAGTGTCTACTGTAACACATAGTACAATATTTCATATGATTTTCTTTTTCTTGCTGATTTTAAGCAATTTGATTGTGATGTGCCTTAGTTTTCTTGGTATGTGTCTTTATGCTAATTAGAATTCATTGAATTCTTGGATTATGTGAATTTACCATTTTCATTAAACCTGAAGATTTTTCTATTGTTGTTTTTTCTAAAGTGTTTTCTCTTTCTCTCTCTTTTGGGTCACGAACTCCCATTATTATATGTGAGATGCTTGACATTGTCCAACAAGTTATGGAGCTTTTTCATTTTTATTCAGCTGTTTTTTGAAATCATTGTGCTTTAGTTTAGTTAGATTTTATTTCTATGTCTTCGAGTTCCCGGATCTTTTCTTCTGAAATATTGCAAAGTGGTTTCAAACAGTGAATGAGGCCACCTCTATTGTCCAGGTGGGCCTGCATTCCCCAACCTGGTGCCTTGGTGGGGGGAACTTTGCAGAGACCTGTGGTATAGGCTGTGCCCAGTGAATCCTTGGCATGGGTGGGGCCACTGCCACAGCATGGACAGTGCCTGTGGGAGTGACATTACTCTCCTGGGTCTGGAAGGCAGATTATGAGACCAAGAGGGCTATTCTTTTTTATTTTTTTTATTTTTTATTCTTTTTAGGGCCACACCCATGGCATCTGGAAGTACCCAGGCTAGGGGTCAAATCAGAGCTGCAGCTGCCAGCCTATGCCACAGTCACAGGAATGCCAGATCTGAGCCGTGTCCATGACCTACACCACAGCTCATGGCAATGTTGCATCCTTAACTCACTGAATGAGGCCAGGGACCGAACTCACATCTTCATAGATACTAGTCAGGTTCATTACTACTGAGCCACAAAGGGAACTCCCAAGAGAGCTATTCTTGAGCCATTACGTTTAATGGAGTTTTCCCTGTTAGGTTTTGAATTTACTTGAGACTGATAATATCATTTTTTCTTTCTTCTTTCTCTCTTTTGGAATGGGAATGCCTATCCCACACCTGTTCTACCATTTTGTTTTGGAAGCATATAACTGGTTTGGTTTCACAAGTTCATAGCTTGGAGAAGAATTTGTCTCAGCTGTGTATCCTGAGTCTTACCCATGTCTGATTCAGATATTTAAATCAGATTTCAACATAGACTTTAGAGTCATTGTTGGAGTGAGTTAAGACTTTGACGACTGTTGAGACGTATTTTACTTGTGAGAAGGACATGGATTTGGAAAGAGGGGCAGAGGCAGAATGTACAGACTGGATTTTTGTGTCTCCTCCCAACCAAATCCATATGTTAAAGTCCTAGCAACCACCTCCCCATGATGGTGTCTTTGGGAGGTGCTTAAGTCATGAGGGTGTATTTCTTATCAATAGGATGAGTGCCCTTATAAAAGAGAACCCAGAGAGCTCTCTTACTTCTTCCCCATCTGAGGGCACGGTGAGAAATAGGGCATCTGTGCACTAGGAAGTAGACCCTGAATAGACACCAAATCTCTCAGTACCTTGGTCTTGGACTTCCCAGCCTTCAGAACTGTGGGAGATAACTGTTTTTTAAATCACTCAGTGTCTGTATTTTGTTACAGCAACCTGATGGATTAAGACATTGGATAAATGTCGTTAAAAATGTTTCAAAAGAAAAGAGAGAAAAAAAAGAAATTTTGTAACATATGGATAGAATCCTTTTTTAAAAAAAATAGGTTATTTATGGTAAAAAGAAAGTGGTCAGGGTAAGAAGAATACATTTACCAGTAATGCGTAGTTTAATACTATATGAATGGCTGTGGAGGAAAATGCAGTAGAAAAGAAGAGAACTCAAAAAGGAGAAAGTAGAGTGTACGGAAAGGTGAAGTATCTGTATAAGATTTTCTCATCTTTCAAGGTTTATATTTGAAGCTCAAGTACCTACTTCAAGAGTTCCTGCGGTGTTAAGGACCCGATGTTGTTTCTGTCTGAATATGGGTTTGATCCCTAGCCTCTCTCAGTGGGTTAAAGCGTCTGGTGTACCCATGGCTGTGGCAAAGGCCTGCAGCTGCGGTGCACCTCTGGCCCAAGAACTTCCATATGCCCCTACTGCAGCTTGAAAAAACTCAGAAAACAAAAAAAGTACCCACTTCAGTTCTAAGCAATGGGCCCCTTCCTAGACTTAGTCTCTGAGACTAGAAGCTTAAATACATTTTTTTTTTTGTGGCCGGGATGTTGTTTGCAGCTCAGTTGTTTCAATTTAAGGGAGGAATTTCAATTTAAGGGAGGAAGGCTGAAATGAGGAGGCAGGAAAAGGAGAAAGGCAGGCTGGAGTCAAATACAGGGCAGTGTGGTTAGCAGTGCTTCTTGGGCTGCAAGACTTACTCTTTCCAGAGCAAGAAAACAATGGCTGCTTTCATTTGATACTCTTTTTACCCCAAGAACATGATGTGATATTCTTATAACTCCTCAAGAAATATTTTTTGCTGATTTCCTTCTCAGTGTGAGGAGGGAATATACAATTGAGGAAGGAAGGTAATATGAACAAGTTTGGTAATAATGTTTCACTGAAGCTAAGGATAAAATATCTATAAAACTGAGATGTCAGGCATAAGAATATTAGCTTATTGCTTTAAGATGAGGTTCAGACTTATTTAAAATTTTGAAGGAGAAAATGTTTTCATCTTATCTGAGTGGTTCTCTGTTATATCTTAATGGAAAAATAATTACATTCTGAAATGCTTGTGAAGTTAGTTCAGAGATTTGGGGCAATAGTGGCAAGACATAAATCTTTGGAATCTCAGAGAATTTCTTTTCTTTTCTTTTTTTTTTTTTTGGTCCCAAAGAATTACTTTTTGTATAAATAATATCTTTGGAAACCACAGACTGAATGTTTAGCTATGGAAATGGTGAACACTAAATTGCCAGCAATAGAAACAATTTTTTTTTTAAGTTGAAAGGTCTTTTGCCCCCTTTGTTTGACCGTGGCTACCAGAAGGTACAAAACAGTTTGAACTGATACAAGCACTAATTGCTGAGCTAATTAATGGAGCTATGCCAGGGAATTTAGAATACAGACAGCAGGTTGTTTCCTTAGGGAGCCTTCATAATTGATGGGGACTAAGTTTGGGAGAGAAGCCAGATTTAGTGTCTTGCTTGTGTGTTTTTCCACTTTTCCTGCATCTAAATCAGTCCTCCAGACAAAAATGGTGCACCACTGAGTCAGCTGGAACACGCTGCCCTTCCTGCTAGTTCCCTCACTGTGTTTAAAGCAGTTGAAACCTGCTATGAGCCAGTGGCCTTGGTTTGAAGTAAAAGATCTCTTCCTGCAGTTTTTTCTACAGTTTGACGGAGGGGTAAGGTCTGTTGTATCATAGGTCTAATCAGTATTTTGAAAAGTCATTAAATGAATTGCATTATCATTTTTTTTTAATGTGCTCATCAGTGCTGGATTAGATGTATCTTGATTTTTACAAATGGGAAATAGAATTTCCCTTTCTTATCTCTCCTCTTTGAAATGGTTGTTGCTCAGAAGGGAGAGAGCCCTGTGGTGGTCTCAGAGAATGGGACTGCAACTGAAAATAAACTCCCTCAAACAAGATAACATAAAAGAAAGTTCAAGGTAGGGAGTTTTCTTAAGTCACATGACTCATAAAGTAAAAGCCTGAAAAATGATAATAAGAATTCCTAGTTAGAAATGGCCCAATTTTCTACCCTTCTATAGCTTCCATCTGTCGGCAGATGATAAAGAGTGGCCTCATTCTAGCTTACTCTAAGTGCACTTAATAGCATTACTTACTTTCTAGGTATCACTTTTCATTTTCAAATCACTTTTCCCACATTAACTAATTGCTATCACACAAGGTCATTTTTACAGCAACATGAGGACAAGGATCAATGAAAGCTTCCCTTAATGCCTCTTTTATGACGAAGGAGCAAGACAGTGGAAGAGTTGAAAGTTGGCATCTTAAAGGACAGGCATGATCAAATTGTCTTTTTTAATCCCTCAAAGTATTATCTAAAAGTAATTTTAAAATATTTTTCTACCACGCCCCAAACTCACTGAGAATATTAAAAATAAATCATTTATTTTATCAGTGCATTCCATTCCCTAGCTTGATATTTAAATTTTTTTTTTATTATAAACCATCATTTTTTTTCCTCTCTTCAAGGAGTGAGAAGCACATTTTTATTTATCAGGTAATTTTATTTTAAGGAAATGGTTTTACTTTCACCTTCTTCTGGGGCATTGTCAGGAGCTCTGGCATTCTACACTTTAATCAGAAACAAGTTATATCTTGGTTTAGAAATAAAGTATGAATTGTTGAGTCTCCAATATGTAACACTACAGGCCCATAAATGTCACTTGCTAACCTCCAGATTCAGATCTTAAAGCAATACTTTAAATACCAGGGCAGAGTGATCTTCCTTGTATGTCTTTCTTTACAGCCTCAAAACCAAAGATAGTACTGGGATATAATGTGGGAACATATGACAAGGCAATTTTCTGAGTAGAAATACTTTTTTTGATTGTACTGTAAAGATCTTATGAAATTTCCATAGATTTGAAGATATAATTATACTGTGGTGTTTTATACTTTATGTATTATAATATTGCTTCACTTGAGTCAAGTTATAATAACCCTTAGCATTTTCTGTAAACAAAGGGAATATTTTCAGTGAGGTTGCTCCTGATGAGGATACTTGTCATCAGATTTTATATTGTTGGTACCTCTAGTAAGGTAGCAGTATTAGTGTAGTCAGTAATACAACAATCTTCATGTTCCTGAGATTAATTGTTCCCCAGTGAGTCTCAAAGGACTCAGTTTCATAGGAAGTATTTACTTTCACCCTTCTTTCTCTCCTTCCTTCTTCCCTCCCTCCCTTCTTTTCCTACCTTCCTTCCTTTCCTTCCTTCCTCCCTCTTTCCCTTTCTTCCTTCCTTCCTTCTTTCCTTCCTTCCCTTCCTCCCCTCCCTCCCTTCCTCTTTCTCTTTCTTTTTAAGAAGGAAAGATCAGATCAGAAAAAGAGGTGGAGAGCAAGAGGACACAGGAATACTCTGCCTAGTAGGATAAGGGTTATCAGAAAATGAAGAGATCAGGAAAGACTCAAGATGAAGCAGGGGGTTGATCTAGAATTGAGAGTATGTGGGACATAAGTGTAGTTGGTCATAGAAAGAATCTCAGATCAGGTAATAGAAAGGAACTAGCATACATATGGCAGTGTCAGTGGAAAAGAAGGATGCAGTAGCTTATAGCTCACAGTCAAACATGACGGGGCTCAAGCTCATCTCCACCTTCAATTAGCCATGTGTCCTCGGGTGATAATGACTTTTGGACTGTTTCCTCATCAGTGAATTCAGGATATCTTCCCACTAAAGATGATTACAGGGCGAGAGCAGCTGGCAGGATACCTGGTAGTTGGAGGGCTTCAAAAAATTACTCTCATAATTATTATAAGAGTCTGTAGAATGAGGGAGATTACACGATAGGGGAGGAGCAAGAAACACAAGATTCTGGTGAATTCTCAGCAGAGCGGAGAAATAGAGCATTTTGGCCTTTAGCAGTTGTTCCATGACAAGTTTCACAACACACTGCTTGGTGAATTATTCTCTTTGTCTAGACCCCTGTGAGTGACCCTTCCTGAACGTCTCCTAAGGATTATCTCAGCCCTTTCTTTTTTCCTTAGAAATTGTGTTCTGGCTTTGATTGTGAGAACCCCAGAATCAAAGGTCAGTTCAACTCATTTACTTTAAAGAAGTAGAAACTAAGAAGAGAAGCCCAAAGTGGGTATTACCCAACTCAAGTTTGGCTATTGGCAGCTAGAAAGCCTTTATTTGAGAGACAAATGCTGGTGGGAACTGAAAGGTTGCTTTATTCAGGAGCCTGCAACCTGGGGAGAAGACGGACTCATGTTCCAGACCCAACTCTGAGATTCTGTTTGGACATGAGTTTTTAATGGGAAAAAGGGGAAGTAAACTCAGTTAATCATTCAGGGAGGGGGTCAGGTTTGTTACTATCTCTCACTGTGAGCTGATTTGTCAACTCCTTATAATCTTTTTTTAGATGCTATTTTGTGGGATCACTGAAGGGGAAGCTGGGGAAAAAATCTAGTCACTCCTTAATTACTTATTCTTCATTTCTACTTTGATCTAAGGACAGAATCAATAGGCTAGGTAAAGCATTGTGTGATCAAAAGATTTGAATGGTGTGCTTGGGCTGGAGGGGAGTAGAGCATGGGCTGCCAGCTTTAAAATTAGTTGACAGTGTAGTTTTGCTAAAGTGACAAGACAAAAGGGGCCTCCTGAAGAGAGCTGCTTCCTGCAAAGAGCTCTTCCCTGCACAGAGCTGCTTACCTGGGCATTGGTTAACACAATACATACACATGATTAGTAACAGAAATTTTG